>NC_135315.1:92759440-93070713 GCF_048772815.1 Callospermophilus lateralis | reverse complement strand
CTATAGTAGATAAAGCCCTGAGGAAGGAAGATGAAGGCATGTTGCTGGCTTTACCAGTTGGGAGTAAGCTGAGTCTGGTGATCTTTCCTAACAGGCATAAAGAATAAGCATTTTGCCAGGTCAACACCTGCAAACCAGATGTCGTATGAGGTCTTAGATCCACAGGCTGAGAATCCAAGAGCACAGCCAGCAGCTGCTCAGTTTCTGTGAGGGCCTCAGTGTGGCAGGGCATATGGGTGTGTGCAGAAGAGGCAAAACCCACTCCTATTAGAAAGGTATTAACAACCAAATCTCCTTTTAGAGGTTCCACCTCACATTACTTCAAATTACAACATGAGCTTTGAAGGTAATAAACCATAATCAAGCAATAGCAATGATTTTTGTAGCCACTGGGGTAATAAGATTTGCATAGAGAAATTGGAAGATCAGAGGAAAGCCTTTCAAACATTTTGAGCTCAGGCAGGCCAGCTACTAGAGCAGGATCCCAAAGAAGTCAATAGAAGTCTTGTTGTCTCTGCCTCTGAAATATGGACTGATATTTCTGTGGGTCAAAAGGGCTGGAAGTTGCTACTACTTCTGGTAGTGGCATGGGGCAGAATAAGTACAACCTGGAACGTGCTGGAAGTAATTGCTGCTTCTGCTGAATTTCTCTGCCTTCCACATAATTTAAAAATGTATCTTTTTAGCCAACCCTAACCATGACAAGAAGATGATTCTGGAAAATATAGTTCTAGCTTACCCAAATTGACCCTATACAAAACCACCATACACCATTTATTAGCTTCTTGATATTGAGCAAATTATTTAATGTCTATGAAACTTTCTCTTTTTATCAAAGTTTGGCATTGTCTCGAGGTACATTGTCCTGGGTTTCTGGATGATGTCCTATTGCAGAAGATCTCTTACTTATAGGTATAAGTAAGAGGTTCTCTGCAATTGATGTGGGCAATGCCTCCTTCCACTGGCCACTTAAAACCATTTGGCCATGTGGCTTCTGTAAGTCTTTCCCTAGTTAGGTTCACCTCTCTTTTCCAGGCACTCCCGAGCAGTCTGCATCTGGCCCATGAAAAATGCAAACATCTGCTCTACTAAGCTCTCAGGGGTGCGCTCACCCTGAAGGCAGTCATCTGGACTCACTATCAGAGCAGCAATCCTGCCACAGCCACTTGCCTTTAGATTATCTTTAGGTCTGAGTCCCTTTACCCCCACACATATACCAATGATGCCAGTCAAACTCTCAGGGTTATTCCCTCTGGAATACCCACCTTAAGGGTTATTGTAAGAAAGAATCAATACCCTTGGCTGGAGGGGGTAGAAAGTGACATCTCTCTGCAGACAGCTCTTCAAGTGCACCTTTTAGCCTCAACTGTTAGCCTTCTGAGAGGAGGCAGGTAATGAGCTGTTGACCACCCACTTTACAAGTCTGAACAAATAGTCTTGCATCTTGATTTAGAATATAGGGTTGCTTGAGAATAATTCATACCCCACTTTCTTTTTCCAACCTTTAAGATTTCTCTCAAAATTTTAGGACAGGAGGTTTCCATTTGTCAACAAAAAATAACAACTCTGCTCTAAGGAATAAGAAAAAAATTTATTCTGAGCCAAACATAAGTAACCATGGGCTGGGAACAGATTCAAATTTCCTGGAATAACATGGTTCTCCTGTGGAAGAAGTTGAATGGGCTTTTGTAGTCACAGAAGAAAGGAGATGGGGACTACAAACAGATGGAGAAATCTCTTCTAGAAGATTCAGGTGTTATCTTTCATTAACTGAGGAACTCTTGTACAAGATTCAGATGTTATCACATTTTTACCAAGCTTAGTATTCATTTCAAGAGTTTTATTTTATAGTCACAAGAATGCTAGGTCGGATACACAGATCAATAATAAAAAGCTATTAAAAGAGATTAAAGATAGCCCAAGATAACTTGACTCTTGATCTGCAACATTCCATCTCTCCAATCAAGATATGTTAGATGTCCAAGATCAAACAGTCTTCGGGCTCTTTGGAGATCTTTAGTTCATATGTTTAATATATGGTTACCTCGCATGGTACTTGATACATGGTAGACATTCATTAATAGCAGTGATGATGGTACATTGCCAATCACTCAGCATGTAGGTCAATCCAACTTTTGAAAATGCATAATCATTTTCAAAAGTTGAACTCCCTTCCAGAGTTAGTACTCTCATGAATGGTTTAAAAAGGGCTATCTTTTACCTATTCTACAAGTCTATTCCAAATACATGAATAGCTATCTGGGTCCAGTAGCTGCTGTGCCCATGCCCACCGCAGAACCACACTTAGTGACAAACCACAAACTTAAGGATATCGGGATCCAGTTCAGCTACTTGCCTTGGGGGAAGAGAGAAATGAGTCCTCTCTACCCTGTAATGGAGTCCCATCTTAGTCCCAGCAGGTGGAGGAGGAATGTACAATTATGTGCTGGGCTGTGTGCAGCCAGTGTGCCTTGGTCTAGCCATCTGTCTTGATTAATAATCTCTGTGCTGAACTAGTTCGTACGTATTTTGAATATCATCCTTGCTTGTAGATATGGAAATACAAAAATCCACAGATACCCCAAACACCAGCAGCATACATGCATGTACAATTATAACATTACCCCAAGCTACATATGCAGTTTAATCTTTTTTAAGTATTTTTCTAGTTGTAGATGGACACAATATCTTTATTTATTTATTTTTATGCGGTGCTGAGGATCAAACCCATTGCCTCACATGAGGCAGGCTCTCGACCACTGAGCTACAATCCCAGCCCCTGCAGTTATATTCTTTAAGTTTAAAAGTAGAAACAACAAGAACTTGGAAAGCATGAACTGAACGGATATATGGAGTGACAAAACCTTAGGGAAGGCTCTATCTGCTCCAAGTCTTCTCTTGGAATCTCTCTTAGTCTTTCCTTCTTTCTTTTTTTAAAAATTCATTTATTTGTATGTAGTGCTGAGAATCAACCCAGTGCCTCACACATGCTAGGCAAGCGCTCTATCACTGGGCCACAGTCTCAGTCCCTATTTCTTAGTCTTGATGTCTTCAATTCTTTTCAGGTATAACAAGTGACAATGGAAGGGAATAAAGGGGACACAGGCACACTCAGTGTCAGGCAAACAGCCCCCTCAAAGCAGAAATACAATGCAGTCTCATTTTCCAGATTGTGAAGTGTGCATATTAAGAAAGCTTAAAAAAAACACTTTATCAGGAATTGGCAAAATTGTTCTATAAAGGCTCAGATAATTATTCAGGTTTTTTGAGGAGGGGGGACATATGGTCTCTTTTAAAAAATTCAACTCTGGGGCTGGGGATGTGGCTCAAGCCGTAGTGCACTCGCCTGACATGCGTGCGGCCCAGGTTTGATCCTCAGCACCACGTACAAATAAAGATGTTTTGTCTGCCGAAAAACTAAAAAATAAATATTAAAAAAATTATCTCTCTCTCTCTCCCTCTCCCTCTCTCTCTCCCTCTCCTCTCTCTTTAAAAAAAATTCAACTCTGCTGTTACAGCACAAAAGCAGCCAATAATAAGTAGGCAATAATAAGCAAATAAATATGGTTCTGTTGCAATAAAACTTTATTAACAAGGAAAGGTGAGAAAGGAGTTTCATTTACAGACTCCTGTAGCAGAGTGTAAGAACCTAGAAGCCATCAGGGCTGGCTTTACATCTTTCAGGGGTTGACAGGGGCTCCATCCCGTTTGCTCCAGAAAAGGCAAAAATGAATTCTGTCATGGCATTAGTTTTGTTTTATTGTGTCTTGTGCTCTGGTGTTTTGATGATGTGGTGAAGTGGTGCAGTACTGGGCTTGAACCCAGGGGCACTGACCACTGGTATATCCACAACCCTTTATACTTTTTATTTTGAGACAGAGTCTTGCTATGTTGCCTGGGCTGCCCTCAAATTTGTGATCCTCCCACTTCAGCTTCCCCAGTCACTGGGATTACATGTGTGCCCACTGCACCTGGCTGCTTCTTCTCTCTTTCTGTGTGTGTATCTCTAATGTTTCCATTTTTTCCTTCTGTCCTCTTGCACTCAAGCCATGAAAGTGTCCAGACTCTTTCATGTTTATAATTCTTCCTCTTTCTTTCTCTTCTTCTTCTTCATCCCTCCCTCCTCCTCCTCTTTTTCATCCTTTGTTCTGGATATTGAACCCAGTGGTGCTTAACCACTGAGCAACATCACCAGCCTATTTTATATTTTATTCAAAGACAGGGTCTCAGGAAGTTGCTTAGGGTCTTGCTAAATGTTAAGGCTGACTTTGAACTTAGATCTTCCTGCCTCAGCCTCCTGAGCTTCTGGGATTACAGATTACACCTAGCTTCACATACATTCTTGCTAACTACTTTCCAGGTCCCTCATCAGTTCTGGGGTAAGAAATGATGTGCAGTAATGAAAAGATCACTTGTCTGAGTGGGTCATTGGGCAGAACAAGCCAGCAGTCTGCTGTGTATCTTTGGGAAAATTACCTAAGCTCTCCAAGCTACCCTTTCCTTATCTAATAAATGAGCGAGTTAACTAACTGGCCCCTGAAATACCTTCCAGCTGTGAGCTTGTGATTTTAGGAAGCTACAGCATCAACTCTGTGCAACTGTCTGGCGCCATTAATTAAGATGTCACTCACAGACCTTAAAGAAACTGGCAGGAGGCAAAGAAATCCGCTACATGATCTGTAACTAGCAAACTTCCTAAGGCCTTCACAGCTGAGGGGCAGAGGGTGCCTGTGAACTCAGAGGACGTGAGACCCAGCACATGAAGGGGAGACGAGAAAGACAATCCATGGAAACCAATTTACATTCTAGGCTCTCATTGTACAGCTACAAAATGCACACAAATATTGACTTAGTTGGAAACAAGATCCCAGGGAGCTACTATTGGAAAGTGGGACACCTTCTCCATCAGATCCTCTCATGTGGGGCTTTTATGGCCATGTAAAGGACACCCTTCAAAGCCCTTCAGATAAATATATGAATAGGTTTGAAGAAAATATGGCCTTGAGGAGCTAATAAAATAAACTACCAGATACCAGCATGTGTCAAAGGAAAGCAGTCTCCTCTGAGCAGGGGTGAGGGAGGCCAGGGAAGGTAGGAGAATGAGGTTGGCTGGTGTAGAGGCTGGCACTGGTTGGCTGATGATGAGCAGGGGCCTGGAGCTCTGTCCCTACCGTCTAGACACAGTCTTGAGGGTGAGGAGGGAATGGAGGAGCCCACATTCTGGCCTCCAGAAGAGCTTTTATTGCCTGACTCTGCTAAAGTTGTCTCACTTGTAGTCTAAATAATTAACTTATCCATCCCTAAAGGGGCATTCAGAGAAAAACAAAACCCACCCCTGCCCTCAAGTTCAGGTTTCCATGGCACCCAGGGCAGGCCAGGAGCCTGGGAAGCCATCCCAAGCTGCAAACGTGGCCTGATTTCAGAGGTTCACTGGGGTTAGTGACCTGAAAAAGGCCAAGAGTTGCTTTTTGTATTTGAGCTAAAATTTTTTGCAATTTTGAAAGTTTTTTTTAAAGCCAAATGACACAAACAACAAAAACAAAGAATGTGCAACAGAGACTTCTGTGGTCTGCAAAGCCTAAGATATTTACTCTCCAACTCTTTCCAGGAATAGTATATCAACCTTTACTCCCTCCTCCAGGTCCTTTCACAGCCCTGAAGGAGGCAAGAATGGCTTTGATCAGCTTCCTGATAACCCCACCCAAGAGCCCACTGTATGCAGAGATTATGGTTGTCACAGCACTGATATTTACAGTCCAGCAAGAAGCTGGCACCATTGTTCACCCCATTAACAAAAAAAGAAAGAAAAATAAAAAATATACTAGGGTGGGGTGAGGGAGACATCAGTCTTGATTCTACTGTATAAAGAGGTAGGCAGAGAGGGAAGGACTGAAACTAGTCCCAAGTCATCTTATTTGCCTTCTTGAGGATTAGAAAGCGGCAACATCCCAGTTGGTTTCTGATGACACCCTACCCCTAATGCCCTGTTGATCCCCACCGTCACAGAGGCTCCATCCAAGATATCTTATGGTGCCAGCTGACCCTCAGCCCTAGACAAAGGCTCCAGCCTACCACCTCACCAGGTGACTTTGAAGGGACAGGACTTTGGCCAGCCATTCACTCCTCCCAGACTTTCTCCTAGACCCAGAACCTCTGAGAGCATCACAGGCTAAAGACCATAAAAGACATGGGTCAGAGCAGGCAATGGGGATGTGGGGATGCCCCACTGCAAGTGGGCTGAGTGACCTCTGTGTTATCATGGAGTCTATTTGGAATTTGGGGGGCTTAGGGCAGAGTGGAGACAAAGTGACTCTACATCCTGGTGTGTGAAGATTCTGGGTTATTGCAGATAGGAGAACAGAAAACTTGGTCAAAGTGTCTAGCATGTTCCAAGAAAAATGTTGCTACTGTCCAGCCAATGCTTTACAGGGTCAGGTGTAATAAGGAATGTCTATGTTGGAATTCCAATGTCAACACTAGTGAAAGGCTACAGTCTTAGAGATTCGAAAGACCAGGCTGTGAGCTCATGGGATAATCATCTCAATCTCAGCACTCTGGGGCTCAGTCTCTCTCTCTCTCTCTCTCTCTCTCTCTCTCTCTCTCTCTCTCTCTCTCTCTCTCTCTCTCCCACTCTCTCTAATGCTGGGGATCAAACCCAGACCTCACATATGCTAGGCAAGTACTCTACCATTGAGTTACACCCACAGCTCTTTTTATTTTGAGATAGGGTCTTGCTAAATTTTCCAGGCTGTCCTCAAACTTGTGATCCTTCTGCCTCAGTCCCAGAGTTGCTGGGATTATAGGTATGCACTACCACATCCAGATTTCTTATCTGTTACAATAAGCAAATGAACAGAAAGGTGAGGGGCTTGGATGAGGCTGATTCTAAGGACCTGCACATTCCATACCCAACAAACAGCTCAAATATGCCATGACTGCACAGATGCTTTGCTGGAAAAGTTGTCACAATCATTGTTTTCCTTTCCTAAATCAATCCAATCCCATCCAAATGTGAGATCACTGGCCTGGCATAAGGGAGAAAGCTTTCCTTCAACTTGTTAGCAGGTTACCAGGGAATCAGGATGCATGGAAAGGTGATGAGTGTGAATTCTTATCTTTGTGTCTTGTGATCAGGAAGTAGCCAAAGAGCTTCAAAAATTTCATCCCCAAACTCCTACCATGCCCACAGCAGGTGGTTCAGAAGTCATGGTGCCATAGACTCTCAATGACCCAAAGTATCTGACTTCAATTCCCCAGCCTGACTGGATATTCCTTAAGGGCAGGAATTGTGTCTTGACCTTCTTTGTCTCTAGCAGAGCACAGTTTTCTAGATATGTGGTTGGAGATCCTTCCATATCTGCTTAGCGACTTGATTAAAATCAAGAGTGGTAATGCTGAATTTGACATGGAGCATGAGTCCAGGTGAGTGAATCTCTTTAATTTGAAGGGGGTGATGACTGGATGCCATTCTTCAGTCCAAGGCTCAATCAAGCGTCTCCTGTCCAGGTTGTGAGCCCTAAGAGCTATGTGTGACCTAGACAACAAATAATAGAGGAAGGAAAGATGGATACATTCCAGTGTGCCAGAGACTCTCCAGGATATGCAGGTCACAGTGCTGCTGGCCCCTGGCTCCTGAAGCAGGCCAGGCTGGGAAAGTTACCCCAGGTGGACCATGCAAACATAAATCAGGCACACTTTACCCACTATTTGCTTCCAGGTCACTGTACAAATTGCAAGCACAGTGTAGGCTTTATGGGCTACAAACCTAAACATATAATGTGTTGACAAATGTCACAAGCTCTGTGGTGGGTCTCATTCTCATCTAGGCTTAGGTATATTCAGAATGGCTGTCTCCTTTCTCTGCCTACAGATAAGATGCTCTATATCTAGTCAAACTCCCTGCTCCATTTGTTCTGTGCTCTGGGAAAATGGTTGCTTTCTTCAAAACTATTGATGCTGCCTTTCCTTCTCTTCTTGTTTGTTTGCCTGTTTGATGTGTGTGGTGATGGGCATGGAATGTAGAAGGCAGTGCCTTGGCTTGCCCCCGCAGTGTCACTAATCTGTACAAATGGTGATGACAAAGAGATGCAACAAATTAACTATGACACACATGGAATTGCTAACAACTTTGATAAAATTTTAATTACCCTTTGTTTCATGGGACAGGCAACAAACCATGAAAATAATAATCCTCTTGGGTGCTGTCACAGCATACAGAGCAATTTGACTAGAGGAAGGGAAGTATGATCTGTAAGGAGTTTAGAATTGTGGGAAAGGGGGGACAGTCCATGGAGAAGTGATGGGCAGAGTGGCTGCTATACCTGGAATTCAGGTAGAAGGAGAGACTCCTCCCTGAATTACCTAGATAGCTTCCCCAATTCCCCACTTTGTTTGTATAGACTTGATGTTTTCCAGAAGCAAACTCACTGTAGGCAAAGAAGAGAAATCAAGGCATATGGACCATCAAAAAATCTGCCAGAAAGACACGCCTGGATTTCTGATCCAGAGCCCTAACGCCAGTCCCCAGAGTCTGACTGGACGTGGAAGGACCACCTGGGGACGCAGTGAGTATCTCACTGCTCACAGATACCACCTTGGGTCATGCCATCCTGCATCCCCAGGGCTCCTGTTCCCCCTTGGCTGCCCCAGGTGAAAGGGGAAGAAGAGGAGTAGAATGAGGTGTCCACCTAGATACCTTAGTGGTTTTGACTTTGTGTCCACTGCTGCAGCTCCATCCCAACAGGTCTGGGAGCACCTTACACTCCTCCCCTGGCAGGCAGGGCTCCACCACCTCTGCAGGACGATGGAGGCTGTTGGGGCAAGAGGCAGGAGTGCAGCTCTAAGCTCTCTGTGAGCACAGTCAGCAGTCAAGAGGGGGGGGGGTCTACGAATGAGGTATACATTTCCACACACCCCTGGCGTGGAGTTCTGTGTTTCCCTTGTCTTCTGCCTACTCTGGGCTCCCCAGAGAGGCAGAACTGTTGAGGTTTGGGGACATACCCCTACCAACTTTAATCCTATAGGTCCCAGCATCTCACCAAAGACATTGAGGGGGAAAGGAGGCAGTTGAAGTTGCCTCTGAGGCCATAATGTCATTGGCACAGAGGCACCAATCTTCAGCTTGGTGTGTGTGAGCAACTATGCACCATGTGCAGAGGTCCACAGACCAGGAGGGCACAAGCTGCCATGCATGTGATCATGCTGGGCATGGTTACTTGGATGCCACTTAAGCATGAGAACAGAAGCCAGAGTTGGTAGGTGGGAAAGGGTGATGTGAAGGAACACACGTGTCCACGTAAAGGCAGGGTTGAGAGTAGAGCATGTGGAAGAGGCTGGGGAGAGAACAGTAGGTGAAGAGCCCAGGTCTAAAAGGCTGTGTGTGGCAGATAGCCTAAAGTATGAGGGAACGTGTCTGTCGGTGTGGGCTGGGCAGTGAGGGACAGCACACAACAAGAGCTTTCCTTGTTTACGACACAGAGATAGTCATATCTGCCCTCCTGTCCCCCAGAGGGTGCCCCATCATTTGAGACTCTGATCATGAAAGCCCTGAGATGGGTATAAAATTGGATCCCCAGCAGATGGCAAGGCCCAACCAGACCTCCTTATCTCTCTGCTCAGAGTCCTCCTGACCAGGGCCTAGCTTCTCACTCACCTTCCACACAGGAGGGGTTTGCCCGCATAGTACCAGCCACCTGGCCGGAAAAGCAGGAGCATTTTATGGTCTGGGAGTGCTCCTCAATACGGTTCCTATTGCAGCAGCGGTGAGAAGCAATCACCTCACAGGTGCCCTGCTTTACAAGGACTGATGGGGCCAGCCACATCAGATCAAGTCCCCAGCCCAGGCCTCCAGCCCTGCTCCCCTCCCACCCACCTGCTGGTCCTTGAGCCCCTTCTACCTGCTAGGGAGAAGGCCTTTCCTTCCTTCCTTTCTTGTTTGTGTGTGTTGGGCAGGAAGTACTAGGGATTGAGCCAAGAAGCCCTCTACCACTGAGCCTCACCCCAGCCCTTTATATTTTATTGGGAAACCAGGTCTCGCTAAGTTGCTAAGGCTGGCTTCAACTTGCCTCAGCCTCAGAAGTCACTGGGATTACAGGTGTGAACCACTACACCTGGCAGGGGGAAGGTTATTTAAGAAATTTCCAGGGCTTTGGTTTTAGCTCACTGATGGACCACATGCCCATCAGCATCAAGTCCTGGGTTTGATCCCCAGCATCACACACAGAAAAATCCAATGGCAGGGGAGAAAGAAGCAGATGAAATCTTCCTGTTCCTCCCCAGTGAAGCCGCACTCATCACCCTTTGGCAGACCCTGGGTCTGAGCAGAAGAAAGTTGAAGTCCCGCACCAGGTCTTGCCCTGACCTCCCTGCTTTCTCAGGGTGAGGACAAGGGCCCCAGGGCTTACAGTGCGTGGGGAGAATCATCCGCTTATATAGGCTTTAGCAATCCCAGAAGGAAAACCCCATAATTAGGCCAGGAGGCTAGACTTAAGCCCCCACCTGAGGGCCTCTCTCTCTGCAGAACACCTTCTGGCCTGGAAGGGACAGAGAACAGTGTGTCTGCCCAGGCATCCTCCTGGTGGGGATAGCAGAAGGGAGCAGTTGCCTGGGTGATAAACAGAGGAGGAGTCAGAACTCTGAAATCTATGGATTTTAGTTTGCCTCTGAGATCTGCTCGCTATGTGGAACAGGGTGGGGTGTTATGCAGTTTTCCAGGTGTGCTGGAAAACCTCCTTCCCAGTCCCTGCCACCTCCCCCTAACCTGTGGCAGTTGGATGCTGTGAGGAAGCAGAGGCCAGGAGGGTCCACAGCCACATCAGGCACAGTGCCAGCAGCCAGTGGCCTGCATTCCAGTTTTGCAGGGCCCTTTCATTCATCGTGTGGAGAGAAGGGCACACTTGGCATAGCTCCAGGCAGGAGGGGCTCTCCTAGTGCCCAACCCCAGTCGCTTCTCTGTGCTATGCCATCTGGGAGGCAAGGGTGGGTAAGATGCTCACCTTGTCCCCAGGCAGCTCGAAGCCTGGCACAAAGTCACTGTAGGAAGCAATGGATGCCACAGAGAACAGGGGAGCAAGAAGGGAGAACCTGAGGAGGAAGTGACATTTAAAAGGGGTCTTAGAGCTGAACACAGTGGCACACTTGTAATCCCAGCTGCTTGCAAGTCTGAGGCAAGAGGATCCAGAGTTCAGAGCTAGCCTCAGCAAAAAGCAAGACGCTAAGCAACTCAGTGAGACCCTGTCTCTAAATGAAATACAAAATAGGGCTGGGGATGTGTTTCAGTGTTTGAGTGCCCCTGAGTTCAATCCCTGGTATCCCCCAAAAATTAAAAAAAAATGGGCTGTGGTGTGAGAGGAACAATCATGCTAACTCCCATTTTTTTTCAGTTCTTAACCCAGGAATGCTCTTGAATTTTTCATGACTATTCCAAAGAGTAGGATAGTTATTACCTATTTTATAGATGAGCAAACGGAAACTCAAAAAGTCTGGACACAACCCAAACAGCCACCAGTGAAGGACTGGCTAAATGCATTGAAGAGAATCTGGGCAGTCTCTTCCAAACAGCTGTGTAAACACAATGGAAAATGCTTTATATAATGATGCATGCAGTGATCTCCAATGATAATCCACAGTTAAGAGGGGGCAGCAACATGTGGGACCATGTGCATAAAATGTGTAAAAGAAAGGGATTATTTTTGCTGCTTGAATAGGCATAAACTAGATCTGGAGCCACATGTGGTGGTCTGTACCTGTAAATCTCAGCAATTCTGGAGGCTGAGGCAGGATTGCAAGTTGGAGGTCAGCCAGGGCAATTTAGTGAGAGCTTGTCTCAGAATACAATAAAAAGGGCATGCACTTCAGAGGCCAGATAAGTCTGGCTGAAGATTCCTTAAATGGTGTGTCCTGCAGTGTCCTGTTAGTAGGTTCTATACCAGGCTCTGCATGTCATTGATGTAGGATCCATATTTTAATACTGTTCCTAACATTGCATTTAATAGCAAGATGTCTTTGACTTGATTTTATTCTTTGTAATTCTAGGAACGAGATTTTAGTTTAGCCATTACTGATATTTTTTAAAAAGGGATATGGTTTCTTGCACAGCACTTCAAAAGAGAAACAAGCTTCGGTTCTCAATGCTGACCTTTCTTTTTCAGGTACAAGTTTTCTAGCTCAGACAACTGAGAAAAACTATAGACCATCCTTGAGGAATTGGTTACACATTGTTTTTCTATATTGCAGGCAGATTGGGTTGTGATGGTGGTGTACAGGCAGATACAGGATCTGATAGCCTGGGATGTTGCCTACTAAAATGTTACTTTGTATCAGAAAGTTTTAGTACAACAAAATAAAGGACAATTTCAGAAATACTAATTAAAAATAAAAAGTGCCAAGGAAGTAGCTGGCAATAGAGTAGCCCTGAGTTCAATCACTAATAACACACACACACACACAAGCACACACACACACACACACACACACACACACACAAAACACCAAACCAAACAAAACCAAACCTCACCAAACAAAAATGTCAAAAAATTAGATATGGAAAAAACAGGAATAACATTTTTTTTTTGCCATTTAGAAGGAAAAGTGGTTGGCTGAGAAAGAAGATGACTTATTTTTCTACCAATTTCTTTTTTACTCCCTATTTATTTTTTCCTTTTTTGTACCAGGGATTGGACCTAGGGATACTTAACCATTGAGCCACATCCCCTGCCCCACCATTTATATCTATTGTTTGTTTGTTTGTTTGTTTTGAGAAAGGGTCTTGCTAAATTGCTTAAGGCCTCGTTAAATTGCTGAGGATGACCTCGAACTTGCATCTTCCTGCCTCAGGGAGTTGCTGGGATAACAGGTGTGCACCACTATACCCGGCTCTTTTTCATTTTATGAGTTTCAAACCTGGGGAATGTAATGGCCATTTAATTTAAACAATATTTAAATTTAAAAATGAAAAGAAAGCTAATGGAAGTCAGATGATTTGCCAAGGTCAGGCAGCATGGGGGTGGCAGGCGCCAGAACCCAGCAATCTTCCCTATGCCCACCTTGCTTCTGAGCCAAACTCTCTTCCCCTTTCCTTATCCTCCTCCATCCTTCGTGGTTCAAACTCCCAAATCTGTTCCAGAGAGAGGGCTAGAAATGGAGGGAATTCCATCTGGGAAGTAGAGGTACACAAAGGCTGAGAGCTGCCCAGCCAGATGGGGCAAAAGCAGTCTCAGGAGGCATCAGAGTCTCAAGCTCAGGGATAGACCCGGGTCACTACCTCTGTTGCTCACCTAGCCCCTTGGGTCACTGTTGACCTCCCTCAATTACCAGCACAATTCTGAGAGTATCAGGGATCAAACAAATGCCAGGACCCAGCTGCTCTCTTAGAATAAAATGCCCGATCTCTGCCCACCCCTCACACTTCATATCTTCAACTGTTTCTTAACTTACCTTTTGTTTGGATCTTTTAGATTCAGTCTGCTCATCTGCTGGTCTCAGACTCACTCCACCTGGACAAGTAGGAAAGATTTCAGTGAGCTGTGAGGTCCAGAGGGAGCCCAGGCCCTGGTCTGGTAGGGTAAAGGAAAGCTTGGGAGAAGGCAAGGGTGTTGGCTGGCTGGAGTCCAGTTCTGAAGCTGTTCTAGGCAGGGGATGAGTCTCTTCTTCTGGCTTGGGAATGACCCTTACAGAGTCAGCATGAGCTTGGGACCATTGTCAGGGAGCTTCAATGTCACAGGAGTGAAGCAGCGTTGGGAGGAGTCTAAGAATCAGCACTGTCATCTCTCTGATCTTGGAACAGAGCTGAGGATCAGGGGAGGGTTCTAAGCAGAATCTGCCAGATAGATTCCTGCTGGGAGAGACCTCTGGGGAGGATTCCCGAGCCCTGAATCCTCTTTGCCTCTACCACCAATGTCCCATGGCACTTGCTTCCTGGACTTATATACAGCTGGCTCAATTCTGCCACTGTCACCCTCTTTCACCCCACAGAGCCAGAATGGGGGTACAGCAGTTCTCTGAACTGCAGGCCACAGCTCCCCAACACCTTCTCCTAAGTACTCCTTCTTTTTCAGCCTCCTAAATAGGCAGAAGTGAAACGCAGGATGGTGAGGCCCTGGAAGGAAGAGAACACTGCCTTCTAGCTCCCAGCAACAAGGGTCCTACAAAGGGAGAATGAAGGTGTTCAAAGGAAGTGATGGCAATATCCTGGGGATAGGTAAGCTCCCACCTGTCTGGATGTATCTCTTTCCTGAATTGGTCTCTCCTCTCTCCACCCCTATCAGGAAACCTCATTTCAACTATTAGAAATGCAACTTCTCCCAGGTGAGGGGTGCTGGGGATTGAACCCAGGGCCTCAGGAATGCTAGACAAGGGCTCTACTTCTTAGCTACATGCTCAGCCTGTCTCAGGTGATCTTGTCTCTGAGCTTCCAGACCCTTCAGTTTCACTCACCTGGTCTCTCTTATGAACCCCAAGACTCATAAGATCTGGGGGAGGGGAGAGGATTGGGGCTAGAGGAAGCTGCAGAAAGCTCCTGAAAATTTTTCTTCAACTTCTATGCTCTACCTCAGTTTCTCAACCTGTTTCCCCCTCATCCAACCCATGCTATAGTGAGACTGAGTGAGCAGCCTGCACACCAACAAGGAGTTGAAGACGTGAATCACAAGAAGCTCCAACCTTCCACAACCTACCCTCACCCACCCCCAGTGTCCATTCAGTCCTCCATAATTCTGAGCACTCTCACAGGGATCTACCTACCCTACAGCAGTGCCCACTGTTTACCTGCTGGCCTGAGGTCCGCACTGCCTCTGAACCTGGGACCAAGACTCAGAAAGCAGACTACTGTCGGGTGCCTCCAGTTTGAATGCAGTCCAGTTGAGGGCTATGTCTGCGTCCCCCACCAAGTTGCTGCACCCCCAGGATGGCAAGGCTCTGAACAAACACATATCACCCATGCAGCAGTGACGAGAGCTCTGGGCCTGGCTTCAATCAGTCGGATCCTCTCTGATCCTCTCGCCTGAAGGCCAGGGAGCATGCTGCGGCTGCTGCAGTCTAGGCTCAGGTGCCGCCCCACTCCTCCAGCCCTGCGCCAGCACCACCGCTTCCTTCAGGGCAGTGTGGGGCGCTCGGCCGGGCTGGCGGGCGCAAAGGCTCAGGACAGGAGGAGGGAGGGAAGAACCACTGGCCCCTATGGATTTGGTCAGATAGGTAAACCTGAGGAAGTCCTCCAAAACCTGCAGGTCTCCTGACGCCTAGTTCTGTGGCACAGGGGAAGGAGGTGATGCTCAGAGGTGAAGGGAAGCAGTGGGATTCATTGCCTGGACCTGCAAGGTGTCTTTGAGCATTGAAGATTCCAGAACTGCATTGTCCAGTTGGGTAGTCGCTAGCTGCATTTTATTTAAATTTAAATCTAAACTCATTAAAACTTTACTTAGCACTCAAATGATATTTAAAGTGTCCAGTAGCCACAAGAAACTAGGAACAAGTGTATTGGGCAAAGCAGATATAGAACATTCCCATGGTTGCAGAAAGTTGTTCCATGTCCTCCTCCTACTAGGGCTTGATTAAGGGGCCTTCTACTAGAGTTACATCCCTGATCCTTTTTATTTTGAAAGGAGGTCTTTTTTTGAAGGGAATATATATATATGTGTGTGTGTGTGTGTGTGTGTGTGTGTGTGTGTGTATATATATATATATATACACACACATACCCCTATGGATGATGGGTGTGAGTCTCAACTTGGGAACCAAATTCTGGGACCCAGTGTCTGCATCAGAAAAAAATTGTAATATAAATTTCCACTGTAGATTTATTTATTTAGGTACTGGAGATTGGACCTAGGGGTGCTTTACCACTGAGATACATTCCCCAGTCCTTTTTAATTTTTTTTCTTTTATTTTGAGACAGGGTCTCACTAAGTTGCTTAGGGCCTTGTTAAATGGCTGGGGATGGCCTTCAACTTGCCATTTTCCTTCCAAGCCCCTGGGATTATAGGCATGCACCACTATGCCTGGCAATTGTATAATTCTTTGTAAGGTTATATTTTGTATGTGAAAAGTACTAGGAAAATAAAGGGCACAGAGGTTCTGTGAGTTTTTCTCTTCATAGGAGGGACATACCTCTTACTGTAATAGGGCTCTGGGGTTGGGGTAATATGGAAGGAAAAGGCAAGGATGAAGAAATGGTAAGCAAACTATCCCTGAAACACCAAATAATAAAAATAATAGGCCCTGAACCCCTGCATGTGGACTGTTAAAAAGGGGCCTGGCTTGAGGCTCTGCAGTCCCCCTTTATGGCTAGACATTATCAGTCTGAACTAAGGAAAACATCCCAAAGATTTGCTTCTTCCCAGCCTGCTACCTTTCTCCTCTCACCTTCTGCCACCTTGGCATGGGTAGGGGCAATGACCACGTTACCAGGTCTGGGGCAGTCTGAAGATGGAGGAGGTGTGATGATGTCAGGAATGGGTGGGTGGCTCAGGGAGATGAAATTCTTATGGTCTGGGTAGCCTGGGGTGCTGTTCAACAGCCCACAGATGCTGCCAACTTCCCTGGGGATCATCTGGTACAGAAGCAAGGGGTCTCCAGGCCCTAACTCTTTGGCCTATTTTTGCAGCCACTCCATAGATGCTGGGAAGAGCAGGGAATAAGGAGCTGTGTGACAGTGAGAAGTGATAAGTAAACTATCCCAGAAACACTGAATAATAAAAATAGCCAGGAGTCGTATTTTTCTTCAGTCTTTGAGCTGGCAGTGATGTTATGTCATTTATCAGAGAGCTGGTTCCCGTTTTTCTAAAACAGGAGAGGAACACCCATAACAAGCAGCAGCGTGTTCTTTATCCCAGTCTTTGCTGCTCTGTGGGGTCTGATGTTTTTTCCCTCTTGTGACTTCATTTGCTCTGACTTTCTGCCAAAATCTCGGGCATAATTACAGAAAATCCATACACCTGAGTGACTTTTGTAGGCCAGGAAAGCCAACCCTTCTGGGAGCACAGTTTAGCCTGGGGTACAGAGTATGCTATTGTCAGGAAGCACTCAATGGACAGAGCCGAGAGGTAGGGTCCCTATAATGAACTTGATTCTAGTGGCCCATGATGGCTAGCCCAAATTGCATTAGGGCACAGAGACCTTGACCTCATTTGAACTGTGTGTTGGGTGGGTGTACCTGGGACCTAAAATGATCTATTCCCTGATACCATGTTTAGGAATAGAGCTCTTCCCAGGTCAGGTCAGTACCACACTCCCCCAGGAGGCAGAAAGCAGAAAGAATAAGCATCCCACCTGGTACTTGGTCTAGTTTCAGTCCTGGAGCAAGTGGGCTTTTAATCCACCCAGGCAGGAGTTTAACCTGGCCTCTGTATCCCCCTGGTGAAAGAGAACTTTCCCAGCATTCCAGGATTCCCCAGCCTCTGAGCAAAGAGAGAAAGGCAGAGGAGGAACCTCATCCCTCCAACTGCTGTCATCTTCTTCCTAACTCTCCTTCCCTGATTTAGAGAAATCAACTTGATTCTCAAGTCAGAACCGGGTTTTGGTATCAGGAGACTGATGTGGTTATGAATCGCTCAATGGCCATATGATCTCTTCTGACACGTCATATTAAATGACAGGTACTTCCAGTCCCGTCTCATTTGTAAAATGGGAGTGATAAATTGGTGTATAGAGTGTGCTTTGTAAAAGGCCTACTGCCTAGTAGGTCTTCTATAAATGGTATTTATTTATTATATTACATTATTATCCTTATTAACTGATGAGAAGTCTAAATCTGAGTGTACGGGGAAGGTTCTGAGAAAGTAAGTGGGGTAGGAGTGGCAACCGCTCTCCCACACGTGGAAGTGGCCTTCAGAGATAACAGTAGCCTAAAGAGTCCAGGAATTTACCCCGTCTCTCTGATCCAAGGTGGTCAGCTGTGACCTGCATGGTTACCATTGCCTCCACTCTGCACCAGCTGGCTGCTCTCGCTCTCACTCCAGTATCTCCAGAGGTGTTGTCACACCAGCTGTTTCACACCCAGCGGCCCCGAAGCGTCTGTTTCGCTCTGAGGTCATCAGCTTCGTTGCCCTGAAGGCAGCCTGACCACCCTGAACCAGGAGCTGGGAGACCACCTCCACCCTCGTCACAATAAGGAAGGTCTAATTGATGTCTCTCCTACAGCATGACTGAAGTAAAATTTCCTTCTCTCAGACCTTTCCCACAACAAACCCTTCTCCCTCTGAGAAACTGCTGCAGGACGAAGCCAGAATGAGGTGGAGAAGAGATCGGGAGCCAGTGGGGCGATTCCCTGGGTGGCCTACAGCTAGGGGAAGTTCTGCCTGGCACAGCCCCAACCCGGCGGGGAGCCAATTGCCTCAAAGGACCAACAGGGGTAAGCACCGCCCACGCCGAGCTCTAGGGGCAGTGCCTAGGCCGTGCCAAGAAGCACATTGCTAAACCTGGTGCGCTCGGCAGTGGCGCACCTAGTGAGCTCTAGGGGTGCTTCACCTCCGCGCACCAAATCCTCAGACCTGCCCAGCACGACCTTGGCGCCACCGGCCGCCGCTCCAGAAACGCCCAAGAGCCCTCCAGCGAGGCCAGGGAGCGAAAGCGGGGCGTCAGCAAAAACGGTAGAGGCTCCAGCGAGCTACTCCAGACCGACCTATCTGCAGCTGAGTCCCGGGGGGGCTGCTATGCGCCGAGGACCACGCGGGCCGGGCTGTGCAAAGCCCTCCAGACAGGGGCTGCAGCCTTCCCTGGAGCACTGGCAACACCGAGTGAGCGCCCCCCCTCCCCGCCCCCCGCACCCAAATCTGGATGGGACTACCATTTCTCCCCAACTCTGCATCCCCGCTCCAGGGATGCGACCCCCCCCCCCCGTGCCACACTTGGAGCCATGAACCCCCCTTTCCCGGGACCTTTGCTATCCTCTGGGCTTCGGGCACCACCCATTCCGGGCCCTCTCTTCAATTGGGTGCTGCCTGAGTCACCTTCCTCAGGACCTTGTAACTCGTTGATCACCCTCATTCTCTCCCCTCAAAACCCCGTTGTCTCCCAGAGCTGGGGGGTGGGGGATAGGGGCCTCTGCCAAAGATGAGTTGGCCAGTTCCTAATCGCGGCTTGGCAGTTTAAAGGCTAAGGGATTGCCAGGTGGAGGCGGTTGTTCAAAAAGGAGCGGAGTTCCTTCTAACCAGGGGATAGTGGTTGGAAAGACTATCAGCAGCTTCCCAGCCCTAGAGCCCCAGTTCCCTGTCCCTCTTACCTTTCCCCTCCCCCTCCACACCCAGAAATAGCCTGACACCCGAAGGCCACCGGCTCCCAGGGTGGGGGAGGGGACAGCCCACTGCGGTGGGAGGGTACCCTTTGGACTGCATTCTCCAGGTGGACCTATTGGTGCAGCAGACCAAGGAAATAGACCCCTTGATCAGGACGGCGGGCATGCTCCTACGCTACATGGATTTTTTAATGTATCTACCAGAAAACCTAACCCTGAGGGAGTTTGGGATACTGAGATTGCTGAGAAAGGTGGCTGGTGGTCTCATGGCCCCAACATCACCTCTTTTAACTTCCTACAAGGGAGAAGTTTGTGGTTAAGTGGCTCCTTCCCAGTCCAGGTGGGCCTATACTCTTACTCTACTTTCAATTCCTCTTTCCGGATCTGGGCTGAAGCACTTCCTCACTGCCAAACAGGCAGAAACTTTTGCTGGGTAGTTTTAGGGTGAGGGTGAGTGGGCCCATCAGTTTTGGATTGCTGGGGACAAAGTACTGGGAGAACTGATTGAGGTTGGAGGTGGAATGTAGGGTCTTGGTGAACAGAGAAGTAAAGCTTCTTACCCTCATCTTGGCTACTCCAGCAGAACCCCTGAGGGAGCCGCTTTTGCCACTTAAGGGGGGATCTGAGGCAGGCAGGTGCTACTGTCTACCTTTCTATGAAGTAGGGCCTGCCACCAAGACAGTATTCCTCATCAGTTCTACCTGCTCCTTTTCTCTCTGGCCTGAATCTCAGGTGGCTGTGACCTTTCTCAGCTTGGCCAGCCGACAGGGGAGGATGTATATATGTCTAAGGTAGGGGTTATTCCAGGACCTCATCTGGTGTCCAAACTGATGTGGTCACTCTGGCCTGGCAGGGTCATCAATGCTGGAAAGAGCCTGCACAATGAGGACCAGGCTTGCTGTGAAGTGGTGTATGTGGAAGGATGGAGGAGTGTTACAGGGGCCCCTAGGGAGCCTAGCTAAAGCCCAGTAAGACCTCACCCCTTCTCTTAGCCTCCAGAGACACAGACACTCATCCTAAGGGAAATCAGGCATCTGGTTTTATTTCTGAGACTGCCTCCTAACTCACCAGCTTTCTGTGTTTGCCACAGAACCCTTATGTGGCATTGAATCATTAAGTCCTGCCATGTCAGATGATTGTTTACTTTTCTACTTCAAATGTAGATGTTCATGTATTAGGGATAATTTAATTAATTACTGATGCTGATTTTTGCATCTTTCATCCTCAGAATTTGGCTTTTTTGAGGCTCTCCTTTCTTTTGACACATAGTGTGCCCTGGGTGAATAAGTGAATAAATGTAATTTGCCTGTAATGCCAACCTCTCTGATATTTATTGGATGCCTACAGTCTTTTTCTTTTCCCTATACTATACTATACACACACACACACAAACACACTCACACATACACACACACACACACACACACACACACAGATTTACTCACCTTCAACTTTTCCCCCCACCAGGGACTCTGCTTCTATTATTGGGGCCTGTTTGATGGACATGCCTGAGGTGGAGCTGCCGAAATGGCCTCATGGCTCCTGCATCGACATATCTGGGAGCAACTAAAGGACCTAGTAGAAATACTACAAGACCCCTCACCACCTCCCCTCTGCCTCCCATGCACCTCAGGGACCCCAGGTTGCTCTGATTCTACTCACTTGATTGGTCCTCAGTCTTGCCGGTCTTCACAGAAGGAAGTGACTCATGAAAGCCTGGTGGTAGGGGCCATTGAGAATGCCTTCCAGCTCATGGTGAGTGGGAGGCCTGGGCCAAAGGCTGGCTAGGCAGACACTCTGGCCAAATGTGTGACAGTCAGGTGACCTTAGGGACTGACCCTGAGAACCTACAACATCATTGAGAGCCAGAGCAGAGTTTGGTTCTGAGGGGAGGCAGAAGGAATAGTGTTTCACTATTTTTCAGTTGTGGTCTGGCTGTGCCAGATGATTTCTGCAGATGGGAGTGGGGAGGGTGGCGCAGTGTCTGCAAACTCTTCTTTTACTCTCCTCCCTCTTGACCCTTACTCACTTGGCAGGATGAGCAGATGGCTTGGGAGCAGGAGTGTCATGGCCACCAAGTAGAGGGGGGCTGCTATGCACTGGTTGTGGTGTACCTGCTAGGCAAGGTGTATGTGGCCACTGCAGATGACAGCAGGTATGGAGGAGAAGGGCTTTAAAAGTGGCTACAAGGGACCATACTCTCTAGGATGGGGGGATAGAAGAGTGAGGTGGTGGGGTTCAAAGTCAAATATTGGACTTGGCATGGTGGCACATGCCTGTAATCCCAGAAACTCAGGAGGCTGAGGTAGGAGGATCACAAGTTCAAAATCAACCTCAGTACTTTAGTGAGACCCTATATTAAACTGGGTCTCAGAATAAAATCAAAAGGGCTGGGGATGTAGCTCAGTGCTAAAGCTGCCCTGGGTTCAATCCCCAGTACTGTAAAAAAATAAAATAAAATATTTAAAGAAACCCTAAAGATTGAAGGAGCTTGGAGGACCATAGATATAAAGAAAGGCCTGACATATCCACAAGGAGAGGAAAGATGGAGTCCTGGATAAGGGATCCTAAGTGGAAGGCCTGGTCCCTCTGGAATTATCCATGAAGGGGGCTGAGGAGAGCCAGGTCTTTTCTGTCTCTGGGCAGGGCCATCATTGTCCGGAATGGTGAAATCATTCCAATGTTCCAGGAGTTTACCCCGGAGACTGAGCACCAACGTCTTCAGCTGCTTGTAAGTAGGAACCAAACTTCCTACCCCCATTGTTTACTGGTTCTTGTGCCTCTCTGCACTCTTGTCCCTGAGAACACCCCCCCAACCCTTCTCTCTCTCTCTCTCTCTCTCTCTCTCTCTCTCTCTCTCTCTCACACACACACACACACACACACACACCACCACCACCACCACCACCACCAGCAAACACAGAACACTCCCTACTGGGAGCTTCTTGGGAAGGCGGCTGTGTGGGCTGTTGAGTGCAGGGCTGAGCCCAGGGGATAATGCTACAGGAAGGAGCCTGAGCTGGCTTGGAGCACCCACTGTGGCCCCAGCTGAGGAAGGAAGTAAAATCAGAGGTGAG
Source organism: Callospermophilus lateralis (assembly GCF_048772815.1). Classification (NCBI taxonomy): domain Eukaryota; kingdom Metazoa; phylum Chordata; class Mammalia; order Rodentia; family Sciuridae; genus Callospermophilus; species Callospermophilus lateralis. Next base: position 93,048,411 of record NC_135315.1, on the reverse strand, counting down.
GGAGGGAACAGTAAAGGCCCCTGGGCTCTGGAACTGGACTGCCTGGATACTGAATCCTGGTTTGTTGTTCTCTGCTAATTATGTGATCTTTGGCAATTCCTTAACCTCTGTGTGCAGTTATAGTTCCTGACCCATGGGTTGTTTTGAAGAGTAACTGAGTTAATATGTGTATCAGAATAGTGTGTAGCATGTGGAACTATACTTAAAGGTCTGCTATAATAAATAACATCTAGCCAATACAGTGTGGCACACCTGTGATTCCTGCAACTCAGGAGCTCGAGGCAGGAAGAGCATAAGTTCAATGACAGCCTCAAAAATTAGCAAGACCCTGTCTCAGAATAAAAATTAAAAAGGGCTTGGGTTGTAGCTCAGTGGTAAAGCACCCCTCAGTTTAATCCCCATTACTGCAAAAGAAGAAAAAAATAACATTTTCTATATATTGTACCAGGGTATGCTGTGAGTGTAACACCCTCTGGCCCTTTGCTCTGTTTGGCCATTCTCAACCCCAGGGCTTCCTGAAACCAGAGCTGCTGGGTGGTAAATTCACCCACCTTGAGTTCCCCTGCAGAGCTCAGCCCAAGGAGCCCGGGCAGAGGATGCTGTGCTGGGACCAGAACATGACTGGCTGGTAACACTTCCCTCAGAGCTGGGTCATTCCCATGGCAACCCAACCAGTCCCTCACCAGTAGCAAGATGGAAGCTGAAGGCTGGCCCACACTGGGAGTTGGGGAATGGGGCCCTTCTAAGGGTTTGTGTGATTGTGTGCAGCTCCTAGAAGAGAGGGGGTTTTGATGCCTAGGTGATACCTCTACTCCCCCCCTCCCCAGGGCTACAAAAAGATCGAGCTGGAGGACCTCAGGTTTCCTCTGGTCTGTGGGGAGGGCAAAAAGGTAAACTCCACAGTAGAGGTGGGAGAGGGCAGGAGGACCCACCACAATTTGTCTAGGGAGGTGGAGGTTCTACCTGAGGGTAGGTGTGGGAGGGCTGTGTGGTTTCAGAGAGCCTGGCAGAGGACTAAATAGCAGTCCCCCTCAATGTTTCCCTCAGGCCCAAGTGATGGCCACTATTGGGGTAACCCGGGGATTGGGAGACCACAACCTTAATGTCTGCAGATCCACCCTGCCCATCAAGCCTTTCCTCTCCTTCTTCCCTGAGGTGAGCTGTATGGGGGCCTCCTTAACTATACCTTCCCTCCTCTGTGGGTCTCAAGGTGGCTTTCATTCAGGATCCTTTTATCCCCAAGCTCCCTGTCCAGCAAACCCCACACCTCAATCCTCCCTATACTCTTTCCCCACCAGGTTCGAGTGTATAACCTGACACAGTATGAGCACTGCCCAGACGATGTGCTAGTCCTAGGAACAGATGGCCTATGGGATGTCACCAATGATTGTGAGGTAGCTGCCACTGTGGACAGGGTGCTGTTGGTCTATGAACCCAATGACCCCAGTAGGTAGGGGTTCCATGGCATTATGGTAAGGGGATGGCACTGGCAAAGGAAAGGGCAAAGGGAAGCAATGCTTGGGGGCCCCATGTTGGCCTCTGTGTCTATTTTTCCATATACATGAATGTGCACATGTGCTCCTGGCAGGTACACAGCTCTGGCCCAAGCTCTGGTCCTGGGGGCCCAGGGCACCCCCTGGGACTGTGGCTGGCATCTCCCTAACAACAAGCTGGGTTCTGGGAATGACATCTCGGTCTTTGTCATCCCTCTGGGAGAGCCGGGCAGTTACTCCTGAGGGGCTCAGCCCATCACTCCCACCACCATCTAGCCTCTCCATGCTTACCCCTCTCTCAGCCCAAATTCTGCAGTTGCCTCCCTTTAGTGGCAGTTTAACCAAAAAAGGGATATCAACTAGACCCAGAATTACAGCTGGTGGATAAAGGTGTGTGTCTTTATTTGCTTTGATTAGAAACTAAAAGTTAAGGAAAAGTTATGTGCCATGGTGGAAAGGACATCAGGACAGCCCCCAAAATGAATTTTTTTCAAGGTTCTTCTTTCTGCCCTCTCCTCTCCTCAATCCACTCACTTGCACTGAGTGTTCTCAGACACTTCTGTAGCTTCATCCATCTGCTGATGTTTCTTCCATGTTGGGGTCTCTTCCCAAATCTTTCCTGAGCTTTAGATTCATACATACCAGTCATCTCCCAAACATTTCCATGAAAGCCCACTTGCACTTCACCTCAACACATCTCAATCCACTATTTTCCCCATAGCATGTTTCTTCTCTTACTTCATTTTCTCAAAGGGCATCAGCTTGGCTGCTCAAATTAGAAATCTTGGAGTTGGCAACCCTTTACTTTCCTCTTCATCATGCTAATCAATCAGTAATACCATCATGTGCTATATGATGACAATGAGCTGCATTTATGATGGTATACAACATATAGCCTTGGTGTGTAGTAGGCTATGCCTTCTCAATTTGTGTAAGTACACTCTATGATGTTTACACAACAATAAAATTGCCTAATGATGCATTTCTTATATCCCCATAATAAATGATGCATAACTGTATTGTTGAATATATACATTTATGTATCTCTCTCTCTCTCTGTGTGTGTGTGTGTGTGTGTGTGTGTGTGTGTGTGTGTACCTTTTCCCACATATCTTCACTCCCACTGTCACCTCCTTAGTTTTTCATTATATTAGTTTCCGAACTCTAGCAGCTCCTTGCTGCACCTGAGCAAAATTCACAGTCAACTCCTGGGCATGGCATATAAGGACCTTCATGGTCTATCTCCTGTTTCCTTCTCCAGCCTCATCTTCTATCACCTTCACTTCTAGGGAGTTCTCATGACTCTGTAGGCCTGCAGTAGCTTCAACTTGTTATTTAAAATATACACATCAACCTAATTTGAATACTTCATTTGTTCTTCAGGGCTAGGCATCCCACAGCTAATGCATTCTCTCCACCCCCCAACAGCAATTGCCTCCTGTATGGCCGCCTGCAAGAGTTGTCCATAGGGAGTGGCAATTAAGAGCAAGGTCTCTAGAGTCCATTGGTTTGAATTCTAGGACCAGACCCAACATCAACTCTGCAATCTCTCTGAGCCCTCATTTGTTTTCTCAGTAAAATGGAGATAACACTACTAGGCCATCATGTTATTGTGAGGACTGAAATACTTAACGTATATAGAGTCAGGTTCCATAAGCTTTAGATATCTTGAGATTGTCTGTATTCCTCATTTAGACTGTAAATTATTTGAAGGCATAAATCAATCTTCAGCACATAGCTCTCACTTCATACTGAATGAACTATTGAGTGGATTAAGAAGCCTGGGGACCAAACTGGTCTTGAACTCAGTTTGCTCATTTACCAAATGTGTTGGCTATACTTCAGATCTTTAAAGTCTGTAAGACTTCTAACATGCATCCATTCGGCAAATATTTCTTGAAAACCGATCATGTGCCACACACTGTGCTAGACGAGGGGAGGGGAAGACTGGAGGAGCACGGTAGCCATCAGAGGACAGCGCCAGCATTGTAGTCACACAGGCCTGACTGTATGAATTCTTGCTATCAGAAATCTCAAACATTTGCTAAGCTGCATCTTCAAACCTCAGTTTCCTTACAGGCAAAAGGAGATGGGTATACTTCCTCTGAAAGGATTGTGACAAGTATTTAAAAGGTTGAGTTATGTAGTTCCTAGAATACACAAGTCAATAAAATGTTGATAGATTTCCTCCTTCTTTGCCCACCTCCTCAGTCATTTTTACAAGGAAGATCTACATGTAGGTAAATACGGTATGTAACAAATCATAAGAGGCTAAGTGTCACCAATGGCACAATAATACAATAGGAGTGGGAACTGTATTCCCGGTTGGGGATCCAGAAGCACTTCCAAGAGTACCCTTGGAGAAGAAGGTAGGAATTGGAATCAGGGAAATTCCAGGCAGTGGAAGGAAGGGAATACGAGCCAGAACGGTGGTCTGGGTCTGCAGGTCCCAGAAGGTCCTGGAGGACCTTCAGACTAGGGATGAAGTCAGGCTATGCTTGCTCCGCAAGGATTCTAGTGGCAGAGAGTGGTCTTCTGCACACACCACATCCCACTCCATCTCCCGCGCGGGCTCCCGGGTTTCCCTGTCCTGCCTCTGGCGAGCGCCCAGTTGGGGCAGGAGCAGGTGCTGTTTGGCCGCGGGAGGGCAGCAGCGGCCCTTCCTGAGGCCACCCCAAGCGCCTCTCAACTTTCCCGACGCCCATCTGCCCCTAGGGGCTGGAAGGCGGGGCAGAGGCCGAGTCCTCAGGGGTCCCACCCACTCCGGTCACCGCCCACTCCTCTGAAGTCCTGGCAGCTCGCTGTGACTCTCCTTCCAGCCTCTCCCCCAGCCCGGGACAGGCGCCCCCAATCCTGGAGCCGCAGCCGAGGCGACCTGTGGCCGCCTGGGGCTGGGGCCGGTGACGGGCCAAGGGCCACCACCTGGCCGACCCTCCCCCTGCTGGCCCGCCCTCCCCGCCCCGGCGCTGAAGGAGGGCGGGGCTGGCCCCGGCCCCTAGGGTCAGTCTCCAGCACCAGCTCGCGCACCTGGAGGCGATAGAGCGGAAGGTACTGGGGTCAGGGCAGGGGGAGAAGGGTGTCCCAGTTCCCGGGAGAACAATTTCCTCCTCTCCACTCGCCGGGAGCTCGGGCGGGGCCGGCGAGGGGGCTTTGGCGGGAGTGCGGACCGCGTTCCCTCCCCTTGGACGGGCTGCGCTGGGGTCAGGCCTGCTGGGCTCCTCCCTGGACTGCAGCGAGGGGCCCCGGGAGCGGCCTGGCAGCGGCTCTCTCCTGCTGAGGTCCAGAACAGAGCCCTTTCCCTTCCCTCCGGGCTTCCTTGAGTCTCCCCTGCGGAATAAGGGGGCGGCCTTGATCTCCCTCAGCGAGGGAACCCAGCCCAGACGCCCTGGCTAGCCCCAGGCTGGATGGCCCAGCGCGGACCTGGCCTGGGGTGCTGGGGATGGGCTGGGAGTTCTCCCAGGCCCGGATGGTGGAATGGCTGGAATAAGGGCACAGTGTGACCCTTGGGGGCTGCCACTGCTCAGTGGAGGTTCGACGCTGCCATCGACAGTCCTTGGAGATTGCCTGGGGTAGGGGAGACCCGGAAGGATCCAGCCCGTGTGTGTTAGTGTGTTTGTTCATGCGAGTGTGTGAAGGAATCTACCCTCCACACTCCCCAGCTAGGCTAAAGATTTATTTTAGGGGTGTCGGCTGGGGAGCCCGGGGCACAGAGTTCTCTCAGTTCTGGCTTTAAAGTTGAGGAAGAGATGTCACTGAAGAGTGAGTCTTTCCCAAACTTCAGGGGGAGTGAGCCTGGTAGGAGGCCCACTGGATCTTCAGGAAAATCAAGAGAATGAGCTACATATCCACATATCTTGTCTCAGGGGAGGAGCCAGAAGTTCCAGGCTCCTCCATTCCAGCTCCACTTCAGTCTCTGTGTGGGGTTTGGTTGCCCCTTTTAGGGTCAGTGGGGCAGTTCCTCTGGGGCAGTCTCTCACAGGGAACTGTTGTTCATGCCCTCTTGCCTTGGGCCTTGTGTCCTGGCCTGGCCCGGGCTGCTTGCTCTTCTGGCCCAACCAGAGCCTGGAGGGAAAGTCTTCTGAGCTGTGGGTTCCTGGTCACTTAATTATTGTCCTTGTCCTGAAGTTCTGGCCTCTGCCTCCCACCATCTGGTGCCAGTTGCCTTGCTGGGGGATGGCAGTGGTGCACTCTTGCCTAAGTGACTGGTAGATCAGTAGTGATTGCTCTCTATCTGCACTGCCTGGGTGGGAGTTAACCCAGTCCGTGTTTACACAGCTGAATGAGTTGAACTAATGGGAGTAGGTGGGGAAGTTGGAAGAAATCCTAGAGTCAGTCACCTAGGTAGACAGGGATGTGCTGGCAGGGCACATCTTCCCTGTCATTTGCGGAATCAGGAAGAGCCCCTTTGTGATCTGGAGAGTGGCTCCTATAAATTCTCAGTGACTCATATCCTCTTCCCCCACATCCCAGTTTTCTGAATGTGTAAGTGGAGGAGAGGCAGGGGCCACCTAGCATCCCACTGTAGAAGAGAAACAGCCTGGGGCTGGAGTATCCTGCTTCCTAAAAAGCAGACCCAGGCTATATAGTGTGAAGTGGTGGGATGCAGGAACTAGAAGAGCTCAGCCCAGCATGACAGGATGTGGGACTGAGGAAAACCTAGGTTTGAGGCAGAGATCAGGTTACTTACCATACCCTGTGCTCCCTGCCTAGTTGGTGCAGGGACTGGTCCTCATTTGTCATTTTATTTTGTGGCTCCTCCCAGCCCAGGCTCTAGCTTCATCAATGGCTGAAGAAAGGCTTAGGGGGTGAGGGAGCTGGCTTATTCAGGGTCTCACTAAGCGGCCCACTGACCAGAGGAAGAGTTAATTACAGGAAGCTGCCAGGGTATGGAATAGAGACTATCTTGAGAGGATAATTATATAAGGCAAGGTTTTAAAATGGGACAGCAGGCAGAGGATGGGTTGGAGGGATGATGGAGAAGGTAGGTCATTTAGGAGGTAGCCGACACACATTCAGGCAAAACATATGTGTACCATAGAGTCTGCGACTAGGTGGGAGAGGAGGGGCTAGTCTGGGAACAACTTTGAATGTAAACATGAGGTTTAGATTCCTGCCTGGGGCAGCCAGGGCCTGGGTGCTATGTGGGCTCAGGGCTGGAGGAGTTACTATACTTATGGGTGATGAGGTGAGAGGTGCACCTAGCCACCAGCTTCCTCTGCCTTATCTTCTGTCTTCTCAGGAACCTTTTCGATCTGAGGAAGGCTGGAATATGGCAAATCATATCCGTGCCTTTGGCTACCTTGAGTGCTCCGCCAAAGCCAAGGAGGGAGTGCTGGAGGTTTTCGAGATGGCCACTTGAGCTGGCCTCCAGGTCTGCAAGAATAAGTGCCGGAGGGGCTAGATCATTCTCTGAGATCCCCACGGCTCCTGATGCTCCTTTCCTTCACAGGGGCTTAGGGATCACCCACCCACACTTGAGCTCCACCCTTAGGACTCCATGCTGAAGGCTCCTTTTTCCAGTTCCCTCTTGCCCAGGACTGCATCGTTTCCCTAGTCCCCAGAGTGGTGGCGGGCCTGCCCTCTCTCCCTGTCCTCTGGGAGCTGGGCCTGTGCCCTGCCTTTCTTGAGCAGTCCCTCTACCTGCTGCCTTGGTCCAGGGGTAGGGCTCTTGCTCCCTTTGGCCTTCCCCAGAGGATGGTCACACACCAGCACTTTATATACTTCTGGCTCAGAGGAGCATTTCTAAGGTTGGTGGATTGGGGTTTCTCCTTTGGGCAGGCGCCTTGTCTCTGACTGCACTTGTTGGGGGGCATGAATAAAGGCCACAGGTTCCAACACATTTGTGGCAGCTTCCTGTTTCCTTTGTTTGGTTCCTATCTTGGCTGCTCTCTCTTCATTTCCAAGTTGCTTGCCAGACTGGCCCCCTGTTGGCAAAGGCATGACTAGGGTGGAAGGGTGGAATCTTAGAGCAGAAATGAGATCATGCCTGGCTCGGTCTGTGAGACAAGTGAGGGGCATGGTCTCTATCCTGGACTAAACTTATAAAACGGTGGGTGGCTTCCCTGCCTACTGAGTTACCTCCCATGGACATGGAGGCTGTGAGGAGATGTGGCCTTGGACAGGGTGCGACAGTCTCACCCTCTTGCATGTCAGCTTGGGGACAAAGGAAGCTGGGGCCAAGCTGAGGTGACATGATCAAGAGGCTTTTGCATAGAACAAGATTTTGTTTTCAGAGTTTTTCTTCCTCGCCCTTCCCCCATAACAATGCTAACAAGCAGCTTGATGTGTCATTCTCCCCAGCAGGGGAAGGGGTGGAATGGCTTGTTTGTAAACACCCTCCCCCAGCCTTCCTGTCCCTTAGAGGGGCAGCTCAGCTGGGTTCTGGTTCAGGGTTGGGTGCAGCAGGCTAAGACTTGGCTTGGTGTGAGAAGGCAGGCAGCTGTGTCTTCAGAGCTCATTTCTCCACTCAGGCTCCACTTGCAGGGACAGGCCCCCTTCACTCTCCTGCTCCTGGCGGAGGTAGTCATGACCATGGGGCCCTAGAAAGAAAGGACGTATGCTTTGTCTTCTTTACCATCTCTTCCACCACTGTCCCCTGCCTGGCCCACCCTGGCGCAGCCATACCTGAGATAGAGGGGCTGAGCCTGCTCAGATCTTGAAGTAAGTTCTGTCCATTCTGTAGTTCCAGTTGGGCAGGAAAGGAACACCCTGTATAAGCTCCGTTTTCTTTACAGAACTCCAGGAATCTGTGGGGTACAGAGGTGTTGGCACACAGAGCTGCGCAGGCCTGGATGAGGAGTACCATCACAGGCTGGAGGCCAGGCCTGGGCCTGCCACATCTGAGCCTTGGCTGCTAAAGCTCTGAATGTCAGCTCACTTACAAATAAGATGGAGATTTTATGAAGATTAACTGATCCTGAGGATTGAGCCATAAGCAGGTACTAATGAAGATATACCTGCCTAAGCTGGGACTTGTGGCCACCAAGAGGGATTACAGGGCAGCAATGCTCATGCTTTCCAGTCAGGGTCATGGCCCAAGAGAAGGGGGTTGCCCACTATGATGAGCAAAGATTTGGCCTGGGTCACAGCCATGTTGAACCTCTGGAAGGAAGAAGTGGTGTGGTCATGGGAAGGAAGGGCCAGAGGAAGGAAGAATTCCTGCCACACCCACCAGCCCTCCAACCTTGGGGTTCGTAAGGAAACCCAGGTTAAAGTGCACAAAAGCAGCTGGCTGCTTTGCACAGTAGAGATCAGGACCACGCTGTGTTCTTGGCCTTGGAATTCTTCCATAGAGCCCACCTAGAAGCGATAGAGGAAGAGTATGAGAATAGGTGGGTTCAAGGGGAACTTAAGGGGCAATGTCTGCCCCATGGAGCTTGAGCTGCAAGGAGGGTACACTGGGCAATTGTCGATCAGTGGGCGAGTGCCGAAGCCCAAAGTTTGCCAAGTTATCTCATGAACTTAGATGATTCTAGCATCTAGAGCTTTGGATGATTATAAAACAGAACTAGCACTAGAACTAGGCAAACAATAGAGACAAACATGAAGGCTCAGATGAAACAAATAGCCTTCAGCAGTGTCATTCCAAACCCAGATATAGAGGTGAGGCCTCATAGGAAACTCCTTTATGGAAAGATTTGGCCCAGGATACCATAGGGTAATTTCATCAGTGTGTGCTAAAACAGGCACAATTTAAGCAATTATTCTGCTGAAGAAGGTTAAGAAAGTCAGGGGGGTCTCTGCAGGAAATGACAAGGGCGGGTTGATTTCCTAGCATTTACACAAGCAACGGGTTTTAGATAGCCTGAGATTTCAATTTTTAAAGTCTTTCTGGAATAAGGAAATCAATAAGACAGTTTGGATAGGCTGACAAGGTTTATCAAGTTATTTTTTTTTTAATTTTTTTTTTATTTTTTTATTGGTTATTCAAAACATTACAAAGATTGCAGAATCACATCGGTTACACATCCACATTTTTACATAATACCATAATAGTAACTGTTGTATTCTGCTACCTTTCCTATCCTCTACTATCCCCCCTCCCCTCCCCTCCCATCTTCTCTCTCTACCCCATCTACTGTAATTCATTTCTCTCCTTATTTTTTTCCCATTCCCCTCACAAACTCTTATATGTAATTTTGTATAACAATGAGGGTCTCCTTCCATTTCCAAGCAATTTCCCTTTTCTCTCCCTTTCCCTCCCATTTCATGACTCTGCTTAATGTTAATCTTTTCCTCCTGCTCTTCCTCCCTGCTCTGTTCTTGGTTGCTCTCATTATATCAAAGAAGACATTTGGCATTTGTTTTTTAGGAATTGGCTAGCTTCACTTAGCATAATCTGCTCTAGTGCCATCCATTTCCCTGCAAATTCCATGATTTTGTCATTTCTTAGTGCTGCGTAGTACTCCATTGTGTATAAATGCCACATTTTTTTAATCCATTCATCTATTGAGGGGCATCGGGGTTGGTTCCACAGTCTAGCTATTGTGAATTGTGCTGCTATGAACATCGATGTGGCAGTATCCCTGTAGTACGCTCTTTTGAGGTCTTCAGGGAATAGTCCGAGAAGGGCAATAGCTGGGTCAAATGGTGGTTCCATTCCCAGCTTTCCCAGGAATCTCCATACTGCTTTCCATATTGGCCTCACCATTTTGCAGTCCCACCAGCAATGTATAAGAGTACCCTTTTCCCCACATCCTCGCCAGCACTTGTTATTGTTCGACTTCATAATGGCTGCCAATCTTACTGGAGTGAGGTGGTATCTTAGGGTGGTTTTGATTTGCATTTCTCTGACTGCTAGGTTTATCAAGTTAAAGGTAAGAATATTTGAAAGTGTTTGCAGCACAAGAATGGAATACATTAAATGTCCCTCAAAAAAGGTGGGAATCTGAAATGACCTTGGGTGGAAGGTGAAGAAAATCCCTCTGGTTCTCTGTTGGGAAACAGGATAAAAAGTCTTTCCCACAGGTCATCAGTAGCTAAGCCAGACCTGGAGAATAGGAAAGCAGCATTTAAAGTTAAGGCAATGTGAAATATTACCCAAGTTCCATTATGCCATCCATAATGGGTAGAGAAGATAACTTTTCCTTTGGGGCATTAATATAAATCTCAAACAAAACCTTTGACTCGCTGGTAGCTTTTGGGTGGAGAGTGATCCCTATTTTGCTAACACACACACAACAACAACAAAAAAGCTGTCTTTCCAAGTCTTTGATATTTACTGCATTTATAATAGTTGAAAGTAGGGCTCTTCCTGCAAGCATCCAGAAGTGATCTGTAAGAATGATTTCTTACTCAGGTGACCTAGAAAATCTTACAAAATCATCCAAGAGATTTTTTAATCTGCATATTCACTTTAAGAATACCATTAAACTGCTCAAACCATCAAGGATATGACTATCTAAAAAGCCATCAAGTATCTGAATGTTGTCACTTTAAAGATATTCTGGTATTACAGTGAAGTTGGTAGGTGTGCTCAGGCCAAACAGTGGGGCTGAACACAGGGTTGGTGGCCCAAACAGAATAAACTTTTGTTGATATGCTCAGAGATACAGAAAGTAGCTGGGTCCACTGGTGCACACCTGTAATCTCAGAGGCTTGGGAGCCTGAGTCAGGAGGATCGCCGAGTTCAAACCAGCCTCAACAATATAGTGAAGCCCTAAGCAACTCAGTGAGGCCCTGTCTCTAAATATAATACAAAATAAGGCTGGGGATGTGGCTCAGTGGTTCAGTGCTCCTGATTTCAATCCCTGGCACCCCCCAACATCCCCAAAATGCAGAAAGTAATGCTGAACTTTAGGTGAAGATTCTTAGATCACTGAACAGATCCAGGTGAACAAAGCACCCAACATGTATTGCTGCACACCAGAGTTCATGATCAGATTAACCTAATCATAAACTTCACTACAGAGATGAAAAGGAACAAACTATTCCTAAATAAAAAGAGGAAGTTGTACAGAAGAAAAACATATCCCAGAAGAAATAATAGAAAGTTTAAACAAGATCAAATACATTGAATTTCTTATCTGGAGAAGAAAGGTTGAAGAGCTGCATCGAAAAGGAGAGTAGCTCAGTCACTTTTAGAACAAAATTGGAATATTTCTATTGAACTACTGGATACAGAAGATAGTGTGATATGGATGGATAGTATGAATGACAAATAATATAAATATATTTTATTTGAAATAAACAAAAATTCTTACACAGCATTCACTTGGAAATAAACTCTTGCTTGACTGTATTACTGAGCAAAGACAGAGCTGAAACACAAACACCCATCTTGTTTGACATGTATTTGAAGACAGGTAGGAAGAACTACTTGGTTTTTAAAAAACTGACCTTCCCTTAAGGCCTGCTCATAGAAGTGTAAACAATGTAAATGAATCCACCATTACCAGTTGTCCTATCATATCTATGTCACCTGTGTTTTCTGAGATCAGATACATACCTGCTAATATACCTGGGAAGGGTTGCTATACCACAGTTACACTTTATTTCTTGGCAGGCAGGACTGAGGAAGAGTAATTTAAAACAAGTTTTACATCCTATTTAGAAAACACTAGTATTCCCTTAAATAATAGGTCACAGTAGAAAGACACTGCCTGGAAGTTATCTTTTCACTTTGGTTCATCTTAAGTTTTTGTGATTTACAGAGTTGATTCATTTGCCTATAGTATAATTCTGCCACAAAGTGTTAAAGCATAAGATATGTATTATTCCTTCAGCATCTGCATTTTCAAGTTTTATACTCTACTACATCCACAGTATGTCCGTAGTTCTTGGATACTTAAAAAAATAATACATGAATAAAACTCTTCTAAAAATGTAGATGTCTATAACTACAATGGTACTAAGTGGGAAGAAGACAATGAGGGAATAAATAAAGCAAACATATTCTATGTGCAGGCCTTGCACCAGCAGCTTCCAGTTACCCACACCAAAATTGACTGGAACAAGATACTCAGCTACAAGTTTGGCAAAGAAATGCAGAATACTTAAAGGCTGACTGTAGGATACTTCAGTATGTAGAAAGAAAAGGATTCAACATGTGGTCATATGATAAATAAGTGATTTATAAACAAGAGTGATATTTTGCTAGGGCTTTCAAAGTTAACAGATTTTTGTAGCCTCATGAAATACTGTTGAACCTATAGCATTGACTTCATCTTTTTGTGTTCTCTGCCTTGTATTTTTCTGTTATCACTGCATCTACTTGTAAAACTTTTTTTTTCCTTTTTGTTAATTCTGCTACAATTAGTGTTGAAGAAAGATCCATCTATCCTGGGGTCATTATACTCTTTAGAAAATTTTCCTAGCCATGAAGTCCTGTTACTGATTTAGACAGATAATATGCTTAGTAATTTTACCCTTTGCTCCAAAGCACTTCTGGTATTTCAGTGCTTTTGACTGATCCACCAACAGCCAAGGAGGCTCTGCTACAAATCGTAGCTAAATGGAAGACACATTCATCCTTCTCCCTCTGACTGCTTTGATCATCATTTATAGCATCTCATAACTATAGTTTTCAAAAGTTTGAATTGAGGCTTTTCAAGTCCATTTGGGGGGTAGCAAAGGAAGTTTTCTGGAAATTCCATGACAGCCAGCTTCTCTGGGGGGCACTCATTTTTATATCCAAAGACAGGATAGATTATATTATTCCTAGTGAGCTCCTCTTCAATTTCAGAAGTGAGCCAAGAAGATAATCTATATTGTTTAAACTAGAGCTATGGTCTCTTCCAAACTTGAATTTCAAGCAGAATGCCAGATTAAAAGGTCTGACTCAACAGCACAGGCATTCAAGTTAAAAGGGAGAAAGGTCTAACACATATATTAACAGAAAAATATGGCACTAGGATCTAGAAAAATTAGTTCCAAGTCTTCTTACCTGATATTCATTTTCTGCACTCTCTATGTTTTAAATAAACTCCTTGGCAGTTTGGACTTCATTCTAATGGAGAAAGAGGAAGAAAAAAATTGAATGAATTATTTGGTTCCTTGTTTATTGGTTGAGTACAGCAAAAGGGGTGCTCTGCCACTGAGTACAGCCCTTTTTCTAAATTTTTAGACATGGTTTCACTAGGTCATCAAGGCTGGCCTTGAGCTTGCATTTCTCCTGCCTCTAGATTCTGGAGTTTCTGGGATTATAGGTGTGTGTCACTTATATATAAATATATAAGCAGTGCTTATATATTTAAAAATTTATTTGTGCTGGATACAATGGCAACTCCAGAGGCTAAGGCAAAAGGATCAAAACTGCAAGGCCAGCGTTGGCAACTTAGCAAAACCCTGCCTCAAAATAAAAATTTTGAAAATAAATACAAGGGGCTGGAGATAATAGCTCAATGATAGAGCAAATCCCCGGGCTCAATCTCTAGTACCACAACAAACAAGCAAGCACTAAGTAAAAAGATGCTTAAAAGTTGATCCATATTAACTAACTCTGGTATGATAATTCCTAGTTTACCAGCATTCCAATGAATATTACCTACTTTGATTCTTAGAATTATCCTGTGAAATAAATAGTTTATTATCATCACCTTCATTCTGCAGACAAAAAAAGAATCCTCTCAAATGATATGACCAAAATTATACAGCTTTTGAATGATAAAAATAGAATCTGAATCCAGGTCTTCACCAAAACTAAAAACCAGACAAACAAACTCCATGTACTTTCCAGTCTATCACAATATGGTCTGAAAATGTAATCACTGTGTCTTTGAATCTTAATGTCCTGAAAAATATTTTTGCTTTAAGATGAAATAAACAGGAGTGGGGTTGTAGCTCAGCAATAGAGAGCTTGACTCACACACAAGACCCTGGGTTCGATCCTCAGCACCACATAAAAATAAATAAGTGGAATAAATGTGTTGTGTCCAACTACAACTAAAATAAATATTTTAAAAAAAGATGAAATGAACAATGCTATCAGGGCCACACCCCAGGACCTTGGCTTGCTAAGAAAGTACTCTGCCACTGAATTACATTCCAGCTCGATGTCTGCCTTTTCCACTCTTTTTTTTAAAAAAAAAATATTTTTTTAGTTGTATATGGACACAATACCTTTATTTTATTTGTTTATTGTATGCGGTGCCAGGGATCGAACCTGGTGCCTCACACATTCTAGGCAAATGCTCTACCACTGAGCCACAGCCCCAGCCCTGCCTTTTCCATTCTTACTCTCATGCTTCTAAAATACAGTTTCTTAGAAACTTCATGATGTGCAGTGACTTTATCGCTGTGAGGGTTACAGACTCTATGAAACTGATATGAGAATCCAGCTGTCTTTTATTAAGGCAGATATTACACAATTTTCGAAGACATGAATTAATGTTAATCTTTTTATTTATTTATTTATTTATTTATTTATCAATTTTTTATTGCTTTGGTAAGTTATCACCCACAAAAAAAATGTTTCTATTGCTCGATGTTGTGGTGCATGCCTATGATTCCAGCAACCTGGAAGGCAGAGGCAGAAGGATCACAAGTTTGAGGCCAGACACAGCAAGGCCCTAAGCAACTTATCGAGATGGTGTCTCAAAAAAGGGGGGTGGGGTGGGGATATGATTCAGTGGTTAAGTGCTTCTCCTGGGTTCAGTCCCTAGTGGGGGAAAGGGTATACTCATACATTGCTGTTGGGACTGCAAATTGGTACAACCACTCTGGAAAGCAGTATGGAGATTTCTCAGAAAACTTGGAATGGAACCATCATTTGACCCAGTTATCCCACTCATTTTCAATGTTCCAGAGGACTTAAAATCAGCATACTAGAGTGACATGGCCACATCAATGTTCATGGCAGCTCAATTCACTAACTAAGCTATGGAACCAACCCAGGTGCACTTCAACAAATAATGAATGGATAAAGAAAACACAATACATATACATAATGGAATCATACTCAGCCATAAAGAAGAATGAAATTATGGTATTTGCCAGTAAATGGATGGAACTGAAGACTATCATGCTAAGTGAAATAAGCCAATACCAAAAAATGAAAGGCCAAGTGTTCTGATATGTGGATGCTGACTCACAACTGTGGGGGTGGGGGCAGAGGTTCACTGAATTGGAGGAGGGAGTAGGCTGGAAATAGGGGGAAGGGAGGAGATTTAAGAATGGGAAAGACAGTAGAATAAATCGGACATAACTTTTCTATGTTCATATATGAATACACGACTAGGGTAACTCCACATCATGTACAACCATAAGAATGGGAAGTTATACTACACGTACGTATAAGTCAAAATACATTCTATTGTCATATATAACTAAACAAACAAACAAAACAACAACAAATAATGGATGGATTGCACTCCAGACCAAAACAAAACTTTTTAAAGTAAAAAAGACAAAAGTGAAAAAGACATTAAATATTGTATACTCACCAAAACAGTTACTAAATCTTATACATCTTTATGACTAATCAACTGAACATTGCTATCTTCATAATAGTGAACTGTGTGAGGAAGTATTTGATCAAGTTTATGTTAATGTTTAGTTCATATAGAATCCTATTACTTAATGCACAGATTCATGCTTTAGGCTATCTTTTAAGTTGACAATCCATGTTTAGCAATTCTGAATAATTAACACAATCAATGATAATTCATACCACTGATGTTGTGGTGTATTAAAGTAAAATTCACAGAATATTTAAGTTTAAGAATTCTTTTTTTAATATTTATTTTTTAGTTGTTGTTGGACACAATATGTTTATTTTATTTATTTATTTATATTTTGAGAAAGGGAGATAGATAGATGAGAGAGAGAGAGAGAGAGAGAGAGAGAGAGAGAGAGAGAGAATATTATTTTTTTAATATTTATTTTTTAGTTTTTGGCAGACACAACGTCTTTGTTTGTATGTGGTGCTGAGGATCGAACCCGGGCCACACGCATGCCAGTCAAGCACACTATCACTTAAGCCACATCCTCAGCCCCATATTTTATTTATTTTTATGTGGTGCTGGGGATCAAACCCAGTGCCTTACATGTGCTAGGCGAGTGCTCTACCACTAAGCCACAACCGCAGCCCAATTTAAGAATTCTTTGGGCTTGATGGTGTATGCCTGTATTCCCAGTGACCTGAGAGGCTAATGCAAGAGCATGAAAAATTTGAGGCCAGTATTAGCAACTTAATGAGACCTTGTCTCAAAAAAATAAAAAGGGCTGGATATAATTCATTGGTAAAGTGAACCTGAGTTCAATATTGTACAAAAGAAAAAAGAAACAAAACCTCTTTCCTTACCAGATAAAATTTAAGTTCAAAAAACATTTGTGTGGGGCTGTAGCTCAGTGGTAGCGTGCTCACCTAGCATGCATGAAGCACTGGGTTCAATCCTCAGCACCACATAAAAATAAAGAAAATAAAGTCCATCAACAACTAAAAAAAATATTTAAAAACAAACAAAAATAAAAACAACAAAAAACATTTGTGTTTTTGATTCCAGGCACTGGGCCAGACATTATGACGACAAAGATAAATAAGATCCCACTTTAGAAACATTAAAAATAATAAAAATCATGAAAAATTAGTTTCTTTCTTAAAACCAAGGAGTTTTAATGGATCCTAATACTTAACACGTGCATGAGACATGGCCATACAAATATCATCAATATGCAGGAGGTACATAGATCTGACTGGCAGGAAAAACCTAATTGGGAGTTAAAAGAAAATCACTGAAAACCAAATATTTGATGGGAAATTACACTATAAAAATAAGTGTGACATAGTCTAGATGCAGTGGCACATACTTGTAATCCCAGGAACTCTGGAGTGTGAGGCAGAAGGATCTTGAGTTCAAAGTCAGACTCAGCAATTTAGCAAGGCCCTAAGAAACTCAGCAAGACCCTGTCTCTAATAAAATAAATCATTGAATTGCTTAGAGCCTTCATTTTGCTGAGGCTGGCTTTGAACTCTAGATCCTCCTACCTCAGTCTCCTGAGCCACTGGGATTACAGGTATGTGCCACTGTGTCTTGCTAGGCCTAAATATCTTAAAGTCTCTTTCAAATAATTTTCATTGTGACTTTTAAAAGATAATAAAAATGAAGTAAGCCTTCTCCCAAAGTGTGACCAGACATTCTATATTAAAAAGTATATATGTATAGGGCTGGGGATATAGCTTAGTTGGTAGAGTGCTTGCCATGCATGTATAAGACCCTGGGTTCAATCCCCAGCACCCCCCCTCCAAACACACACACAAGTATAAAACAGGGCTGGGGTTTTGGCTAAGCAATGGAGAGCTGGCATCACACATGTGAGGCACTGAGTTTGCTCCTCAGCACCACATAAAAAAAAAATAACAAGCAAAGAGTATTCTCTACATAATTATCTTTATCAACCCAAAATAGATCTCTGTTTAACTACCTCCCCAGGAAGGCTTTTATTTCTACTCACTTCCATCCACCTCTCTTTGCATCTGCATATAATTTAGTACTTATTTTAATTCTAGAAAAAAGACCAACTTGCATGTTTATTTTAAAATGTGAAGTTTTATTTATTTAGGCAGTGCTGGAGATTGAACCCAGGGTCTTATGCATATTAGGCAAGCACTGAGTCATACTCCCAAACCAAAAATGTAAACTTTTTATCATGATCAATGAACATGTTGGAATCTTACCTGAATCTTGAGTACTCCAACCACCTAGGCTGTAGGTGGTGTAATAGTGAACTTCCACTCTGATTTCCAACGACCATTTCTATTAAAACATACACATACAGTGCTGCAGAATTAGAAATAGGCACAAGAAATAGGTGATTTACCACTGAAGACATAAAGTTGAAAACATTTTGAGGGGTTGGGGAGGAGGGGACCAGTCATTTCCAATTTGATAAACCCAAGGCATACTCAAACCTAAGTCTGGAACCAAGTGGCCTGACCATAACCATTTTCTAAATTATCTGGATTTCCACTTTTCCTTAGTTTGTCTTGAAGTGATCCATGCGCATTCTGTTCATGGTAGGCTCTTCTGAAAATGGACAGGCTGCTGAGTTACATAATCAACTCAAGTATTACTAACACTTACCCAAGTAAAACTCAATAATTTCATTTTCAACTTTATATTAATCATTTGTTCTCACTCAATATAAAAGTAGTTTTTAAAAAGATATGGCTATAGAATCTTAGAATTGGAGCTGGGTGTGGTGACACATTCCTCTAATCTCAGTGACTCACAAGACTAAGACAGAAGGACTGCAATTTCAAGACCAGCCTCAGCATCTTTGTGAGACCCTGCCTCAAAAAAAAAAAAAAATAACAAGAAGTAGGGATGTAGCTCAGTGGTAAAGCACCCCTCAGTTCAATCCCACATATTGGGGAGAAAACAAAACAAAAAAACAAAACCCCCAAACCAAATTAGAATTGGAAGGAATCTAAATAATGTCTAAATTCATAGATGGAGAACTAAAATCTTGTAAGTAAAAAAAATGTACCCTGCTGAGGCAGGAGAATCAGAAGTTCAAATCTAGCCTCAGGAACTTAGCAAGACCCTCAGCAACCTAGTGAAACCCTGTCTCAAAAATAAAAAGGACTAGGATGTATGATAAATTAATAAATGTTGGGAGCAGCAAATGAATTATATAATCCTTGATCTGTCCGGCGATGTCCGTCCTGGGAACTCTCTGCTCAAAGGCCTAGATTTGAGACTGCCCAGCTGCTGTGGCAATGCCCTGTTCAAAGGGAAATTCCATGCTAGCCAGGGACTTATCAGTTCTTAACCTTGGGTTCTAATGACAGCTGTTCACAGTTGGTGAATTATGGGCACAAGCTGATAGTTCTAATTGGGCTGCTTATACCCTCCACTTTGGTTCTTTTTATCTCTAAGAAAATTTCTCACAACGAATCTTTTTGATGTTAAAACCTATATAATAAACATGCTGAACTGGCTCTGGGTTGTCCATCCCTCATCAGGGGATGGAGAACCATAGGGCCCCAGCTTTTTCTCTATTTGTCTTGTCTTCATCTCCTTATCACCTGTTCTGGTATCTGAATTAACTGCTGTGCAGTTTGCAGCAAAAAAAAAAAAAATTCTCAAAATAGATAAAAATTGCTGATTTCTCTACAAAATAATTAGATGGAAACAAAACAGAATATCTATTTCTTGCCAGAAGATTTTAGGCTGAAACTGGTGTCTTTCAATACATGCAATAATAGTCTGTTGCCCATCTATACTTTTAGCATAAACCTATTGGGTAAAAAAATCAGACTAGAAAAACACAATTAATCTAAATGATAGACAATGCACATAAGCAGTGTGTTAAATCCTTGAGACAGATAGAATAAGCAAAACATAGCACTCACAACCAGATCCTGTTAAATTCTTAAATATATATATTTAGTTGTAGGTGGACACAATAACCTTATTTTATTTTTTAATGTGGTGCTGAAGATCGAACCCAGTGCCCCATGTATGCTAGGCGAGCACTCTACTTCTGAGCCACAACCCCAGCCCTAGATTCTGTTAAATTCTAACAGAGACAGAGGTACAATGAATAGAGGAAAATATTGCTCCTGGCTTAGAGTTTAATGGAGGTGCCATTTAAGCTGAGCTTTACAAAGCAGATAAGATTCTGAGAAGCAGAGACTGAGAATAGAGACCAATAAACAGCTCAGACATGAAATCAAGGATTTGTTAAGTGAATGGCAATTAGGTCATCAGGTTAGAGGGTATGTGTAAAGTAGACTAGTGGGAGAAAGAATTGTAGATTTAGACCATACAGTAGTATATATAAGTAAAAACTTTGGATTTCATTCTGCAGGAAGCAGAAAGAGAGTAAAACAACATGACCAAAACTATTATTTTGGGAGAATATGACCAGCATTATTATTTTTGGAGAATGACCAATACTGTTATACAGGAAAAAATGGAAGAAAAGCTAGAGGCTGGTAAGAAGACCACATAAATTAATTTAGGTCATAATCTAGGGTATTATCAAATGGTAATGAAAAGGAAGGGTTGCAGACAGAATGCATAAGTTTAGCAATATATTATAACTGAAGGGTTAAACAAACAAACAAAGTATTTGTACATCTGGATAACTAGGAACATGGTGGTATCAGCAACAAACTGGGAAATCTAGATGGAAATGTCTAGCCAGTAGTTACAGAAACACCAACTCTTCCTTACAGTAGAAATAAATGGAAACAATTGCTAGGGAATGCAAAGAAGCCATCGAATTTTAGAGTTCACATAATGTTTTCACATATTATCTTCTATTTGCTCTAATAAAACTGGTAAAACTACAACAAAATAAAACAAAAGGCATGTTTATCATCCACAAAAGGTAAAGCTGAAGTTCATAAGGGTTTCTGTCCAAGGTCTCTTAAGAGAATAAGTGGTGAAGACAAAACCCAAACATATTGTTTTTATAACACTAAGTCTGTGTTACTTTCCCTATATTTAGTGGGCTATGAACTTTCAAGAGTATTTTAAAAGTTTTGGGATATTAGAAAATTAGAGACAAAGTAAAAAGAATTAATTGGTATTGATAATAGCAGTCTAAGCAAAAGATCATTTCTATTTTCTGGGCTCAGTATGAAACAGCCACAGAAGTCAAGGACCACAAAAATCGTCACTGGATCAAGTGATTCAGGAACCATTAATACTCTCAGAGAGCACTTTCTATAGGATGGAGACTAAAGGAAAACTTAAAGGCTCATAAGTGGATAAGTAATGAGGACATGACACTAGTAAGGGAAGAAGGCCCAATGATTTGGAGGGTAAGGAAGAAAACAGAGGAGAAACAGCAAGATGAAGAGAAACAACTCAGAGGTATTATCATGATTAAAGTTTTATCTCAAGTAAAGAAAAAATAAGAACATTTCTAAGTAATGAGAATTATATAAGAAGAGAAAACAAAGTCATATGAAATTGTCTTAAAGTACACAGGATAGTATGAAACCAACAGTAAGAACCTTTCTTTCTCAAATTCAAGTATAACGGAAAAGTTTTCCAATGTGGAGGAAAGAGAAAAAGATTTTATGTCAGACTCACACCTAATAAAATGTTGGGGATTAGATGCCCATCTAGGACAAATAAGAATTGTTTGGAAAATGTCACATAGAAAATGTGATAGGTAATAATGAGTTGAAATTACTAAAATAGATTACTAAGCAAGACAGATAAGAATATAGAAAACTAGTGTACAGTAGACACCATTAGAAAAATTCCAGCACTTGTGTTGCTCATTTGATAGCTAAGAGAAGTGAAAAAAGACCTCTGAGGTTATTTGCCATTGAAACTCTCCAAATTAAGAATGGGGAATGACAAATTTTGAATAGGTAACAAATGACAAACTGAAAGTATATTTAGGATTGAACAGCCAATATCTAAAAGGAAGTGTATCAAGTCTCCCACTGCAATACTGGATTCCAAAAAGGAATTCTGTACTGGTATCTACCAAGATGGGTTTTCTAAGAAAGAAAGAAAGAAAGAAAGAAAGAAAGAAAGAAAGAAAGGAAGGAAGGAAGGAAGTTATCTACCATTTAGGCAGGCCTTACTTTGTGCCACTGTTTTAAGCATTGTAAATGCATCATTAACTCATTTAATCTTCACATCAATACTATGTGGTAAGAAATAATTCCATTTTAAATGAGAAAACAGACATAGAACTATTAAGTCATTTACCTAAGCTCACACAGCTAGTTAGGTGGCAGGGCTAAGACTCAAACCAGTTATTAAAGTTTAAATGTAAGTGCTCTTAACTAACTTTCTATATTGCTATTTAACTCATCATCATCACATATTTAAAATAGTCTAGTTAATATATTGATTTTGAGAATTGCTTAGAGATTAGATTTTCAGCATTCTCATTAAAAAAACCTGTTAGTTAATACATGTTAATTAGCTCAATTTAGCCATTCCACAGTGTATACATATTTCAAAACATCATGATTTTATTAATTCATGTAAGTTTAAAATACAATAATAAAAAATTATTAAACATTCTGAGGCTGGTGATACAGCTCAGCTGGTAGAGTCCTTGTTTCACATGCACAAAACCCTAGGTTCAATTCACAGCACCACCAAAACAAACAAACAAACAAATAAAAAATTAAACATTCTATACATATTTTTTCTTGTCACAATATTATAAAGGGGAAATCATGTTAGAGCCAAATTTATCAGTTAGAGCCCAAGAGATGGTAAAAAATAAAATAAAATTACTCTTGGTTTCTAAAAGTGTTTATTTCAAAACAGTTTTGATTATCTAGTGAAAAATATATTAACTATGCAGAAGTAGATTTTTATATAAATGCCTATGCCAAAAAGACACAAATGTGGACAACAAATCTCTCAACAATTTTAACATATTTCCCTAAGTCTAAGTTAAAGTATTTAAAAACTTAATTTTTGATATAAGGCAATTTTTTCATAAGTAAATAAGATAAATATGAAATAGAACATATAGAAATTCAAAATTATTATGCATTGTGATTTTATAAAGAAAATTTTCATGTATTCATACTCCTTTCAAAAATGATTTAGGGGGCTGGGGTTGTGGCTCAGTGGTAGAACGCTTGCCTAGTATGTGTGAGGTACTGGGTTTGATTCTCAGCAACACATATAAATAAATAAATAAGTGAATGAATGAATAAATAAATGCCCACTGACAACTAAAAAAATATTTAAAAAATATTTAGGGAATAAAATACAGAGACCATAAATAAGGAAGAAGTGATGTTTGGTTGGCCAAAATTCCCAAGCGAAATGGTAAATGTAAGAAATATAACACTTTGATAATGAAACAGGCAGACAGATACTTAACAGTAGAGAAGCCGTTGGAATAATGATCTTCCACATAGGCTCTTAAAGCATTGTCACAGGATTCTCTCCAAGACTTCAAACTTCCATCTACTTCCTCTCGTTGAAGGTCACTTGCTTCTTTCCGTAAGTGATCAAACTTAAAGGAAATTTTGTTTCTTGGATCTAAAAATCAGCTATTACCCAGGTCACCATGCTCTGTAATTAAGACCTTCCAAAGAATAATTAAAATTATGAGTAACTATAAAAAATAGAGTTATCACATTTTGCAAAACAAGTAAATAAAATTGAGGAAAGCAGTTTTTCATTAAGTCAAATTTCTCTTTCATATTGATTTTTCCACGTCTCATTTTTATTCTTATGAAAACATTATATTTATGGTAAGTCAACTTTATCCTATAAATTGCCCCCCTCCTAAATACCCATCATTTCTTGGTTGGTCTAATAGTTATGTAAGTACTTTTGAAAACTTTAGTATTCTTTTTTCTATATTTTATGAAAAATTTTCAGAGTCATTATACTGAACATTTAAAAATATATAAAGGTAAAAATGTCCTATGTCCCAAATATCAAATTCCTAAAGGAATTTAAAGTAGCCTACATTTCAGTTTAAATGCTTTTATTTCCCCATTGAATAAAAATGTCTCCTGTTATTCCTACCAAAAAGAATTATAGACAGCTGGAAAACCTTTAAGTTCTTTTGATTTTCTCTCTTCATATTAGGGGCAGCTCTCTTTCTCTCTCTCTGTCTCTCTCTCTCTCTCTCTCTCTCTCTCTTTCTCTCTCTCTCTTTGTCAAAGATAACAACTAGTATCAGCAGAAAGAGAAAATAATTTCCTAATGTGTAGAATATTTTAAAAAACTTTGAAAATCAAGACATAAATTTATTCAGCACTTAATTCATACATCTGCTTTGGTTTCTATCATCTCAACTATGTGTCAGGCATAGTCTATCTAATGGGTGTATTTTTTTCATATATTTTTTGGATCTTTTGAAAATATGTGAAAAGGCCATTTATTGGGCATGTAAGCTGGAAATAAGCCTACTTGCCTTTGTGAGGGCTCATAGTGTTCCACACACTGGTCCGGATATTTGTGGTTTGGAACACCAACCACAACCAGCCCCATCACCATGGTAACCTGGCCACCCTCACGTGCACATTGTGTTCCTTTTCTTTCTGCTTTTTGTCAGTGAACTTTTAGCCCATTGGATGCCACTTGTAAGTGTGTTGCTTGCTCACTGAATTATAATGGCCCTCAGCTAAATTTACTACGTAACAGACTATGCATAAAAGGCTTCCCTATGCAATAATAATGTGGAACAAATTCTGTGAAACTGGTCACCAGAGGCCTCTTTTTGACTTTGTCACCACAACCTCCTTAGCTCTTCAGTGGGCTTTGGCTGGACCGAGTGAGCCCACAGCCATTAAGTACTCTTCTTCCTAAAACCAAAAAGTAAAGTGTGTGTGTTTGTGTGTGTGTGTGTGTGTGTGTGTGTGTCTGTGTCTGTGTGTGTGTGTCTGTGTGTGTGTGTCTGTGGGTATTTTTGTATAATTTTTAAAAATCATGGATACTTTGAAGTCAATTAATACTGCCACCAGGTAAAAAAATCCCAGCAATAAAGGTGCCTCTGGAAAAACATACTACTACACAAATCATATAGATGCTTTTTTAAGTAGGTGCTACTCAAGTTTTATAATGTTATATGTTGCTCACTGTCATCATATAACTATGCTGAACCCTTTTTTTGGATATAAGAAATACCATAAGTAACATTGCCTATTATATATTAGGTGTCTTATCAGTACTTGTTAACTGAATGCATGTATTTTCTTAAACTTGTATGGCATGGTATTAAAAGAATATTAGTACCAATGACCAAGAAATAAACAAAAAAATTCCTGAAATCTTTAATAATCTCATAGTTATTTTTAAAATTCAGTTGGTAATTAAATTCAGCCTACAAAGAAAAAGCATGAAGTTGACTCTTTCATTTAAATTCTCAAAATTTAGCACAACATTCTCACTCATATCTGGATCATGTACCCACTATGAAACCAACGAATACCAATTAATGAATGGCTTATGATTTAGGATTTACCATTTTCTGAGTGGACCTTCCTTGAAAAAAATCAGTGCAAAAACATTTATCATTAACAAAGCATTATAGCCTCTTATATAAGTATTAAAATAAGTCTTAAAAGACCTATAATGAACTCCCTTCCCTCATTGCTAATATTAGTTATTTGTATGTCCATTCTGTTTCTTGATTTAGTACCTCAAAAGTTTATCAATCTTGTTAATTTTTCCAAGAATCACCTCTTGACTGCATTGATATAAATTGTATTTTTTATTTATTTCTGCTTAATTTTTATTATTTCTTCTGTTTTTCTGTTATTTTGCTAACTTGCTGTTCTTTTGCTAACTTGCTGAGATAAATACTTAACTCATTGTTGTTTAACCATTCTTCTTTAATATGAGCATTTTCTCAGACAGCTACTTTTGTTAAAATCAACAGATTTTATATTTTTAGTTGTAGAATTTGTAAGGAAGAAAGTAATTTGTAGTTAATTTTATTGTGCCTTGTGATAGCTGATTTTAGGTGCCTAGATATTTGGTTATATATTGTGTCTGAGTATCTGAGGGTTATTCTAGATAAAAAAAACATTTAAATTGGCAAAATTAGTACAGCAATATGCCCTCTCCAATGTGGGTGGCCTCATCTAATCTACTAGAGACCTGAATAGACTTAAAGAATGAGTAATAAAGAAATCTTTCTCTGTTTGTATTTGAAGTGAGATGTCAGTCTTCTGCATTTGGATTATGACTCTCACTGGAACTCAGATCATGAGCTCTCAGGAGAAAGCCTCAGTCTGGCCTTCAGACTCAGACTGGAACTATATAATTATAGGTCTCCAACTTGTCCAATACAGATTTTGGACATCTTAGCCTCCATAACTGTATGAACCAATTCCCTTATAGTTAATGTATTTTTAAATATCTCTATTTGTGTGTGCATACTATTAGTTTAGCTTCTCTAGAGACACCAGATTAATACTCCCATACAAGATACACCTGTTATACTGATAAGTTATTTGAATTCATGAAAAGTAAACTTTCATTTTTATGTACCAGCTACAAAGCTAACAAATAAAATTTTCAAATAATAGCTCTTATAATAGAATAAAATATCATGTACTTTGGACTGAATCATCTAAAATAAGAAGACTCCTCAGGAGAAAATTATACTATTAAGAGAAATTGAAGTTCTAAGAACAAGATACTATTTTTGTGATTATCAGATTTAATATTTTCTGAAGGGCTATGTTAATTCCCCACAGGAAGTTAGCAAAATTACAATCAAATCAAGCAGCCTGTATTGACAAGATAATTTTAAAAATAACATACGAAATTCAAAAGGTTAAGAAAATCAGTAACATAATCTTTAAAGAAGCACAAGTATTTGCTTCTCTAGTTGTTATAATTTACTACAAACCTGCAGCAATTAATGATATTGGCATAAGGATAGAGAAATAGATTGATGGAAAAGATGAGATTGTTCAGAAGCAAGACCATTTATACCCTTGGTTTACAACAAGTGACATTAGAGTATGGGAGAGTGTAGACAATGGAGAATTGGGGCAAAGTGGATGAATGATACTGAACAATTAAAGACACCTATATGGAAAAAAATCAACCTCAATCCCTACTTCATATTCAAAATACAAATCAATACTTGCAGGCTTTCATACCTCTTAACTAAACATATTTATTAAAGTTCTGATAATGTAAACATATATCTTTATGACCTTAGGTAGAAAAAAGACTTCTTAAATAGAACACATAAGTTACTAATCATACAGGGAAGGGATAACACACTTTAACCACATTTAACTCAGATTTATCAAAAGCCACCTCAAAGAAGAAAAAATTAACTTTCAGAAGTGGAGATGGATGCGACACATATAACAAAATTATTCATATCCAGAATATATGTAGGACACCTAAACCTTCAATAGGAAAAAAAGTATCAAAACCCTAATAGAAGAAGATGGGGGTATGCATAGGGGATACAGCTCAGTAGTAGAGTGTTTGCCTAGCATGAGCAAGGCCTGGGTTTGATCTATGTTCTACAAAATAAAGGAAAAAATACAAGCACTTCACATTTAAATAGCCAATATACATACGAAAGTGCTCTAACTCTTTAGGAAATAAGGAAATGCAACTCAGACAATATTGAAAACTATTATCCACTAACCAGTCAGCAAAATTATTATCAAATATTGATGATAATTTGGAGCAATAGGAACATTCTTACACTGCTGTTGGAGCATTAAATGGCTCAAATTCACCATTTCATACATACGTGAGTCACATGAGATTCTAATCAGCAACAGATCACATATATGACAGTGATCCCATAAGATTATAATGGAGCTAGCCAGGTGCAGTGGTGCACACCTACAATTCGAGCTAATAGGAGAACTGAAGTTTTGAAACCAGCCTAGGCAGCTTAGGAAGACAATGTTTTAATTTTTTTAAGTAATAACAATAAAAGGCTGTACATGTAGCTTGGTGGTAGAGAATCCTTGGCTTTAATCCCTAGTACCACCAAAAAAGATTATAATCTAACTGAAAAAAATCCTTAATACATAATGAAGTCGTAGCTGTCTTGACATCAACATGATACTCATGTGTTTGTGGTGATGTTAGTATAAACAAACTTACAGTTCTTCCAGTCATATCAAAGTATAGCACATACAATTCTGAAAAGTGAATAACATTTGATAATTATAATGAGCATCTATGTTATTCATTTGTATATTTGTTCTCCCATACTTTTTTTAATTTTGGAGTCTTGCTACTTATTTTAAAAGTGGATAACCAGGTGTGGTGTTATCCACATATAGTCACAGCATTTTGGAAAATGAGAAAGGGGGATTGCTAAAGCAAAAAGATTACTTTAATCCAGGGGATTGGTGACAGTCAAAGTAGGACCCCATCTCTTAAAAATCAAACATGGCAAGTTTACTATAAAATAATATGCAATAATAGGCCACAGTGGGCCACAGTATGTGATTATCTAATATTATCTATTTCTGTGTATGTATTCTTTATGATGTTCAAACAAGGACAAAATCACCTAACAATTAATCTGTCAGAATGTGTCTTATCATGAACATATACATATATATTCTTTACAGTTAAGCATTTAATACAGTAGACATTGGTCAAATATGGATAATGCACATCTACAATGTAGCTCCACTGAATTGATACAGGCTCTAAAGAGTATAAAACACAGGCCAGAGTTAAAATATTTAGTATAAAAATGGCAATTATCTTAATTTTTTTAATCCATCATGTGTTGCAATGATTATTTATTTATTAGGCTGAATAAAATATATCATTAAAATCAACTTTATCTCTGTCTACTTAATTTTAAATGTAGCTTGGAAAAAATAAATTTTATACATATATTTCACATTATATTCTGTTACATATCACTATTTCAGAGACATTACTTACATGTATACTTGAAGACATGCACCAGGAAGATTGTAAGTAACATTATTAGTTATAATTCCCAAACTGGAAATTATTACTAGAGTGTAATAATATATTGTGGCATATTCATACAACATGTAGCAAAAAATAACATTAATAATAAAAACATGGATCTGTCTTCAAAATATTATTAACATAATGAAGCCAGATTAAAAAAATAAAAACACATATGATTGAACTCATTCTAATCTCTTTAAAAAGTTCAAAATCAGACAAAACTAACTATGGTATTTAGGGACACCTTATTAGATGAGAAAATCATAAGAAAAGCAGTGACTACCATAAAAGTGGGGTACCTTTTAAAGAGATATGCTGAGAAAATTGCTGACAGTGTGCTAACTTCAACACACATCATGCTCAGTGATGGTTAAATACTGGTGTTCTGTAAATTGTATATTTTTTATTTATATACATTTTCTGATTGGGTTACAATTCACCATAAAGAGGACTTAAAAAAGAATCATCAGGCACAGAAAAAAGAAGGGTAAAGTTATCAATAAAATAAGTCTAAATGGTCATTCTAGTACCCAGTTCCAAGAAAAAAGGACAATTTTCAAATTCTGTAAGGGTATAGCAGAATACACCCATAACACCAGGTTCTCAGAAGAAGAATGAGGTAGGAGGATCAAAATTCAAGGTCAGAATCAGAAACTCAGTGAGACTCTGTCTCAAAATTTAAAAAAAAAATAAGTAAAAATTAACAACGAGTTTGGGATACAGCTCAAGGGTACAGTGCTCCTGAATTAAATGCACACACACACACACACACACACACACAAACACAAATATAAACACTGTCACAGCTTCAGAGACAGAGAACCTCCTCCAAGACTGGGGGTTAGGGAGAAAAAAGAATGGATGATATACAAGTAGCAGTGAAATATTTCCAGATTTTAATAGTAATACTAAAAGCTAAACAACACTAATTTCCAAAACAGAATTCAACATTCAAACAAATTATCAATGACTTGTCATAGTAACATACTCCTATATACACCAAGGTAAAAAATCTTATCTCCCATATATTCTTTCTCATTAAGCTTATGTGGGTTCTGCTATTGTAAAATGAATATAAATATCAATAAAAGAAAAATCTGGAATATAAGAAATGAAGGAACCATTATGGAAGAATGGCCAAAAGAATGCCCAGAATGAAATGAAGGAAAATTACAGGATGAGAACTATTTAATAAACAAAAATATCACCAGTCCACATTTAGGTCAGAAAAATAGAAATATCACCAGTCCACATTCAGGTCAGAAGGCCGTGGAAGAAACTGTCTCAGAAAAGAAAATTGATACAACGACTGAGGGAACTAAAAATCTTGAGAGAATATTTGGAAAACTGGTAGAGAGTTTGAGAATCAAAACATAGAAAACTATACAAACAAGAAAACAAGGTAATTTTCTAATCAAAAATTTCCTCCAGAGCCAATCTTGAGCAACTTAAGAGGTATAATACCTGCAACTCTTAGCAGGCACTACAAACGTGCATGTGACAATGTCCCAATTAGCGTAAAACTGAATATAATCTAAAGTACTTCACCAAAAATTTCCCAAGGTTTTTCAAATGTTTCTGTGGGAATGTACATTAATTCTATTAAAAAATATTAATAAATTAATAGAAATTGGTTTTATACTTCAAAAAAATGGTCAAATTTCTTACACACATTTTATAGCAAAAGGTATACCACAATTGTTGAGTTCTACAATATAATATTTGCCAAGCACCTAGAAAACAAGCACAACATATGAATGCTACCTAATAGGACTAAAGCAAAGGACAAGGATTAGATGCTAATCTTGGTTTTGCTTTAACATATCCTGAAAAAGAAACAAATATGTACCTGAACATGAAGATGATTTGTCAATACTACCTACACTTAAATACTATTTGCTACCACAAAGTAGTAATGGGCATATATTGCTTTATGTTGCCAACAACATAGACCTACCTGGTAACTGAACTCACACTTCATGATAGAAGTACTATCTAAGCATTTCTCCCTTTGCCTTTAATTCAGGTCAGAGTTCATTACCACCACTCAGCACACTTCCACATTGATTTCGTCTCCTTACAGAATTGGACTACACATGTCAGAAGATCAGTTTAATACTTTAGAACCTGGTGCACCAATGAGATGACAATCATTCCACCCAGTGTTTTAAAAAGCATGGTTTGAAATTTGCCCTAAGGGAGCCAATGTCCACTTTTAAGAATCAGGACATTAGAAAATCTGAAATTCGGAATGCCTGAGAAAATGTTTTTACCTTTAAAACACACTACTGCATTCATTTTCTAGGAACTTAATGTATGAAGAATTATATTCCAGGTGCAGTCTTTTTCTCTCCTGAATCCCTCCTGGGGACAACAGATGGATCACAGCAGAGTTTGAGAAAGGACTGCAACCTGAATCCAGTTTTATGACCACAACCAACCCTTCCTTCCAGGACCCGCCAAAAAATCAAAACAAAACAAAATATACCAAATCGAGAAAATGCCCTCCAGGACCAACAGGCAGCAGAGTCCCTGCCACCAGCCACAGGGACATGGCTGAGCCTTGGCTGAGAGGAGGGAGGACCCTGCTTCCTGTATGACTTCAGGGACGGACAGGCACCCAGCCCTCTGTGGGCCAGCCAGGTCCCTCCCCCAGGTCTCTGGTGGCTACCGGCCCAGCACTAACCTTCTGGAGCCCCAGGACCAGCAACCCCCACCATTTCTGATGGTTCTCTTTGCTGAAGCTTTCCGACCTCCGCTGCACCAGTTGCATGGCCAAGGTACCCACAGTGGAGCTGGGGCAGCCCGTGGGTCAAGCCGGGCCAGGATGGTGGCCAAGCTGCAGCAGGCCGGTGGCCAAACAGGCAGAGTACAGGCCACATGTGTCGCAGGCCACCGCCTCCAGCCTGGGTCGTGACTGTGGCCAAGGAGTTCAGGGCTTCTTCCTGCGCCCAACTGGCCCTCGCCTCCCAGGAAGCGCGGGAACCCTGAACTCCAGCCGCCTGCAGGGCCCTCTATTACGCGGAGCTAGGTTTCTCTGACTCCTGCTTTTTCTGGGCCCCTAGCCCCACCAGTGTCCCTCGGACTTCGCCTCCTTTCTTATTCCCCTGCAGGCCACGGCGGGCTGTGGGTGGAAGCAGCAGCTCCTCTGCTCCTAGCCCTTTCCCTGCACTCCAGACAGGCAATGGCCCATCTGCGTCACCTCTAGAGGGCCAATGCCACAGACTGAACGCGCAGAGGGCAGGAGCATGCCACCAGGACATGCACAGCATGAACCCCCCTTGGGCAGCCACCCAGAGCTCTGGGGAGAAGCCAAGCTCCAGGGCGCAGACGCAGAGACTCAGCCCGCGCTGCCTGGAGAGGCCCCACATGGAGCATACCTGCAACAGAGCAGACCAGGCTGTGGCCAGACTGAGTGTGGCTGTGTATTCGGCCTCTGGGGAACTTTTCAGGGACTGTTTCAGACTCAAGGAAGATAAGTGCTCTGGGCCCCATGGCCAGTTCTGCTGTGGTGTGAACTGGTCAATATAATCAATGCCATAGGCATAGGTTATAGACTATAGGAATAAGATAAGATGATATAGAGAAGGAACGGTAAGACATAAGTTCATAGACAAGTTCAAAGGAGTAAGCCTTAGTAGTGAAATCATGTAACTATAATATATAACATTTAAACCAAAGGATATGCTCCAACAAGAGAGGCTTAATTTAAGACTTATGTTTCAAGTCCAAGATCTGGTGGCCCCTTGGTTTGGGCCTTTGTGAAAGGTGGCACATTATTAAGGGAGAAAATATTGAAGGGATTTCTCTCACCTCAAGTAAAAGGAGAATATAGAGGGGAGGGAGGAGGAAAAGATGGAGGAGGAGATGATGATGATGATGATGATGATGATGATGGAGGAGGAGATTGGTATTTCCCAATCTATTTTTCAAACCATGCTTCCAAACACCTCAGGACTTTTTACTAGGCCTCATCTCCTGAAGATTTGTTACAATTCCCTGTACCACCCTCGAACCAAGATTTTGTATTACACAGAACTTTTGGGAACACTTATCCAAATTTTAAGTCAAGATTACTAAACTCTTGAGTAAAAAATAATTATGATATTTCTAAAGTTTGAAGCTAACACAGAGCCAGATGCTGGATCATGTAGAAACATTATTACATAGAAATGTACAGATCAGGCATATAAATGTTAAAAGCTTCTCTTCATTAATTTAAGCATCTGTGAACAATCTCTGAAGAGTAGTAATTTTTCCACTCAATGAATAGAAATCTCAAGGAAAATTTCTCTTTCAGACAATATAGGTATGGAGAAACAATATAGGTATGCATATGTGTCCTGAGGGCCATTGCAAGTGAGTAATCTGTACATTTCTGTTTTGGTGATGTAGTGCTCTGTGTACTTTGCCAGTAGAATGTCTAACACCATGAATCCCACCTCCATTTCCTCAGATCCTAATCTTTTTGTGCAACCAATTCTTTAGTGAATGCTCAAAAAGGGCATATATTATTAAAGCCTGCATCCAAAGATCACTGTGAGAAGTGAAATAGGCAAGTGCTCTGGATATGACTTGAGATAATAGTAAATAGCAACACAGTGTATTCTTCACAGTTAGGATGGTGATTGTGATAATCATGATTTATGAAATTTCTCTTTATAATTATGATAACACATTATTGTTTGGCTGCATAAGAATAACATCTTATTTTGGAGCACATAGCGATTGTTTTGTTACACAATTCTGTACAAGTATTATTTAGAGCTTTATCCAATTTTGAATTTTATGAGTAGCTGAGACTAATATTTATATACCAATCCTTTTAGGCTGATCAAGTGGCCAAACTTTGATCCAGTCTTCTTGCTTCCTTCCCAGGAGACAATCAGAGGAATAGGAAACACTAGGAAGTTTAGAGTGGAAAAGAGGATGTTAGAAGCAGCCCTGCACAGGGGCTATGTCCAGTCTCCTGGGCCACTGTATGGGAAAGGGACATGCCTGAATGAATACGGAAGTCCTATTTAATAATGGGCATGAAAAAAAGTAAAAAGTGTAAGGTAAGTTGGTGATAGGGAGTAAGGAAAATAAGACCTAGAAACATACTAGAGCTACATCATGAAAGGTCTTGAATGCCTGCTGGAAAGGGTGTTATTCAGGCAAGGGGTCTCACTGAAGGTCCATGAGCCAGGGAGGCTTAGAGGAAGGTTGTTTCAGAAGGGAATATTAAGGGAACTTGTGAGTGGACAGAAGAAGTGATGGGAAGAACTACTTCAAGCCAAAAAGTTTCTGCATGTGGCTTTTCTGGTGATGAAGCCCCACAACAACCACTGCTGAGTTTCTAGTTCCTGGACTTGAAGAGATATTCTGATGTCATTGACCTTGTGATGTGGAGAAGTGAAACTAAAGTATATAGATAGTTGTGGCTTCATGGGAAAAGTACTGGGACAAGGATTGGAGAGACCTGGCTGGGAGTGTCCTGAGTTGGAAGATTTCCCTCTCCTAGGTTGTTTTTTTTTTTCCATCTGGTAAAACAAAGCAAGCGAGGTGTATTAGGTTGAGCATTTTACTCCAAACTAGGAGCACTAGGAAAGACTTAAAATACAGCTTCAAGGGGTCTGTAAATTCCTGAAGTTGCATAAAATTTGGTCTATAGCTTTCCCAGTTTCTTTTGCTCCACTGAAATGCCCTCTGCTGGAGGTGAGCCTTCTTCCCCGATTTTCCATGAATTTTATGTGCTCTTCCCATAGCACAGATCACACCCAGTATTGATGTTTTTTAACTCCTCAGAGACCATAATCCCTTCTCAGTAGGTGTACCTGTTTGCCCCCACTTCTGACTTTAGAGCTCATATACACATGTGTGTGAATCTGTAAATTTAGGGATGGAATTGAGTTCTGTCTAGGTAGGTGCTATGAGCATCCCTCTTCTTTCCATTTGTTCCCTTTTAGCTCTTTTTCTGGTTTGCTGTATACAAATGAATATTGCTCTGTACTTCTAGAATAATGAAGTAACTGAATTTTGCAGGCCAAGCAGAAATTTCTTAGGGACCTCTTGCTAGTTGATTTTAAATTGCATTCTCATTTATCACTCTATTTGATTAAGTGGTAGTTCATTCTCAGGACCCTCATCCTAAGAATCTTCCACAATATCATATTTATTTCACTCTTGAATCTCCTAACATTTGGAGAAATAAAATGGTATTATTGTTTCCTAAAAAGTAAACTTAGGGCCTTTGTGTCTGCTGCTGCCCTTTGGAGCCACTTAGTGGTCATACATTTCCATGCAGTTTGCCTTCAGCTGCTGTAATTAAGCTGGAAAGGCCTTCAGTTTTTTATGCTTCATCACTAACTTGGAGTCAAAAAATGAACATGTTTGAAAACACGCAATCTCACAGGTTGTCACTCAGCTCTTCTGAAGTCATTATTTCTTTCCTCTTTTGAACTATCATGCCTTCCATGGACAAGTCCTTCAGAGCTGAATAGGGTATGGCCCCTTCCCTTGAGGAAGTTAGAGTCTAGCATGAAGAAAAATAAGTAATTAAACTATTATAGATAAAAGTTCTTGTAGGTATGCAGAAATAATTAAACTCCTTGTTATTATGCAGGTAAAACTATAAATCCCTCCATGATGTGTCTGACAATTTGTGCCTTAGGTTTAGTAAGTTAGCCAGGAACTTTTCTTCACTGAAAAGGGAGTGGTGTGGCATTGATTTAGCAACTATGAAATGATGAATCCTCAAGGAGAAGGATGCCCTTGGGGAGCACAATGGAGTCACTGATTCATGCTGCATTGGCAAAGAGGCTTAGGTAGGAGCCTCCATTGAAAAGAGATCTACGTGAGAGGAACCTGTTTAGATGAGTAATTCAGAACCTTGGTCCTGCAAGTCTCTGCCTCGTGTGTAAAATCTTCTTACATCCAGAAGTCACAAAGAATTAGAGACAAACCCTTTAAAACCCTTGTATGAGTATCAAAACTACCATAGTCTTAACTGCATCACAGGCACTGTGCTAAATTGTTTACTTATGCTCTTATTTAACCCATGTGATAACTCTAGATTTCTAGTATTTTTATCCTTCATTTTACAGATGAGGAAATTAAAACTCATAATGATCAGATAAATTCCCTTCTACATGTACAGCCCTTAAGTGATATCACCAGAACTAAACTACAGGTCTATCTGCTATCCTCCTGGTGAATGGGAGATTACAAGTAAATCTAATACCAAGAGATGTGTATAATCTCATTTTAATGATAGAAAAAAATGCCCAGGTGAAAGAGAGAGAGCTCAAGCCTTTAGCCACACAATGAGTTATTTGCTGATCTTTTCAGAAATGTAGCTAGGATTCTACCTCTTAGTCATTTCTTCTGCTACCTACAGACTTTCATGGTTTTAGCAGGAAGCTGGCTCATTTTTCCCCTGGTAATTGTTTCATTGTGTTCCCAGGAGGTAAGTTCACCATTTTCAGATGAACTAAGTGCCACAGTGCCTCTGAGTGCAACCCAGAGGGAGATCCAGTGCCTGTCTACGACAAAATGTCCTGAAGATTCCTGGGAATGAGTCAGAAATGGCCAAGGTCTTTACCTTACTTGGTTCATGAACTCAATAGTTCTCAATTTATCTTGTTCAATGTGAGTGTGGAGAGTGAATGTGAGAACTCTTGGTGAAATCCTTTTTTATATTTCATTTAGAGACAGGGTCTCACTGAAGTGCTTTACTGAATGAAGCATTACCCTATTTCACTCTGGAAATTTATAGTGTCTGGTGAATAGGGCACAATTCCCAGGCTAGTGTTTGATGTCTTTCACCATTCTCAGCTTTCTATTTTTATTTTCCTTCCAGCAATCGTCAATTCCCTTCTGCTGGGGAACAGAAGATTTCACAGACATACTCCTTCTCATCCCTAAGGGTACAACTACAGAAGTGATTTGCTATATCTGGAGTGCCTAATTTGTTTGTTTCTCACAAATGTTGTCCATCATCTAATAACATTCTTCAAATATTACTATTAAGTACCAAAAAGACATTCAAATATTTCTTCAACATTATATGTATTTCTCTATCATTTATTCCACAAATATTATTCAGTGCTAACTCTGTGCAAGTAATTATACTTGGCATTAAATGTCAATATATAGTTCATAATGGAATTATGATGGAAGCCAGAAATGGTGGCATACACCTGTAATCCTAGCAGCTCAGTAGCCTGACACAGGAGGATCACAAACTCAAAGCTAGCCTCAGCAAAGTGAGGCACTAAGTAACTCAGTGAGACAAAGTCTCTAAATAAGATAAAATATGGCTTAGGGGATGTGGCTTGGAGGTTGAGTGCCCCTGAGTTCAATCCTGCCTCATCTCCAAATATCCCCAGGATAGAAACATCAAATCACCCTTTTTAGTGAAGCACTGTAACTCTCTTTATTCCTGTCAAGTGTCTTGTCAGAGTGATACTGTTGGTGTATGAATGCCAAAGGATCCTGGCTTTGATTTTTTCTTCCTCTTCCCCTTAATCAGATTTCCCTGTTCTTTCATACATGACCTTGTCTTTCACCTTAAAAACAGCAGAACTCTTCCTGTTCCTGAAAATAGTCAGCAATGGCAAGCCCTTGGGACATGGCCCGCTGTTTGTGGTTTAATGGCTTTTATATTATGTTCATAGGAAAGGAACTGGGAAACTGTGTGGTGGAAATTTGATCAAATTTGGGGGAAAAAAAGCAAATGAAGTTTTCAGAGCCAATCCTACAGAGATTGGTAGAGTCTGTAAACAAGTCAAGATGGCGCCTGGCATTTTGCCAGAGGGAGTAGTTTGTGAAGTAACACCAGCAAGCTATTAAGCGTGGACATTCCTTATTGGCTGACTGCTGTATCTAGTTTATGTTAATTAAGATAAGCTGTGTGTAATGTATATATACCCCTCTTGTCGTACAATAAATGGCTGCCATTCAATGTATACATGTTTTTCGTCACCTCCCAGTTATGTTGCTGCAGCCGGACTGCAGCAAGAGATGAATTCCACTCACAAATAGAAAAAGCACTCACTTGGTGGTGCAATAATGTATTTACTGATTCCCATTCCTATAACCAAAACACTACCTTTTGTTCTTAGAATGCTACACAAAATTCAAAGAGAGAAAGCAGGATGGCTATACATTTAGTTGGTAGTTTCACAACCTTGTGTGGCCACTGTGATGATGACATTGATGATGATGATGATGTCAATGATGATGATTTGCATTCTGATTACAAAAAAAGTGGTTCAAACAGGTTGAGACTTTTTTTTTTCTTATCAGGGATTGAACTAAGGGGTGTCTAAATGCTGAGACACATCTGTGTAGGGCAACATTAAGTTGCTGAGGCTAGCCTTGAACTTACAACTCTCCTGCCTCAGACTCCCAAGTCAACTTGCCAGCCCCTGAGAAGGGGACATACTGGTTTTCCCTGTTCTCTCCTTGAGAAGATAAAACAGACATGCTATCCCTCTTCTCCCTCTGAGAGACAGAAAAACAGCTTACCTGTCTTTTTTCCCAAGAAACAAACTTGCTTTCTATAAGATCAATGGATGCTTACTATATCAGTCAAGATTAAAGCCACCCCTAGTGTGCGGCCATGATTCTAGCGTATAAAATGTTACATTCAAGGGGGATTTGGGGCTTCTCTCCACCCTTACTGCTGCTGTCACTCTCTTTTTTGCAGAACAGCCTTGTCAGCTCCTGATAATAAACCAGCTTCTTATCCCAGGTGTGTGTGATTAGTCCTACACAACCATTGTATCTGGTTTTCAAGCTCTTAGAAAGTGGATGCTATTACATAGAGATGTATATATGAGTTATATCCATACATTAACTTTCCTCTGTATTCCTATGCTGTTAAAAATATTATTCTTCCTTCACATTCAAGTTCACATGTTAGCTCCTCATTGAAGGTTTCCATGACCTTTCAAAAGTAGGAAAACCTGGGCCCCAGAGTCTGGCAGTGTGGTCCATCTTGCTGACTTTTTTCAGGGCTCATTCTTTTGGGCCTCCAGTTGCCCAAGTGCACCTAGATGAGGTTGGGCTGGGGAGGCTCCCAGGACCAATCTGGCCTGGCAGTTGACCCTTTCATTTTTACCATGGAGTGGGCTCTTGATGCTGAGCACGAGACCAAGTCCTTTAGCACTCACTCCTGCATTTTCATTTTCTCTCCCTTCTCCAGGACCTGCCTTGATTTTCCTTGCTGGCCTTCTATGAATCTGTACAGAATGGAGCCAGAGCTAGATAGCTCCCATACCATCTCACTAGGGGTAAGATCTACAGAGTGTGTGCCCATCAGGTAAGAGGACAACAAGGGGCAACTTGGGGTGAATTTTATAATAGTAAACTTCCTGAGCAGGGAATTGGATACAACTCATTCTTTGGGGGGTTGCAACTTCAGTCACCTGGAAGGCTGTGGAGTAGCTGCCCAAGGGTCAGGTGCCATCATTTGTGCTGGAGATGGAGCTTGCTTCATTCACCAATATATATTTATTAAGCACCCTACCATGTGCTAGACCACGAGTCATCTTTTAAGTGTACACTGGTGAACAACAAAGGTTTTACTCCTTTGATTTTCATGCCCATCGAGAACTGGCGAGAAAAGTTTTTGAGTTATCACAGCTGTGTGGAAGAGGGGGCTGGGGGTCATACACCTTTTCTGTCGCAGATCTCACTGCCCTTTAGATCCACCAAAAGTTGATGAAGTAGATTTTTCCAAGATGATGACCTCCTGTTTCCTCATGTCCAGTGAGGAGGAGGGAACTGGGCTGTTTCTCTCCTAAGTCCAAACATCAGTCCTGGGTCCGGTGCCCTGTGGAGACGCAGTTCACAGTCTGGTGTGCTTTATCTCCATAGGATCTGAGACTCTGCGTCTCTACACTGCCAGATCTCTGCAGGGCTCAATTCCTCCCATGTGTGGCGAGTTGCTGTTCTGCGGGCAGGGTTCTGCGCATGGAGGAACTCAGAATTTCTCGAGTTCTGGACTGCGTTTTTGACCTGCCGCTGTTTAAATTCCTGTCACAGGCTACATGAAGCTTAAATTTGTAGGTGGGGGCTCCTATGAGGGGGAGCGTCTGTTCACTAAATCAGGGTCATGCCAGCAACGAGTTCTCCTCTAATCCTCCATCCAAGAGTAGTTTGTTGAAATCAAACCTGCCTGTTGTTCTTAGAGGAGAAGACCCTTGTGGCTCATCCAGTGGTGTTTGTGTCATGTAGCCCCTAAACTCACATCTACCAATGCCTGAGCAGTTGAGTCTGATTTGCCATCAAGCATGAAAGAAAAGGCCAAGGTGAGTGTGACCACTCTGCATTCCATGCCTGTGGGAATTGAAGTGCCCTATAGGAGCAGTCCCCTAGGTCTAGAATGTGTATTGACTGAATAGATCAGGGGTTAGATTCTGAAGGCTGACCCTCAGGTGGCACCTACCAATTCATGGTCCAGTGACCCTTGTGGTGTGTGAGAGGAAGTGGGCATCTGCAGCCCCAGTGGCTAAATAGGGGCATGCAGTCCCTCAGAAAAGCTGATCTCTACTCCATTGCTCTGCCTCTAGGCTCAGATGGGGCCTGGACCAGTGCTTGAAACAGCAATGCTTCCTCTTTCTTAGGAGAGTCATCCCTGGAAGGTGAGAAGATGAGATGGAAAAGTCACTATACTTTGGGATTTTATGGCTTTACTAATAAAGTGCACGTGTAGAAAAATTCAGAGAGAAATCATAGGAATCTAACAGTGTCATGTCTACCCTGGAGCCATAGGACATGATCCTGCCTTGCCTAAATTTCCCCTATTGGGAAAAATATTAAAAGCAGAATGACTGAATTGATAAGGTAATATATGGAAAAGAAGGAACGAACCCAGCCATATGCTCAAAACTTATAAATCAACCTTTATTATAGACACTTCAATGCCATTTGTTAGACACTTCAATATTTTACATGATTTTCAATGTACATTGTACCAAAATTTCTATAATTAAGTAACTATGTACATAAAAGTAATACTTCCTGTTTCACTTTGCCTCTCAGAAGCAGCAGATTCACATATTTTGTGAAAGTAACATTAATAAGTTAACTGTTGAGGACAAAACTCTAAATGTGCTTACCTTCTGGAACAATGATAACCTCTTATCGGAACATGTTACACAGGTAGCCATTTGGCTAATATCTCCCCTTCAGCTTTTTGGCTAAAGAAATGTACTTTGAGATTTTTTAAGGACCTTATTTGTTTCAATGTAATTTTCAGTGAATTGGCACTCATAAGATGGTTAGCTACAGGTCTCAAAGTGAAAACTC
Source organism: Callospermophilus lateralis (assembly GCF_048772815.1). NCBI lineage: Eukaryota > Metazoa > Chordata > Mammalia > Rodentia > Sciuridae > Callospermophilus > Callospermophilus lateralis. The sequence continues at coordinate 93,007,298 of NC_135315.1, read as the reverse complement.
ACCCAGGTCTAGGGCTAAATCTTACATAGTCCACACCCAGTTCTGTCTGGGTGAGGGAAGGGTGCAGAATTAAAATGTCACTATTGAAAAAAACACAGCTCCCAACACCAGCAGCCTTTGCCTTAATAAAAAGCCTCAGCTAACAATCCAGCAACATGAACAAGACCACATTTGCTTTTAACAAAAAGTGAGGTTCAGAGGAAGGAAGAAAGCCTAACTGTTCTGACCCATGGTGTGTGTGGTGGATTAGCAACATTCACTCCATCTATCCCTAGGCACCACTGCAAGGGTGAAGTGGAGATTCTCCTCCATCAGGCTGGCTGGGCTCCTGGCCATGCAGTGCACTTGGCTGTGTGCTGTCTGCTGTCTGTGGATGTGGGCTGAGAGTTTTGGGCATGCTCCTTGGAGTAACTGTCCATGTCAGCATTGCAGTCACTGCACACCAGAGGGCCACTGGGTTTTGAAGGAGAGAGCGAGCCAGATCAGAACCACTTCTAGCTCATCTCCATCCACGCACAGGCCACCCACTCAGACCCATGGGAGGTCCTGCTCTCCCACCAAACACCTTCACAGAAAAGTCTGGGGACATGCCACATTATTAGTGGAGATGAGTCTTTCATGCTCACATGCCCATGATCAAGCTAATCTCGTACTTAGAGAATGTACATTACTTTGATCACAGCCAAAAAAAAAAAAAAAAGAAAGAAAGAAAAAGAAAACAAAAGCAAACCCCAACAGTTGAATTAGGTACCATGCAGGGTTAAGAGTTTTCTGAAAAACTAGAAATTTAACCTCAAAACAGCCTTGGTGAACAGATACTAAATCTCTCTATGTTGCTTATTATTCTGGAAAATTCTTGCTCTGGTTTACTGTACTATAAATAGTATCGAAGAGACACACTCTTCTAGAATTAAAAGGACACCAGGCCAGACCTTCTTGTTTATATACTAAATACCAAATTCAGAGAGAGTAATAGATGGAAATGTAGGCATCTCCCCTCTTCATTTAGTAAGTAGGTCAACCCAGATTTTGATTTCAAAAAGGCACTGCTTTTTCTGATGAAAGCATCACCTACCCATCTCAGGTGGACCAGGTGTCCCAGTAGCTTTCACTGTCAATTTTCCTGGGTCCTTTACTGTACCTAACACAGAGCTTGGGCTGCCTGCATGTGATACTGTGAATATCAACCTCTGGGAAAAGGCCTGAATCTCTCAGACACACAATTGGAACAGACTCCCCAGTTTAGAAACTGCTTAGGAAGTCTCAATAAGCCTTAGGAACAGAATGGGCAGAGTTGCTGCTACAATCTTTCTATCAATGATGGGTTATTACTGTGCAACCACAAAGCTGGAAATGGGCCTGTTTTCTAGTAACATTTTCCCAGCAAGCAGCCCTTCAGCATCTGCAACCATGTTAGAGGAGCAGGTCTCACAGGCTCGGCCTTCATCCCAGCAAGCGCTCATAACTTCCACCAACTGAAACAACGACCTCTGTAGAGTGCTCTCCCTGTGACACTGAAATACAGAGCATATCTGGGTACTGCCCCTGGACTCTCATCCCTTGGTATCCATGAGGGGCTGGTGCCAGAGCCCCATGCAGATACCAAAATCTAGGATGCTCTAGTCCCTTGAATACAATGACACATCATTTGCACATTACGTACATATATCATCCCATATAAGTTACCTCTATATTAATCATCATGATTAGTAAAATGTAACTATATACATAGCTGTTGGACTGTATTCTTAGGGAATAATGATAAGGAAAAGAAGGCTACATGTCCGTGCAGCTCCTCTGCCCTGAATATTTCTAGTGTGTAGGTAATAGAACCCACAGACACAAACGGCCAACTGTTCAAGCAGTGGCTTGGATTCAGGGCCTGGGTTGTCCCTTGCAGCTGTTCTTACAGCAGTCCTACCTTATCCCGACTGGGAGACGCATTAGTAATACCAGGCAGTGACTTTCCTGAGACACAGAATGTTAAAACCTCTGCAGAATTTGATAGACCAGGACTGAGCCAAAGAGCAGAGGCCTTGGCAGGGCAGCCACCTTTTTCACCTGATGCTGCCCATCTAATGCCAGATGCCTGTCTTGGGAGGAGCCTAAGCAACTCAGTGAGACCCTGTCTCTAAATAAAATATTAAAACAGGCTGGGAATGTGGCTCAGTGGTTAAGCACCCCGGAGTACAATCCCCAGTACCAAAAACAGAAAGAAAGAAATGAGACTCATTTCACATACACATTCACACACAGTCACTGTCATGATAAGGAAAGACCCAAATGGAAGGAAGAGATAGAAATGGTGAATATATTTGTAGAAAACCAAAACATGTACGCATACATATTTCAATACATAGACGAAAAATTAGGAAAAGATGTACCTCACAGGCCCCCAAAATGAAGTAGGGCTTCTACTTTTGACTTTCTGCATTTCTGAAATATCAGATTTTCTTTGAACCAACATAAGTTGTCTCTCAGTATTTGTGTAGGTTTGGCTCCATGACCCTCCTAACCCATTACCAAAATCTGTGGAAGCTCAACACTCACATAAAATGGGATAGACTTTGCATAGGACCTAGCTACAACCTCCCATATAATTTAAATCATCTCCAGACCACTTATAAACATCCAATAGAGTGCCTACACAATACTTCACTTGTGTTCATTTAGGGTGTTATGTAGGATGTAGTCATTTCAAGTTTTGCTTTTGGGGAGTTTCTAGAATTTTTGATTTTGAGGAGTTTCTGGAATTTTTGCTTTCTAATTATTTTTATTCTTTTTTAATCTCTGGAGGCAATTTTCTCAGAGGTCTGACATCTCTTAATCTTAAAGCAGTTTTGAGGGCAGGTAGGGTCCAAATCCGTTCCAGTTTCAAGACGTTTGTTGGATACTCAGTATCAAGGCATCAATAATTATTGGTTCCACGAGTATAATTAGAGGAGCAGAACAATCAGTTCTTCCCCCAAATCCCAGAAAGCATCTCCAGTTGTGGGTGCTCTCAAGAGCTGGGAAGAATGTAGAGACACTGTGAGGAGCCTTGCGCTACAGGGCAGGACCATGGTGCGGGTGGTGAAGGGCCTGGCCAAGGGCAGAGGGACTAAGAGTTGCAAGAATCTGAGGCAGGGCCACACTCCTCAAGAATCCTCACCCCAGCCCCACTACCATGAGTCAGGCGATTCGGGGCACGTGCAAGGCAACACCTACCTCAACAGCTCCTAAGAAGCGGCTCAGGCAGCAGGCGGAGGGGCGGCGACCGCAGCGTCAACAGGCGGTGGCGGCAGCAGGAGGAGCAGCAGAGGTGGCAGGAAGCAGGGCTGAGGGAGGCGGGGCCTTGGCAGCCAGGGCAGCCGCAGGATGCGGGCTGCTGGCAAGTGGGGCGGCAGCGGCTGAAGGCGGGGAGGAGGCAGCAGCTGCAGGTGGAGCAGCGGTGGTTTAGGCTTCGGCAGCAGCAGCGGGCGCGGGATCATGTGGAGCGGCGGCGGCACGCGAGGCTGCGGAGGCAGCATTGGCGGCAGGAGGGGCGATAGTTCCAGGGGCGGGAGGCGAGACAAAGGTTGCAGCAGGCGAGGCCGAGGAGGTGGCGGGAGGCGGGGCCTTGGCAGCCGGGGCAGCCGCAGGATGCGGGGCGCTGGCAAGTGGGAAGGCGGCGGCTGAAGGCGGGGAGGAGGCAGCAGTGGTGGGCGCGGGAGCATGTGGAGCTGCGGTGGCGGCACGCGAGGCTGAGGAGGCAGATTGGCAGCAGGTGGGGCCGTAGTTTCAGTGGCGGGAGGCGAGGCAAAGGTAGCAGCAGGCGGGGCCGCGGTGGCGGCAGGCTGGCCGGCGGTAGCGGTGGTGGCAGAACTGGAGGCGGTGGCAGGCTGGGCGTTGGCGGCAGCAGGCAGCGAGGTACCTCAGCTGCAGTCAGCGGGGCGTGGGCATCAGGCGGCCTGGCGTCCGCAGCAGGAGGCGGGACGTCCGCAGCAGGAGGCGGGGCGTCGGCAGCAGGGCTTCCTTGGTGGTGGCGTGCAGGGCTTCATCTGTAGTGACAGGTGGATAGGCAGCAGCCAAGGCAGGTCGGTCAGAAGCAGCGTCAGTGGCGGCAAGTGGGTCGGAGGTGACTGTTGAGGCAGTCGGGTGGGAGGCAGAGGCAGCTGCGGCAGGCAGGTCAGAGGTATTGGCTGCAGCAACAGCGGGAGTGGCGGTTGCGGTGGCGGCAGGCCTGTGGGTAGGTGGGGCGCGGTGGCACTGCTTGGTCTGTCCTGGTCTGTCAGGGCACAGGCGGTGGTGTTCTGGTTTCTGCCACCGTGTCCCTGCAGTATGGGGTGGAGGAGACCCCTGACATGTAGTTCCGACTGAGTGGATTGGTTCCCAAAGGACTTCTTCTCTGGTTGACAGAAGGATGAGGTGGCGGCCCTGGCCCGCTAACAGCTCACAGCTGAGGATTCCGCTCTTGGGGAAGCTGCACAGCCACAAGTCCTTTGTTCAGAGGGTGAGTTGGTGGTGTTGGGTCTTTCTGTCGTCCCTTGGCTCCCCTCCAGTGTCCCAGGTGGCCGCTACCTGGAGGCACAGAGGAGGGTGATGGTCACGCCGGCCTACACCTGGGTCACAGCGCACTTTCTCTCACACTCCCACAAGTGGGCATGGAGCCAAATGCACGGGGAGCCCGAACTTTTGCAAAACTGACTGGAGACAGACCGAAACCTCCCATGGGGACACAGGCCCTGGGACATTGACAAGGGGAAATACACTCTCCAGATCTCACAAGAAGAACTTGTTGGATTCCATCTCCTGCCCTTGCTTGCTTTAGGTGACCTGCGTTTGCAGGGATTCCCAGCCAAGCCCTAGGGAGCAGGGTCCAAAAGGGTTGTGAGTAAGGCACCAGGTATTTAAATACTTTACTACTCCAGAAGAGTCTTGGCTCCAACACTTTTGGAAATTGGGTACTGATACTCCATCTACTTAAATCCTAGTGACATGGTGAGTGTAGTTACTGGTGGTATTCGCCTTGTAGATTGTAATTAGAAACATCTTTGAAAACTTTGAAAATGTTTTGCAGATACATATTTGTCAATTTGTTTTCACTTTGGGTCTGTCAGAAACGAATGGAGGACTATCTACTATTAGGTAAAGAGGAAAATAAAGGCAAAGTTGACTTTTTTTTTTTAATTGTTGGTTGTTCAAAACATTACATAGTTTTTGATATATCATATTTCACACTTTGATTCAAGTGGGTTATGAACTCCCATTTTTACCCTGTATACAGATTGCAGAATCAGATCAGTTACACTTTCATTGATTTATATATTGGCATACTAGTGTCTGTTGTATTCTGCTGCCTTTCCTATCCTTTACTATCTCCCCCTCCCCTCCCCTCCCCTTCCCTCTTCTCTCTTTACCCCCTCTACTGTAATTCATTTCTCCCCCTTGTATTATTTTTCCCTTTCCCCTCGCTTCCTCTTGTAAGTAATTTTGTATAACCCTCATTACACACAGAACAAACTTCTAAACTATTATTGTGCACACCTAGTATTTCCCCCTTTCAACTCTGTTGAAAAAGTCTATGCAAGAAAAAGTCTGTGTGATATTTTATAGTTGTGATGTTTTTTAAAAGTACCCTCTTGAATTTGCTTTTTACTGTGTTTTATTTACTTTGCTTCTCACCTCTACAAAGGCTTGGGTGTACTTATGATAGGTTTTTAGCAAACTGATTCTAGCTCCTCCCATTTGTTACAAAACCTTGGAAATCATTTTCTTTTCTACAGTGTTACGGTGAGGCAAATTAATTTAATGTTATGATTGTATGGATTGTGAATATTGTAATTCTTATTATTTGCATTTACCATTTCTTTTCTCAAGAGAATTGCCTATCTAACCTGTCAGCTCCCACAAGTCCCCCTTATGTTTTGGACATTTTCTGTATAATTATATTCCTTGTTTATTTTGTCCACAACAGTGCAAACTTAATGAGGGAAGATTTCTTGTTTATTATTCCTCAGAGCCTGGGGTAGGCATTGGAGTAATTTTTGAATGACCAAACTTCTGGAAATTTTGCTACAAAAGTTTCATTAAATTATATTAGAGTTGGGAAAGTTTAAATCCCCAATAAAAGCAAACAAACAAAACCAAAAAATAACCTCCAAACAACAACAACAACAATGTGGGTACAATAGAGTGCTAAAGCTAGTAATGAGTATGTTGCAGAGAAAATAGCATAAAATATTTCAGCTTTAAAATAGATTGAATGGAAAATGATTTAGTGTTTTCCTGAGCTCTAAGTAAAAAGATAGTACCAATGCATTTATAAACATTAAGTATTTATCTTAGATTGTTTGTTTGTTTGTTTGTTTATGCCAAAAGATCAAGTTTTCTAATGGTAATCTAGGATGGAGTTTTAAATTTAAATTCTGAAGTTGAAGACACATAACATTTTTTTTTCTCCTAGCAGATAGTGTTTTATAAGATGTCACCCATTCTATTTGGAGAGCACCAACAAGATTTATAAAGATGACATTTCCAATAGCTACTTTGTGAATTTCCAAATTTGGGATTTTTCTGGGCCGATGGACTTTTTTGACCCAACCTTTGACAGCGAGATTATATTCAGGGGAACAAGAACATTGATATATGTTATTGATGCACAGATAGTTAGAAATAATTATGTTTAATTCTCTTCCCTGGTGGCAAAAATATGTAGAAACAATGGAAAATTGTTCATCTTATTGTCATTTGTTTGCATCTCATTTCTTTACCAGCAGATTCCATAACAGTATTTGATGCAATTGCAGAGGTGCTTTTGGAACAGGCATGTCTTTGTAATTTGAAAGAATCATTTGGTTAGGAGGTTTACTTTACATCCTGAGCCCTAGTTAATGAACACTTAGCATTGGCTTTCCAGTAAATTTTGCTACACATTACTATTAGCTATTATAGTAGTACTACAACTTATCAAAAAGATCCTGTCAGTGCCCATAAGATGGACTATGAGAAAAAACTGAGTCAATATATACTAGAGTGATTAGTTTCCTTGAGTGTCCAAATTGAATTTAGTCCAACAAGCATTTTTTGAGGGCCTACTGTGTGCCAGAACGTCAGATGAATGGTACATGTTCCTATTCCTAAGAATCTTACTTTTCATAGCTGATATATTATTTAGGAATGCATTCTGAGTAGTAGACCATATATCGGGAACTTTCACATACATGATCTAATTTAATCTTCACAACATTGTGAAGTTAATATTGTAATTCCTGTTTTTTAGATGAGTAAACAGAAATCGCAGAGTTGAAGCAGCTTGTTTAAAGTCACACATCTATTAAATGGCAGAGCTGGGCTTGCTTTAAAAAACTATTTAGAAGAATTGTTCATTTCCCCTTTCCTTTGTATTATCAGTATTAAAATTTGAGGCATTAATTTTAATTTTTTATCTTGAGAAGTGGAAGAACTAACTATTAGCATATTTGAATATTTGGATATTTCTGAATAAATAGTGTAATATATTTTCTGTGTTGGGGAAAGAGTTAGTTTGACTCTTTCTTAACTCCTTGACCTTTATAAGATTCTTTTTATAAAATGATTTTTCTGACTTACAGGATAACTACAGGGAGACTTCAACAAGACTTCACATTACTGTTTCTAAAGTCTACAGAGTTGGGCCTGGGGTTGTGGCTCAGAGGTAGAGTGCTCACCTAGCATGTGTGAAGCCCTGGGTTTGATCCTCAGCACCACATAAAAATAAATAATTTTTTTATAAAAGGTACTGTGTACAACTAAAATAAATAAATAAATATTTTTGTTTTTTTAAAATAAAGCCTAAAAAGTTTAACCAGACATGAATTTTGAGGGATTTATTCCCAAAGTTGATGGTCTGTCTGATTCTCACAGAATAGAAACAAAGAGGGACATTCATCAAAGGGCCAGTAATAACCTTGCAGATGCTGGGCTAGAAAAAAAATCCATGTTAGGTAAAAATATGTATATTTGAAATGAGATCCCTCCCTCAAAAAACAACATGTGTGTTCTATATGAGAGCCCTGAAGATATATTCCCATCTCTGTCATTACAACCTCATAGCTTTCTGTTACTGATAGGTCCATTCCTAGTTCTGAAATATTCCGGTCTCTTCGTTGTTGAATTCCAAGCTATCTTGTAACCTTGGTGAAATTGAGAAGTTATTTTTCTTTCTTTTCACATTTTCCTGGTGATTGAATTCATGTGACATGTATCCATTGGTGCTTTTGCTCCACCCCCAACCTCTAGTTGCCTTAGGCAAATAATCTCTTGTTATGTTTGTGTTAAAGTCTAGCTTGAATTTCCATACTATCTTTAATAGTAGCAAGGGTCTTTTGTAAATGTGGTACACTTTCAAGTCTGGACTGATTCTAATATTTCTTAGTTTTTAAACACTTTACTTTTATGAAACTCTATCCTTTGTGCTAGGTGGATTTATTCTATAAGTTTGCACCCTTTTTCTTTGAAATAGTTGAAAGTATGCTTATTTATAATTATTTAATTAAGAAACTACTGTTAAAGATCACCTGCTAATTAAGATTAATGATTTTGAATTTGCTTTCTATAAGCATAGAGGAAATAACTTTGCCCATCTTATTTTTTGTGATATTGATACAAATGACTATTTAAACATACCAAGAAAATGTTCTTTAATGATAGTAACAGATTACAGGGGAAGCAGAGGAGTGACCCAATGTAGTAATTATCTTATCTTGAGTCTGTTATGGTGACTTCCCTATAAGCTCAATAATGTACTCTGGGCCTCAGGGTCCAAGAGCTTTTAGTAACTCCCCTAGAAAACCATGCAAAAAAGTCTCATTGACTTCTAGTTTGCCTGGATTAAATTTTTGAATCATTTATAGGAAATTAGTGCTTAAAACATAAAATTCAGTGCTGAGGTTGTGGAGCAGTGGTAAAACTCTTGCCTCACACATATGAGGCACTGGGTTCCATCCTGAGAACCACATATAAATCATATAAATAAATAAAATAAAGGTATTTTGTCCATTTACCACTAAAACATTCTAAAAAATAAATTCAAACTATCTTCCTCTAAAAAGTATCCTCCTTTCTTCTCCCACTGTAATGTGTTTTATTGTTGTTGTTTGTTTTGGGGAGTTTTTTCGGTATGGGGAAGTTAAAAACTGAGCTTCATCTGCAGCCCATTTTTGCATATTTAATTTGGAGAGAGGAGCTACCTGAGCTTCTTAGGACCTCAATAAGTTGCTGAGCTGGCATTGAACTCTTGCTCTTCCTGCGTTAGCCTCCTGAGCCATTGGGATTACAGATGTATGCCACCACACCCAGCCACCAAATGTAATCTTAGCTTTTTATTTTTGTATTCTTATTTTGAAGATTAAGTTTAAGAAAAAAGGATCACTTTTCCCATCCCAGTAAATTTAATATGTAACTATTATATTTTCCAAACATTAATTTGAAATTATTTAGTGTTCAGTGGTTTCTTTGGCTTTTGTGTTATGCTAGATGTTGACATCAAACTGTAAATCTTTTGTGTTATACTGATTGCCCACATAAGAACTTTCTGGTAGCATGATCACTCAAATCAGAGATGGATTATAATTATGTATAGCTTGAGTTTGGATAATTTTTTGTTAAATTTTTTGGTGATCTCTTAGAAAATGATTCACTTAATCAAAGAGGAATAAGAAAAATATTTAACATATGCAATTATGTCAGTAAAATAGAGATATAATTCAACTTTTATTCTTTGATAATAGAAGTGTTTCTGGAACAAGTACTATTTTTGTTTTGGTATTGTGTTGTACAGACTTATATGTTATTTAATAATTTTTGGTCTTTGACTTTTTTGCCAACTTTGATTCTTAAAAGATACTGAACACTTTCACAATTTTGTTTTTTCAAGAATTCAGGTATTGGAAAATCTTTTCACCAATGTATACATAGCTGCAGACAGTCCCCCCACGTATATGCGGTATTATGAACTTTGCTGTGTCATGATTGATCTTGTAATGGATGTGTCTTCTATATATGGGTGAGTTATATATACATAATTCTGCAAGACTTCAGACACGTGGAATAATAGCTCTATTTGTTGATCAAATTTCTGAGGCCTCTGGCATGTACTATATAAAATTTGCTTTAACTTGGAGCAAGACTTCTTTTAAAGCAGACTGATGGATCTTACTCTTTGAAATAGCTTGTCAAAGAGCAGTTGTAAAATGTGATGAGTGCTGACTTACTTATCTCTGAATGTTTCTTCTACCATTATTTAAGGGATTTGCACTGTGTCTTCTCACTACTGGGACTTAACTAGATCAAAAACTGTTAATTTATTTAAATGTCAGAATGACAAAGTGCTTTATTAAATGTTTGAATCTTAATCTTTTAGGAGCACATAAGTAAGGTAGTCAGAATTCTAGATGTCAGAGGACTTATGCATATAAAAATTTAACCTACACATCTGAGTTTCCAAAATAAATCTCTGAAATATGAAATATGAGCATTTCCCATATGTTTACTCACAAAATGAAAGACAGAAAACAGCAATTTTCTGTAATAGGTACAAGAACCAAAGAAAATTGCGGTGAATAAGTGGTGTTTCAAAAGCCAATGGCATTCTGTGAATCTTCTGATAGCCCTGATTCCTTTGTTATATTAACATGAATTCCCAAGATGATTTTAACTGCTCTTTGGCTTCTAATCATTGTGTCCTCTGTTCCTGTTCTCAGATTTACCTATTATCACATCCATCATTTTGGTCTGATTCATCGGTGTTTTTCTCCAGCTAACTCTGGACAGGAGAACGTATTTATCCTTTTTTTCAGTGCTGGGCTTAGAGCTCCAGACGTTGTGTGGAATACATACATCACGTCCAGTCCTGTCTTATCCATTTAAAAAATATTTTTCAGATGTTGATGGAGTTTTATCTTTATTTTATACATTTATACATGGTGCTGAGAATTGAACCAACTGCCTCACACTTTCTAGACAAGTGCTCTACTTCTGAGCCACAACCCCAGGTGTCTTATCCATTTCTGACCCACCTATTCTTATTTCCATTTCTTCTTATTCACTTTTGTGATTACTTGTTCACCTTGTTTTTTTTTTCTATAATGAAAATGAGACATATTACCCATTATATTACTCACTCCTGTAGAGAATCAGATGTGACTGCATTACTATTACTGTCCTTGATGGAGTCTGCCTGCAAACGGGATATTCTGTCAAGGTATAGGGAGGTAACAGTGGACATGCTTGAAAAACGAGGTGTCTGCTGTCCTTGGGAGGGCCTACTCGAAATGAGAGGCTCCTTCAAGGTTTAGATAACAGCGGATATGCTTGAAAACGAGGTGTCTGCTGTTCTTGGGAGGACTTGCCTGCAAACGGGATGTTCTGCCAAGTGGGCTAAGAGGGCACTGAGAAAAAAAATTATTAACTGTTATTAACAAGAACAGAGCTCAGCATGCTCCAGGCTGAGAGTAGATTATTCATGAGAAGCAGGCCACTTCTGATTAGAAAATAAAACTTCTGTATGCTATGTTTAATTAGCTGAAAGACCTGATTTATTGCTGTTGGAAGGCTGTCTTCTTTGTTCATAATACTATAAAAAAATTGCTTGTATAGAATAAAGGACTTTTTTCTGCTGCTGCTTTGCTTACTCTACTTTTTCTTTCTTTCTCATGCTGCCCTGCACGTGAATTACTGCAGCAACTCCTTTTTTTTTTTTTTTTGGTACTAGAAATTGAACTCAGGGGCACTCAAACACTGAGCCACTTCCCCAGCCCCATGTTGTATTTTATTTAGAGACAGGGTTTCACTGAATTGACTAATGCCTCACCTTTGCTGAGGCTGGCTTTAAACTCATGATCCTCCTGTTTTAGCCTCCCAAGATGCTGGGATTAGAGGCATGTGCCACCGAACCTGGCTTTCTCATTTCTACTTTTAAAAATGGATGAGTAGAATATTTGCTTTTTCTTTAAGACAAATAAAATTTCATAAGACAAATATTTTACAATTTGAAAAATCAAACTTAATTTTAAAATTTATTTAGTAAGGCACATAATGAGATATAGAAATCATAATGAACTTCTAAAGAAAATAGTATACCACTTCACTATTCTCAACATATTCTGTACATGCAGTTTGACGAGCTTAATTGTAGTTAATTTGTTTATTAATTGATCCTGGATTTACATTTTTGAAGGGGAACTGCATATAATTCTGACAATGTTAGCTTAATAAATGAAGTAGATTTTAGCTCCTGTAGGTCTCCCTTTGCAAGTATGAATATACCATAGAATATTTAGTAGAGAATATTTCTTTTAATTTTTATATTTAATCACTTTTTACTACTAGTAGCTTTCATATTTTAGATCCTTCTTAATAGACTCTGTCACTGCAGATTTATGTGAGGAAAGATTTAAAGCCTTCCATATAACATGTATCCTGTGTGAACATGTGGAAGGTATATGAATGCATGCGTGTAACAGTGCTGGTCACAGAAAGGGAAAGAATGTGTTGTTGAAACTTGGTATGCATTTTATCTCATGATGTCATCCAGAAGCTTTTCACTTCATGATTTGAGTACTAACAAGTTGCCTTTTCCTTCCCCTCTCGTTTGCAACCTGTAGGGTATGCTGAATCTAAATCTTGTTCCTCATGGCTATGACCTTTGAACTTCTGCATGGGTAAGAACTAAGCTTCAGATAATCATATTTTCCTGAAATAAATGTGAATTAGAGCCACAAGAAGACCATTTCATATAACTAATTAAAATTAAATATGCTGGGAGCAATAGCACATGCTTGTAATCCCAGCAGCAGAGGAGGCTGAGACAAGAGAATGGCAAATTCAATTCCAGTTTCAGCAACAGTGAGACACTAAGCAACTCAGTAAAACCCTGCCTTTAAATAAAATACAAAATAGGGCTGGGTATGTGGTTCAGTGGTTGAGTGATCTTGAGTTCAATGCCTGGTAATAAATAAATAAATAAATAAATAAATAAATAAATAAATACATAGATAGATATAGTAGCAATTCCAAATGTTAGAAAGGATATGTATCAACTATAATTTTTTTTGTAATTACTAATGGGAGAACAAAATAAATTTTGTAAAACTGATAATTTCTTATAAAGTTAAACATATACCTAAACAATAAATCAACAATAACAGTCTTGGGAACTTACCCAAGAGAAATGAAAACATATTTCCATGAAAGACCATTCTGGAATGTTCATAGTAGTTATATTAATAATAGCATAACTCTGAAAAAAACCCAAATGTTTCTGGTAGAAGCATGAATAAACAAATTGTGGAATGGTCACATAGTCGAATACTACCTGGCAATTCAAAAGATGGGCTCAAGAGACATGCAATGATATGACTGAGCTGCAAAACTCTGTTGAGTGAAAGCAACTGGCATTGTTTATACCATGTAGCTCTGTAAAAATAAGAAAAGTATAATACACACAGAGAATGTGAGCCTGCTGAAGTAAGAAATACTGAAGGACTAATAAGTTTGGCATGATGGCAACAGGGAGATGGGCTGATGTATGCTGTTGAAGGCCAGGCTAAGGGAATGGGAATTGATTGGACACTTTTGGTCTTAACTGGTTATTTAACATGGGGAGGTGGAAAGGAGAAAGTTGCCTCAGAAGCACAGCTTCGAGTTCTCCCTAGACTTGAAGCAAGTCATGGCAATGAGGAGATTCAATCACATTCATGCCTGCTATAAAGTAAAATTTAAGAAAGTAAAGAAAATGATCATATTCATTTTGTATAGTATTTCCTTCTCCAAGAGTCTCTTTCAACACTGTGCTCTATCCATCAGATTAGCATAAGAGAAAACAATAGTTTCTGCAGAGAAAACTAGTTCACAAAATTTAATGGATACCAGATATTCTTTTAGAAAAAAATTCAGTGGAGACTATAACACTATAAAATTATATGCAAAACTGCACCAAGAGATATTGTATTCTCATATGGAGAGCAGAAAGGCTGGGAAAAAGGAAATAGGAGCAAACACTGTAAGAAAATACAATCTTGAATTTCTCTCTATTGATGGCAGGTGAATGGAGCAGCAAGGATGCTTCTCCCTGAGGACCAAACTTGCAGCAGATATATACTTGCTACTCGGTCTGTGGCCCACTGCCTATGGGCTGATGAGAGGGGATAGTCAAGTCACATTTACAAGGCCCTAGCAGCTGGGATTAGAAACTCCTCTCTGTGATCTAGTCAGCATCTAATTCAAGTCCATTTACTGACACAAAAATATCCTTTAGAGGTTTCTACTGATTTTTTTCCTGCAAATATATGTCAATGTTTAAGTTGATAATTTTCCACTTATCCTAATCAGCATTAGTTTTCAGATAAAAAATATTTTAAGAAGAATTTGCTGTTAACACTATAGAGGATAATGTCTGAACAACAAAGATTTTACAGAAATCAATTTAGAGCCCTTGAAGTAAGTTGCCCTTGACACTCTATCTCCTGCAGACAGTACAAAGCAGTATGCACTGAAAAGTGCCTCTTGTTCCAGATGTCATCCTGGAACATATCCTGATTAGACTGTCATCCTCAATACAATTTTAAAAAGCCCTTTCAACCTCTTTCTGCCTTCTCTTAGCCATACTAAAGTTACCCTTAAGTTCTCTAGGAGCCCAGTACCAGTTTCAAGAGTGGAATTTCCGCATTTCAGGGTTTGCTGAGTCCAAGTTTGTTTAGCTGAACTCCTGCATCATGTGGTGGTGATGGTAGTTTCACTTAAGTTAACACTGCAGTCTACTATGCAGAGAAAAACATGACTCATCCAGCCTGAGAGGGGAATAGAGCTGTGCATCTGGTTGCAAGTCTTTCAGATGCAAGAAAATCAGTCCAGTATGTGGTGCCTGTGAGACTACCCTTGGATGGGTGGAGCCCACTCGTCTAAAATCAGATCCCTGCCAGGGGATTACACCACACATAATTATGCCTCCAAATGGGAAATTACAATCACACAAGGGGACAATCAGGGTTCTTAATTGCACATTACTTCAAGTTTCCCCCATTTCCTCCATTAAGTTTGCTTGTCTCCATAGATTCAACCCTAAAAGGACACTGAAAGAGATTTGGCCAGTTTTAAAAGAAATTAAATTGTATACAAAGAAACGTAACAACTAGAACAAAACTACAAATCTACTCTCTCTTCTGTACTGCATAAGGGTTCCATAGAGGCCATCTGAGTAGCAAGCAATGACACTAACTCAAAGGCAGGAAGGAGGCAACAGATATTATCTAGTGGGACACTTCAGACCAAAAGCGGAACAATTTGGATAGAAGCTCCTCAATATGGATGCCCTTTGAAACATCTGGGGAGCTTTTTAAATACCAGCAGAAATATAGCTAAGAGCCACCTATAACCCCTATAACCAAGGGGAAAAGTGGGGATGGAACTAATTTGCAATTTGTTGAATTTTTCAATTGATGTGATAGAAATATCACACAGTAGTAAATTTTAAGCTACCAGGATGCCAACTGAACACAGATTTGGGAGAATTAGAGCCAGGACCAGAAGGTTGCAGCAGATCACTGAGGAGTCAGGACCTCACCATGAGACTCTGTTTTCCATGGAAGGGTGAGGCCTGAGCGAGGGGACAGGCAAGTCTTCCCACAGGTGATGATAACAGGCAGCCAGTTTGAAAATAGCTACCCTCCTCCAATTTATTCCTTCCAGATTTCTGCTTGCACCTGTCATCACACCTGTAGCAACTGCAGGTCAGGGCCTTTCCCTTCAAACACTGCTACCTTAGGATAATGTGCTTGGTGGAAGTCTCTTCTTTTCCTCCTGCTGCCTTACACTAAGTTGCTCAGAGAGGACCTGGTATGGATGGTCTCCAAAAGAAGATCATTTATCCAAAAAACAAATTTTAAGATGGCATTTGAGACTTCACTAGGCCATGAGGAAATGGTTTAAACCACCCTTCTTCACTTCAAGAAGCTTCTAGTCTGGAGGGAGAAGAAGAGGAATCATCAGTGTCAGGAGAGTCGGGGAGAGAAGTTCAAAGGAACTTTGTTGAAGATGCTGTTTAGCTGCTAACCCCTTGTTGCCTCTGTTGTAACAAACAGAAAGCTAAATGCCATGTGAAGGGCAGTACTGGGCATCATGGTGGCAGCTGTGATGGTGGTCTGAACTGCCAGGGCTATCTGCTGTGCCATCTTCAGAACCATGTCTAGAGTGGCTGCAGGCACAACTTTTGTCAAGGGCCCACAGCAGATAGTTGATGACATGGAGCTGCTCTCGGAGAGTCAAGAGAGGACCTGCACGGGGGGGATGGGGTGTGGATGAGGGCCAGGTGTTGAGCACAGCACTACCAGAGAGCTCTTTAACACTGTAATACGACTCCTGGGGCCAGACCATTTACCCCTTTTATTCCAAAGAAAACACTCATGCACAGAGGATGAGAGGAACTTCCTGTTGGCACCTCCTCTGTCAGCTTTGTGCGCACAACTCAGCATTCAGTTGGGTGTCAGATGTAAGGCTTTGGGCAAAAGCTGTAGGAGCAGAGGGTGATGGCTTGCTAGTCAAGGGCTGTAGCCAGCCTCATTTTGCACAGGTAATACATGGGTCATAGGTCAGGCAGAGCTCTCAGTGAAGTGACTCAGGAGCATCACAGACTTCTCCTTATCTGAATCCTCCAATTGCACATGTACAAATATGTTGTTCTCCTTGGAGCTGTCTGAGCTCTCTTCCTCTGTTAGCACACCCATGGGACTGGAGGAAGAGCTGGAGTACTAAGAAGATCTGCCCTCCTGGGGAATCCTGTTTACAAGCTGCTCCACCTCCATCTACCTCCACCAACCACAGATCTGCAGCATGGCCACCACACCCACCCTGCACAGGCCCAACGTGTCTGGTGGGGTAAACTAGGGACAGTCCCTTGCTGGTGACCAAGGTCAAGGCCAATAAGTTGAGGCCCAAGGAGTCTGACTTCCCTTTTTCCAGCTCCAGTTGAGTCTTAAGATTATTTTTTTGCCCTCATAATGAGGAAATCATACTTAGTAAGGCTCAAAAAGTTCACTAAGGTGAGCTGCTAAAAGACAGGGTAATACTTGTGTGAGTGAAGATTCTTGAGCTAATCCAAAATTCTGTTTTGCTCCTGGGACTGAGGGGCCTGAAGACCAGAGGACATAAAAGAATTGCAGGTGGGGTGTCCTCCTGGGCCTGGTAGACCAGTACTGAGCAAGTGCCTCTGGTGTGGGAGCAGTAAGGCAAGGTAAAGGGTGTACTGGATGAAGGTTGCAAGTGGTGCTGCACTCAGCTCTGGGAGGATGGGATGCTGGCCACTTCAAGAAAAGCCTCTCAAGACTGAAAAGGTTTCTGATCTCCAATTTCCCCTCCCCCCAGCTGTGGTAACCAAAAACTTTCTCACCAGCTCTCCATGGGCAATATCAGCCCAGTGAAACTGAGAAGGTGCCAGATCTCCAACTCCCCCTCCCCCATTGTGATAACCCCAAACTGTTCTTGCCAGCTTTCAGTGAGCATGGCTACCAAAGGGAATGAGTCAGAACAGGTTGCCATTTTTCAATTCCCTCTCTCCACAGCTGTGATGACTTGGTGACTACCCAACACAAAGAGCGCTCAGTTGACTAGACCTAGGGGACTCTTCCTATAGGGCACTTCAATTCCCACAGGCATGGAATGCAGAGTGGTCCCTCTCTCACCTTGGCCTTTTCTTTCATGAGCATGGGGTGGCCTGGGTGCCGCATGTCCAGAGTGAACCCAAGGATGTGGAGAAGAGTCCTTGTAATTGAAGCCTGGTGAGCAGAAGTGAGGGGGATAGAGACCAGGAAAAACCCTGTTGAGAGCCACAGCTGAAGGGGCCCCAGCAAACTTCCAGCTGCCAGCTGATTAGCTCCTCTGTGGTGATGGTCATTGGGCTGTTTCCCTGCCCTTTCAGACCACGGAGCTGCACATTGGGGGACTTTTTTTGGCTCTGCCCATGCGACCCAGCCAATCAGCCTCAACAGCCGGAGGAGTGGGGGGTTCTGAGGCTTGTGGGAAGCCAGTGGTGGCAGTTGGGCTCTGAGGGAATTCCTGAAGAGCTCGTGTGTTGCAGCATGTGTGTGTGTTCTAAAAATAAAGTTTGTTTCTGCTTGACAAGTGGCTTGTGAATTGTGCCCAGCTGGATTGCGGCATTTGGTGGCCCATATGGGGAACAACTGAGGGTAAGTGATAAGGTAAACTGCTAGCCCCTGAGGGCAGGGCAAGAGGATGGGTAGGCATTTTAAGATTCTTCTTTCATTTTGTTTCGATTTTGTTTTAAGTTGTCTGTCCCTGGAGTTGTGTGAGATGAAAGAAAAATCACTCACATCTGAGGAAAAACTATTTGCATCTGAGGAATTGATCAAGAGAAAGGACAGATGGACATTTCAGGAGGATAGAAAGGCTATTAAAATGATTTTCTGTTGTTCCATTTTTGTTTCATTCTGTTTTGGTTTTGTTTGGCGTCACCTTGTTGGGTTGTATTATAGTAGAAATATGGGATCAGAAATTAGTATAAAACAAACCAAAAGAGTGTTAAGTAAATTATTAAAGGAAGGAGGCATCTCAGTAAAATCAAGAACAGTCAGGGCATACGTTCATACAATACAAAAATGTAGCCCATGGCTTTTTAAGGAGGAGTTGTTAAATATATCACAATGGAAACATCATGGTGAAGATTTAAGGGAAAAGGAAAAGAAAAACCCAGGAACTCTGCCAGTTGGCACATTGCCATTGTGGGCATTGGTATCTTGGTTGCTTAGTCCAAAGCCTTCAGTTCAGACAATGGTAGAGGAAGGAGAAGTCATATTGATTCAAGTAAAACAGAAGGGGTCTCAAGTTAGTCCGACAGAGGAAAAGATTCAAGTAAAAGAGAAGATCTCTCAAGTTAGTTAGAGGGAAAGATTCAAGTAAAAGGTCTCTCGAGCTAGTCAGACAGAGGAATAAAGTTTAGAGCAGAAAAAGCCATCTGGGGAAAAGTTACAACAGGTGCTGCTACTAACACCTTTCTTTCATCAGAGGGCATAAGTGCCAAACAACGCCACCTCCATAGGCTGGGAGGCCCCCAACCCCCGTAGTTAATAGATAGGATCCTGAGACAGGACCTCAAATATTAGCATGCCCTGTATTTGAGCAGGCAGAGGGTAGCGAATTCACCATGCTTTAGATTTCAAAACAGTGAAGCAGCTAAAAGAGTCTGTAACAACTTATGGTCCTCAAGCACCCTTCACTGTAAGCATGGTCGAATCCATTACCAACTTGAACATGACGCCGGCAGATTGGACTAGTATGTGTAAAGCTGTGCTAAATGGAAGACAATACCTGTTATGGAAGGTTGCCAATGAGGAATTTTGCAAGGAGACAGCTAGGCGAAATGCAGCAGCTGGTTATCCTCAGAGAAATTTAGATATGTTATTAGGAAAGGGACCTTATGACCTTATACACATATATGCGAACAATCTATTTCTCAGCGGACACAACATCTTTGTTTGTATGTGGTGCTGAGGATCGAACCCGGGCCGCACGCATGCCAGGCGAGCGCGCTACCGCTTGAGCCACATCCCCAGCCCGCGAACAATCTATTGATTCTATTTTTTCTAATGAACCTTGACTAATACAGAGAGAATAGAGGGAACTAAGAAAACTAATTTGCCAAGTGCATGAATCACTCTTTCTACTAGTTATTTTAATTCCCCAAGAATTCCTAGAAACTAAGTTTAATTATTATTGTAATTTAAGAGGAGAAAAACTGAGTCCCAGAGAAGATAAGAGGTACTTTCCTGTGTAATAGGAAGCCATGCAAACAACCTATCATGACAGTCTTCATGCCTTCTGCCATTCTTAGATTACCTGTCTCTGAGAGGCACTGGCTAGGGAAACTTGTATTAACCAGAGACAGCACTATGCTCCAAAAATAAGAGACACTCTTTGGATTAGAGAAGGGCAAAAATAAACCTCAGAGTTATTGTTGGTAAGCTGTGATTGTTGCTGTGGTTTTATTAAGCAATTTTTTTCTGACATTGTGCTGGTTTTTAGAGATTATGAGATAGCCCCCCATTTTAAAAACAAAACACACACAAAAAAATTTCTTTATTCCATTAGTGAACTGAGAATGGTTTTTATTTTCTTTCAAGTTTTTTGCCCAATTTTCTTGATGCAGCCCCCACATTTGTAAGTTTCACTGAGTTTAGACTAGGACAAACCTTTGTCCTCCAAATGGAACATGTTTTTCTATTTCAAAGTCTGTGGCCCAAGTGTACCTTGGGTAAGCACAATGAATGAAAGAGTTGCCAAAATTATAGTATCCTAGGGGAAAAGCAATGTAGACTAATTGTACTCTCTAAATAGTAAAATAAGGAATAGGCTTCTTTGCTCAAAGTCAAAATTATTTCTATATATCTCTAGTATTTAAAGTTCCCAAGAAAGCATCCCAAATTTATTCTTAGTACTATCGAATATGGTGGCCTTAAGGCACCACACTAGAGACAGAAATGAGTTTGAGTGGATGACATCTTATTAAATAGAGAGCAAGAGTATTCTGATGTTAATATAAATGTACACTTTGATTGATTTTTTGGAGACCTCTCAAAATATTTTACATGAAAACATGAGTTAGTTAAAATATGATAATAAAATCAAATCTTTTGTACATATTTATGTCACTATATTTTTATTTTGGAACTAGTTTTAAGACTGAACTTAAATTTTATAGCAATGAGTTATCAATTTCTTGTTTCTGCTATTTTTTTTCTCTTTTGTATTGATCACCAGCAAAACACAAGCTTGCAAGAGGAAATGTCAATATTTCAGACTAAGCACAATGGAGGCTACCCCTAACTTTTCTGACCTTAAATTCAGAAGAAATGTATTTGATAGGAAATATAGAAATCAGAGGCAGAAAAAAGAAAAAGAAAAAGAAAATTAGCTCAACTGGGCTTAAAATCTGAAAGTAGTATTTAAAGCTAAGAAATAAATTTGAATAAAATACATCTTAGAATAAAAGCAAAACCAAAATTCCAGTGAAGAAACCAAACCACATATGTAAGATGGAAAGAGTAACACAATTCATTTGAAAAGCTAAAGTTCTAGGAGAAATGAGATTAGAAAGAAAAAGAAGATGTAAAATTGATGAAAATGAAAATAGAAGATCTGTGAGATCTGAATGCTGTGAGAGTTTCATTTGGCAGGGCAGAGGCTCCTCCATTGCCTTCAGGTTGGATGAGTCCCCAGGCCTTTCTAACGAAAGAGTAGTACATGACCAAGTCGCATATTATGATTTCCTCATTTCTCTCTAAGGATGACACTTTCAAAAAGTTCCTCCTTAGCTCTGTTATTTGAAAGTTTTTCCCAGTCACCAAAACTCAAAATAATTATTAATTGGAGAAACTGTTTTTCTATGAAAACAAATGCTGCTCTTTGATGATTTTCTCTATTCATGTTAGTTTTAATGTTTTTACAACTTATTGCTATCTTTCCCCTTATTAAACATGACTATTTTGATTTAATTAATTTTAGCATTTACATGAAAGAATACTTTGTATAGATTTATTTATTCATTGTTTTGACCTTAATAACACTCTCTGGGAATAAACTTGTTTCCATTATTTTTTTATTGTTGTTGTTTTTCCAAATGAAATTATGCTCTTTTTATGCATGGTATTATATTTGAAGAGAATGCTAATGCAATAATGAAGCCATAATCAAGCTAATTCACAGCCAAAAATGTTGTTTAAGCACCCACCAATATTGTGACTCTCTTTTAAGCTACATTTTCATGCACTTTCTTTTGTTTGCTGTTATTTCTAAGGTCTTAAATTTTCAACTAGACTATAAAATCCTCCATGATAGGGACAGTATTTTAATGATTTTATGACCTCCATTGATATTGGTATAGTGCTCAGTAAAATGTGCATTTGAATGAGTGTGTGTTGAATTGATACAGTTCTTGAACATGCATATAATTGAGTCATGTGACATCTCTGAGTTGCCAAGTTTTGAGTTAAATGGTACTTAAATGAAAGTACCTAGCTTCCTTAAAAATGATAAGATTCTTCTAAAATCTGATCATTCCTAATTCAATTTGTTAAAAAAGATGCATATTTCAAGAGTCAACAAATTTAGAATATCACTTATTCAATTGCATTTTTGCTATTTGACTTTAGAAAGCTTAAATAAATCTTATTTAGTATACAACTTTTCTTTTTGGAAAAGAATATACATAAAGAGTTAGTATTACATACGTTCATTTTTGGCAAGAATTCTTAGTATATTGGCAAGGTTCAGGTGTTTCTTTTAAGATATTTGTATTTCTTTAGAGCTTCACAACAAAAAATAACAATATGTGAATTATGTGAAACTGAAGTTTATTCTGTATGTTATGTATAGATTTATCTTCTCATATACTAAAATATTTGCCATCCTCAGCACATTTGTACTGGCTCTGGTGCAATGTAAACCTTTGGTAGCTCTCAGTTTTTCTAAACATTTTTTAAAGTTTTTTGTTGTTGTTGTTCTAGCTCAGAATTCTTTTTGTGTGTGTGAAAGTTCTTGACTTAGAATTTAAAAAAATATGTAAGAATTATAAAAACTTTCAGATCCATGTTGTTTTAGAGATTTATTGGTTAAAAAAATAACTTTTTAGTACTCAAAGCTACTCTTTTTTCAATATTTACTTTTTAGGTGTATATTGACAGAACACAATGCCTTTATTTTTATGTGGTGCTGAAGATCGAACCCAAGTCCCACCCATGCTAGGCGAGCAAATCCCAGCCCTCAAAGCTACTTTTTATGTGAGGTTGCCTGTGTGTTTCTCTCTTTCTCTCCTTCCCTCACTGAATCTTCATTTCTTTGTTATCTATTTGTCAAAGCCATCAGACTTCCATCTGTTTAATAAAAATAGTGTAAATGAAACGTTAGTTTTGGTATAATTATGTTGGGACCTCTGCTGACCATGGAAGTGCAATCACTGGGGAAAAAGAAATTCCCAGTCTTGTGATTCTGGTTTTGTGATTCTCCATGTACATGACAGAGCTTGAGAAATGGCTTCCATGTAAGTGCCTGAACGGCCCCAAGATATAGCTTTCACAAACACAAAGAATAACTTCCCAGCAATGGGGCACACATACCTAATGGAGTATTGTTTCTGTAACTAGGGTAATGGGGCTCTATTTCTGTAACTAGGGTAATGGGGCTCTATTTCTGTAACTGGGGTGTCTAGGCTACCCCAACCTGGGGGACTCTCTGATCTCTGATTGGCCCCTGCCTTTGTCCCTCCTCCTTCTCCTCTCTCTATATAAGACTTCTCCCTCCACAATAAACTGAATTGCTGTGCCATCTCGGATGACTCAACTCCTGACTCAACTCCTGACTCGGTGTGATTTTTCCCAGGCAGGGTGGCAGGCCGGGTCGTGACACTCACCCTCTTGCTCAGCCCAGAGATACTCACTAGCTGGTCTAGTGATTCTCCTCAACCTCTGTCAGAGGGTGGTCCGACAGCTGGTGGCCTGTGTAAGGAAGGGAACTTCGCTGATGAGCAATCGGGCAACGGGTGAGTGTACCCCCACCAAAAATGGGGCAGGCTTCTTCAAAAAACAATCCCTCCCTTCATTCCCTCCGAGTCCTCCTTTAGAGTAGAGGTCTCAAAATTTCTGACACTCAGGCATGCAAGACTTGGGAGACTCTAATTAAAGCAGCTCCCTGGTTACCAGAGAGTAATTTATTTTACTGGGAGACCTGGGACAAAGTTGAACAACTGATCCAAAAAGCCGAGGTTAATCAGGGTGAAATTCCTCCTGTTGGAGTTTATCCAACCCTATCTGCTCTCAAGGGTTGTTTCCCTCCATGGCCCATTAGGCCACGTCCAGAACTGGAGGCAAAGATCCCAAAACTAGGGAAGGCACCCTGATCAACATCTCCTCCCCTTGAGGGACCTAACCGAACACCTTCACCTGGAGCCAATCCTGAAAGGAAAAAGGAAAATAAGGAGCCCAAAGGAAGCCAAAACAAAAGGCCCCTAAACCCCTTTGATGCCACTCCATGGGCCCCTAGACAAAAAATTCTCTTTATCCTCCATTGCCTAGTTCTGAGTTTTCTCACAATCCCTTCAAGTCATCCACCTGTACTCCTGGTGATTTACATTGGACTCTTCCTCCACTGTACCCAGACTCGGGGAGGGCGTAACCTAATGCACCACCTGGCCTAGAGCCATGTCAATTATTTTCTGTTAATATTAATCCAGGTGGTAATCACCCTGCAGCCTGGTATCCTTGGGACCCAAGGGATCTTAAGAAACAAAAAATTGCAGAGCTTTGGCCCGGGTGGTTCTTCCTGCCCTGACAATAAGCAGCGAACTCCATGTTGTTTGCATCACATGGTAGCCATGCAGTGCCTGGCCGGAAGAGCGGGCTTCCTGGTCCCACTTCCCATACTTTCTCGTGGGCTTCCAATTGATTCTTTCACAGTCACTCAGACAGGACTTCCAGTCCCGCCTTCCAGCCACTAACCTATACTTCCTCTTTCAGATTGCTACCAGAGCTACCCAGAGCCTAAGTTTTTAAAAAATGCGTACCTGTAAAAAATGACAGATCTTTTTCAAACAAAACTTAATTCCACAGGTTTATGTGTTACAG
Source organism: Callospermophilus lateralis (assembly GCF_048772815.1). Lineage (NCBI taxonomy): Eukaryota > Metazoa > Chordata > Mammalia > Rodentia > Sciuridae > Callospermophilus > Callospermophilus lateralis. Next base: position 92,982,678 of record NC_135315.1, on the reverse strand, counting down.
TCCTAAATTTAAGTTAATTCTTAGTTAAATAACCTAACTTTTCTTATAGTTGTGTTACTAAATAATCTATTAATAAGAGATATCTAACATGCTTGATGTATTTCACTTTAATTTTGGAGGTTATGAGGATGCATTTGCTGGCCACAAGAACAAAGTCAGCAATATTCCTGTGATGACCAAAAATAACCTTATTCTAGTTCCTGACTATAAAAAATAAATATGTATACACAAGGATCTTATTTCAGTTACATCAAGTGACATCACATAAAAGAGTGCACTCCTAGGTAAAAATAAGTTAAAATGAATCCAAATATTTTTTAAAAGCCACGTGGTTACATAAAGTTAATACAATTATAAGTTATGTCCTTATTCTTAATATAATCTATAAAATAATTAATACATGTTTAATTTTTAGTTAATATATATTTGCCTAATTGTTTTACTTCAACAGGACACTCATAATTTATATATTTTATACATACATTTATCAGATACTCTGCCTTTTCAGTTACAGATATTTGAGTTAAATATATTTACTATAAATTTGCTTTTAAGTAAAAATCCAATCTTCAAGTAGTTTCTAATTCTCAAAATTATTGTTCAAACTGATAAGATGATAAACAAATATAAATCTGTCTACAAAATATCTAAAAATTTTAACTATATTTTCATTAAAATTTCTTATCAAAGTACAATAATTTGTTTATAGATTCTAAGGTTTTCAAAAACTGTTCCAAAGTATAACGAGAAAAAATCCTAAAAGAAAAAGAGGCTTCAACAAAGAGAAAGCACACTTTGGATCCTAAAAAGAAGAAAGAAATCATCTTTGGGTAAAACATGGTCTTTATATTCTAGATTTTAATGATAAAAATATTTTCCTAAATAAAAAAAATTATATTATTATTGAAACAGATGATATAAAAAGTTAGAACAATTTAAAAAAAAAATATATATATATATATACTAGACTGACTAAAAATTTTAACTGATTAATTCAAGGATATTTCAAGCTATTTTCCTAATTTGACTATACTGATGTGAGCTAAGATTTTGTCCCTATTGACATGATAAATACCTATTAAAATGTAAGTTTGGACACACTAGACAAATATTTTAAATTTTTTTCTTAAATTGTAAACTAAACATAACTTAATAAATGAAATCAGATATCAAAAAAAATTTAAACCAGTCATCATGCCCCTTTTTACAGGTTCCCCCACTCTAGACCAGCAGGGTAAATGCCCAGGGTCTAAAACCTAATAATCTCTGGCAAACTGTTGTCACACATTTTCCCTCTTTTAAAAAAAAACTAAAGTAAATCTTCCTATAAGTGGACACTTTCTCTCATACATGTTGGGCTACTGCCCATGCAGGCAAAAAAGTTAAACATGCCATAGATCATTTCTTACAATGTTTTACAACTCTTGGCCTTCCTGATCAAGTAAAAACTGATAATGGTCCATGCTTTGTTAACAAAACCTTCAAGGAATGCCTTCAGCAATGGCACATTGGCCACATCACTGAAATCCCTCATAATCCTCAGGGACAAAAATTGTAAAAAGACATAATCATCTTCTAAAGTCTCAACTAATAAAACAAAAAGGGGGAAACCCCCTATGATCAGCTGAAGATGGCCCTGTTTACTCTCAATATTTTAAATTTGACCAAAGGTGAGCATTTCTCACCTTTCCAAAAACATTGGACAACAACTGTCCCTTATCAAATGATCCAAGTCTGATGGAGGGGCCCAGATCCCCTTATTACAGCTGGACGAGGATTGGGCTGTGTTTTCCCCACTATTGAACAAAAGCCTATTTGGGTCTCTGCAAGGGCCTCAAATATTGTCCCCCTGTAGCAGGGGACCCCAATGAGACTAATGAAAACCCAGAAGGCCCTTTGATTTTTGAGGATATTCTTCTCTCTTCTCTTTTTCAGGACCCAAGATGAATTTTACGATATTAATTTTGCTGCTCCTGAGAAGTGTTCTGATGATCAACACTGGATTCGGTGATCCACATCAAGCTGAAGCCCTTTTACAAAGCATCCAGGGCGACCCCTTTACAGCTTTTGCTATCCTACCATCCGTTACCCTCTCTAATTTTTACACTACTCTTAAGACATGTTCAAATGGAAGAATATCAGTTACCCTCATACAGGGAAAACAGGCAGGATGTCCCCTAGAATCCTTATTCAATGTTTGCTGGCAGGCCCCATAGGTTACCTCTATTACTCCAGCTACAAAGGATCCCCCAAATTGCCCACAGGATTGCTCACCCTCAGGGGTCTTCAAGGCCTATACCTATGTCTCTACCTCTTGCTATGATCAGGCAAGCTTATGACAACAAAACTCAACCAGATACTGATCAGGCCGACCAAACTCCAACACAAGGGCCATTCCATATGCCTGGCTAACAGACTCCCCTTCCAAGACCTATTGCTGGACTTTCCAAATGCACATAGGAATGTCAGATGGCAGTGTGGTACAAGACCTAGCCCAAGATTATGTGCAAAAAAAAAAAAAAAACTATGGAAAAAATAATTGAACTCCAGGGTCCCCCATTTACCACCCTCTAGTTCTCCCAGCAATTCAGGGAGAGTTACTTCTTGACCCTAAAACACAATTATCTTACAAGCCACCCTCTCACTGCTTAACACAACAAATCCCAATTTAGCAGAAGATTACTGACTTTGCTTAAAACCAGGTCCATTACAGGCCAATGCTATTCTTATTAACTCCTCACAAACTGAGATCTATTGCCTATTCCTGTCCCCGAGGTCTGGAGTCTATTTGTCTCCTTTTTCTCCTCTGGTCACATGTTTTAGATCTGATCCTTTTCCTGATAATTCCAGTAACATAGATGTTGGCCAGATACATTACTCCTTCTGCCAACACAATAATACCATCAATGGTACCCAACTCTGCCCTCCTAATGGTACTGTTTTCATGTGTGGGGGAGAAGCTCTAAGCTTTCTCCCACAAAGTTGGACTGGACTCTGCTCCCACCATCCTGTTGCCTGATGTTACAATTGTTCCTAATAATCAGAGCCTTCCTGTCCCTACATTAGAACACATTGGGGGGGAAACTAAGAGAGCTATCCAAGCTTTTCAACTCTTCTTGAGCCTCTGAGTAGTCACTGGGGCTGGAACTGGCATAACACCGTTAGGGACCTCTTTCCACTTTTATAAGATTTTATCCCAACAACTGACTGATGACTACAAGCTGTAGCAAGTACTTGGACCTCCAAGCACAATTAGACTCCCTAGTTGCAGTGGTTTTACAAAATCGCAGGGGACTTGACCTCTTAACTGCCGAGAATGGAGGATTATGTCTTTTCTTACAGGAAGAATGCTGCTTTTATGCCAACCAATCAGAAATAGTCCAAGATAAACTAAAATGGCTACAAGAAGACCTCAAAAAGCAGAGAAAAGAATTACAAGCCAACTTCCTCTGGATGGGGCTACATGGGTGGTTGCCCTACCTCTTTACTTTCCTTGGGCCCATTCTCTTGCTGCTTCTCCTCTTTACCTTTGGGCCCCACATTGCTAATAAGGCCATTCAATTTATTCAAAGTAGGATAGAATCAATTCAACTCATGACTGTTCAGGTACAATACCAGAGACTCACACAAACAAAGCACCCATAGTCTTCTAGGGGTCCAGCAAGTCCCTCCCCTCGATCATCTCCTGAGGCTAATGACGGGTGAGATCCAATTGCAATGGTACCAACCTAAGACAGGGGGCTGACGCTTTGAGGTCAGTTTATCCGATGACTGGTAAGGACCATAAACGGTATTGGACAACCTAACAGGCCAAAGGAAAAGTTTTCTAGTCACCAGGTGAGCTGTAAGGTACTCAGTGATGGGTAAGATCTGATTGCAGTGGTACCAATATAAAACAGGAGGTTGCCGCCTGAAGGGCAGCTCATCCGATGATGGACCATGTGCAGTATCGGACAACCTAAGACAGGGGGCTTACCCACTGGTACTTTAAAAGAAATAAAAAAGGGGAAATTGTTGGGACCTCTGCTGACCACGGAAGTGCAATCACTGGGGAAAGAAATCCCCAGTCTTGTGATTCTGATTTTGTGATTCTCATGTATGTGACAGTTAGAGCTTGAGAAATGGCTTCCATATACGTGCCTGGATATGGCTTCCGCAATCACAAAGAATAACTCCCCAGCAATGGGGCACACCTACTTAATGGGGTATTGTTTCTGTAACTAGGGTAACGGGGCTCTGTTTCTGTGGCTGGTGTGCCTAGGCTACCCCAACCTGGGGGACTCTCTGATCTCTGATTGGCCCCTGCCTTTGTGCCCCTCCTTCTCCTCTCTCTATATAAGTCCTCTCCCTCCACAATAAACTGAGTTGCTGTGCCATCTAGGCTGACTCAACTCCTGACTCCGTGTGATTTTTGCCAGGCTGGGTGGCAGGGTCATGACACTTACCCTCTCACTCAGCCCGGAGACACTCACTAGCTGGTCTAGTGATTCTCCTCAACCTCTGTCGGAGGGCAGTCCGAAACTCTTTAGTCAGTGAGCAGGACACTGGTCGTGCAGCTGGCCCGCGTCCCCTGGAAGGTGCAGCCAACCTCCTGCTCCTGAGTCCAGCAGCACGAGATGCTGTACGTTGTCATTTTAAAGCACTGTATAAAGGGGATATTTGGGCCCTGTCACTTTTTTTTTTGTACCAGGGATTGAACCCAGGGTCACTTAACTCCTGAGCCCCCTCCCTAGCTGTTTTTCTGTTTTGTTTAGAGAACACATCTCACTGAGTTGCTCAGGGCCTTGCTAAGTTGCAGAAGCTGGCCTCTACCTTGCGATCCTCCTGCCTCAGCCTCCTGAGCTGAGATTACAAGCGTGCACCACTGTGCCTGAGGCCCAGTCACGGTGGATCATGTTTTTTCTCCTCTTAAGGATCATTAAGATCCAAGCCCAGATGGAGGGGGGTCCACAACAGTAAGGAGGCACTCAACCACCTGGGGAAGATTGGCACCAAGACCACTCTGAGATGAGGCGGTGGCCTCCTGGCCCCAGGTGGAGGCTGACCAGGGCTCAGGCTGTCTCTGGGCCTCCAGGTGTGACAAGTCCCAGGACAGAGTGGCTTAGACTGCTGAGCATCTGAGGTGGCTTGTGAAAGTTTGATTGATGAGAGAGGTCCCCCTTGTCCTGCAGCTGACACTCCCTCTGCAGGAAGTCACTAACTCTGCCACAGTCCTCTGGGACAGGAGATGGACAGAGCCAGAGCCTGGGCTCTCTTGGGGCCTTGCCAGCCTAGCCCCTCCCCTGGCCCCTGGCTTCTGTTCAGATGCACGAGGACCTGGGGCTCTCCAGACCAGGAAGTATGTCCCCAACAGTCTGTGAGGCCCTGGGACCCATTTCCTCACCCCCCATGTGTCCCTGGGGTCCAGCTGAGCCTACAGCTGAAGCCGCCTTGGATGGGTGGTGGCTTCACTGACTTTTAACCTCTCTGAGCTGGAGACACACGGGGCCTAGATTTTGTTAATTTATTTTGACATGGGGCTGAGGAGCAAGTGCTAGGCAGGCACCAAACCACTGAGCCCTGTCCCCAGACCTCTTTTGCATTTTTTTTAGAGATAGGATCTCGCTGAGTTGCTCAGGACCTTGCTAAGTTGCTGAGGCTGGCCTCCAACTTGTCATTCTTCTGCCTCAGACTCCAGAGCCCTTGGGAAGCCACTGTGCCTGGCTTGAGTAATTTCTAGACTAGGGTAAAGATGTGAAGATCAGAACTTATGTTACACTGGTGGCCTCCATGATGGGGCTGTGACTGTGATGTTCCCAGTCATGGAAACTCTGTCCTTTGCTGGTTCCACAACAACCAGACAGAGCCTGGAGGGGGTCCAGCTGTCAGAGTCCTGCCACCCGTGGACCTGTGGGGGGAACTTTGGGCCCAGCTGGACTCCTGGCCCAACTGTCCACTGCAGGTCCTTGGTGCAGCAGCTGACTCCAGCCAACCTGCTGGCCAAGATCAACGGGAAGGACAGCATCCAGCGAGAGCCCGTGGAGGAGAACATCCAGCTGTTCATGACGCCAAATCCTCAACCAAGATCCTGGATGACCTGCAGAACAAGTCCATGAAGGGACCCGGGTTGCACTCCATGGAGACTGCATCCCCAAGAAGGCAGCACGCACAGCCTGGGCTTGGCTTCCCCTCTCCCATGAGCTCTGCGGTGTGGTTAGTTCTGTCTGAAGAGCTTTTTATTTGTTTTAAATTCTAACTTTTGGGATTGCTTTGGTGGAATCCTCCCTCTGCTGAGGTGTTTTTAAATAAAATCTTAAATGTTATTTGGATGACACCACCCCTCCCACCTCCTCCTCTCCTCCCCCTCCCCCTCCATCTCCCTCCCTCCCTCTCTCTCCCTCTTTAAAACTTTTTTTAGGGGCAAGAAATAACTGGGATTAAACCCAAGGACATTTTTTTCAGAGACAGGGTCTCACTGAGTTGCTCAGGGTCTTGCTGAGTTGCAGAGGCTGGCTTCCAAACTGTGATCCTCCTGCCTCAGGCTCCCAAGCCACTGGGATGACAGGTGTGTGCCACCATACCCAGTTGGCCATATCTTAATTATCTACTATTGTTATATATATTTCTTTCAACATGGCTCAAGGCCAAAGGTGTGGGTTCTGGGTACTGTCCCCAGTAAGGTTGCCTCTGTGTCCCCCATTGTGTGCTTTTGGGATTTCTCTCAGGTCAGGCCCTGGGACAAGCTCACTTGTTGCAGGGTACAGTGGGGGCCAGGCTGAATCCTGAGCTTCACCTCCACCTCTATCCACAATCTCCTCATCCACTCCATCCCATGTCCCACATCCTGGCAGCTAAGGCCCTGCCCATGTGGGGGATGCCTCTGTGTACTCATACACACTGTATTCAGCCTATTGAGAAGGAACCTTCTGGAATGGCCAGCTGCAGGGGCTGCCCCCTCCCTTTCACTCAGTGGTTCTCTAGCCCTGAGATGGTCAGTGATAGGGATACACTGAAAGGACCAGGAGTCAACAGAAGGCTCTCAAAGGCCCAGCTGGACCAGCCTGAGCAACCAGAGAGAGTCGTTCTGGGTTGTCACCCAGTGCACAGTGACTAGACTCACACTGACATCAAAGGAACTTGGTCAACACAGGGGGCTGGGCTCGGCCACCTGCGAGTTCCAAGTCAATGAGGTAAATGTGCAGCCCAGGACACTGAGCACATGACGCTGCCCTCCACAGGTGGATAGGAGAGGAGGGACCATGTGGGTCTGAAGCATCCCCTCAACCCAGCCAGGAGGTGGCTGTCAATGCCAACTGGATGCTTCAACAGCAAGCGCCTCGGCAGACACAAGGGTATGGTGGACTTCCCATACTCAAGGTCCCGGTCAGATCATGAGCTCAGCTGAGGGACACAAGCAGAGCACCCTACCAGTCCTTCCCCAAACTGTTGAGGTCACCAAAGACAAGGGCCATTGAAGAAAAGGTCACAGCCCAGAGAAGCCTCTAGAGATGGGACAATAAGGCCCCTGGCTGGGATTTTAGGACAGAAAAAAGGGCATCAGGTAAAACGGAAGGCAGTGGGTGCAGGTGGTGACTGGGTGCCAACTACAAAAGATGATGGGTGACACACAGGAACGCACTGCCACCATCACACTGCTCTGCATATCTAAAACTATTCTAAAATTTTAAGAATCCCCCCCCCTTGTGGCACTGGGCATGGAACCCAGGGCCTCACATGGTAATCAAAAGTTCCAAGAAGGCGTGTGCAGTGGGGCCGGCCTGTCATCCCAGCAGCTCTGGAGGTTGAGGCAGGAGGATTACAATTGGAGGCCAGCCTCAACAATTTAGCCAGGCCCTAAGCAACTCAGCGAGACCTTGTCTCTAAATATAATATAAAACAGGGCTGGGGATGGTGCTCAGGGTTGAGTAACCCTGGGTTCAATCCCTGATACCCCCTGAAAAAGATGGAAGCCGACTGGCCATGAGAGCCCAGAGTGCCCTGGGCTGCACCTCCTCCCTTGGTGCGTGTAACTGGCCTCACTTGAGTCCTGGGTATTTGGAGGTCACTGCATGTCTTCAAATCTGACCTCTAAGAACAGGTTTTGCCACGGTCCCTCCTCTGACCCAGGCCCCAACCTTTCCCAGGAAGAGACCAGAGGCCGCAGCGACAGCAGGCCCCAGCTGTGGTTTGGGACAGGGGTGCCCTCGTGACCAGAGAGGTGTAGTCTTCTCATTCCTCCTCCTCAGGTGTAGGGGAGGTGGCAAGCTGGATATGGGCAGAGGTGGCCCTGGATGGGCCGGTTGGGTGGCCTGGATCTACTATGACTCCCCGGCCACCGGACCTGATGGTCACATTCATCTCCCAGAGGCAGTTTTTTCCCAAGGACCCCTCGCACACCGTGGGAGGGGGGGAGGTCTCCCTCCACTATGAGCAGGACACAGCCCAAGCAGAAGCAGGGAATTTGTCACATCTTATTGCTCTGACACGCCACCTAGTGGCCATGACAGCACCCCCCTTTTTTGCACCATTTCAGCTCTAGCCTGAAAAATGGTTGTGATGTTTAGGTGAAGTCGGGGGGGGGGGGGGGGGGGGGGGGGGGGGGGGCTGGTCCCGTGAAGTGTTTGAATTGGTCACAGCTGGGCCCAGGCTCTGGGGTGCCTCCCAGGGTAGGATTGGGTGGCCCAACAATCCCAGGTTCCTGCAGGCTCTCAGGGGTCCCTGTGGGAGTGAGAACCCAGGACAGGAAGGGCTTTTTTCTTGACACCATGCACTGAACCCAAAGTCCCCTTACCCACTGACCTCTGTCCCCAACCCTTCATATATTTATTTAGAGCCAGCATCTCACTGAGTTGCTCAGGACTTCTCTAAGTTGCTGAGGCTGGCCTCCAACTTTCAATCCTTCCCCCTCAAACACCCAAAATGCCGGGATGACAGGTATTTGTCACCCAGCGGGGCTCCTATCTGTCCTTGAGCCTCAGTTTTCCTATCTGTAAGATGGGCCAATAAGGGGTGATAAGATGAGCCAATGGGCACCCACAGATTGTCCGCTCTGTCACCTGCTATCGCCGTCACCATCATGCCACCTGCTTGCAGGTCTGTGCTTTCAGCCTCATGTGATTAACGGGGACACCAGCGGCCTTGAGGAGGGAAATTGCAGGGTGCGGAACACAGGGGACGCAGGGCAGATGGGGGCCTGCAGAAATGCAGGGGGACCCCTAGAACTCAGCTCCCACATCAGGCTCACCCAAGGACCAGAGGGACTTCAGCAGGGTTGGGAGCAGGAGCACAATGACAACCAGGCAGGCTTCCTGACCCCACCCCTGCCTGCAACAGACTCAGCCTCTAAGGCCACCATAATTGTCCTTTGCGGACCCCTTTCCGACTGTCCCAGCCATTGGAGAACCCCAGGTCCTAGACAGGCGCCTGTCATCACAGGCTGGAGGCTGTGGCTGGAGGACGGCAAATTTGAGGCCAGCCTCTGAACTTAGCAAGACCCTGTGTTAAAACTCCAAAAGGGCTGGGTCATGGAGCAGTGGCCAGCGCCCCTGGGGTCAGTTCGCTCCCAACCCCAGGGGTGAATCCCACCCCCACTAGACCCTCACTTGACAGCCTAGGGGCAGCTCTGGCCACCTACCGCCTGCAGTCTTCACCTTAAGAGGGAACTTGTCACACTCAGGACGCGGTGGCGGTGGCAACAAGCTGCCAGGGGCTCCGGGCTCCGGCGCATCCCACCTGACTCCGATGCATTCCTCCAGGCGACAGGGTGACCCCTGAGGTGACCTGTCCCCTGGGCAGCGTCCCTGCAAACCAGTGACTCAGCGTTCGACCAGAACCCAGAGCAACCGGCCGGGGGCCACGGAGGTCTGGGGAGACCCGCAGTGGCAGCGCCGGCCACCGGGTGGGGGACAGCCGCGCCCTCCATAGAGGAGCCCAGCTGCGAGCAGGGAGGAGGTGTGGACCTTGGCCCGGCTGTGTGGGCCTCAGGAGACTTGCAGCAGAGATGCGATGTCGCCTCCTCGCAGTTCCCGGGCGCTCCGTCAGTGCCTCAAAGCAAAGCTTGGACGGCAACCAGGAGGCTGCAGTTCCGGGGAAGCACTTGCACAGCGGGGTCCTGGCTCCGCCCACGCCCCTCCCCAGAGGCGTGACCACTCCACACTCCCTCCTGCACCGCCCACGCCCCGCCCACACCCCGCCCCCGGAGCGTAGCCACGCCCTGGTTCCTGCACCGCCCACCCTCCCATGGCCACTTCCCCCGCCACTCCTGCGCAGCCCACTCCCCGCCCCTGGGGCATAGCCACACTCGCCCCAGTTCCTTTGCCACCTGCTCCCCATCAGGAGAGGAGCAGAGACTGGGGAGGTGCCCGTGGGGGAGCCCTCTGGGAAGGCAACATCCCTGGTAGACGTTCAATGGCATAGGGGAGGGGGACGCTTGGAACGTCAAAAGGAGCTTGGTGCCGGTGTGGTGTGTCTGTCATCCCAGTGCCTCAGGAGGCTGAGGCAGGAGGCTCGCCAGGTGGAGGCCAGCCTCAGCCACTCAGCGAGGCCCTGTCTCTAAAGAGCTGGAATGGTTGGCGGGGAGGCTACCCTGGGTTCAGTCCCTGGGACCACAACCCAGGAAGGCACAGAAAGGATTCTCCGTGGAAGTTGCCCTGCGGTGCTCACCCTCGGCCTCTGGTTCCTGACCAAAAGCTCCCCAGGCCTCCTCTCTGGAGACCCCCAAACCAGATCAAGGTGTCTGTCTGACATTGACTTTGAGACTTATCAAGTGCAAGGCTGAAGAATAGCCATTGAGCCTGAGACCCGCCATAAGGCGTTCCCTGTCATCCCATCAACCTCTGCGCTGTCCATGCCACTTCCAGTGTCCTGCTTTTTGGAACTGCACACGCAATTCCTTGGTCCCCGAAGACTTCAGGATACATGCTGTCACCCAGTGTTCAGCACATTCTTTTTAATTTGTAGGGACTGGAGTTTTAGCCAGGAGTGGCCGATCACAGAGCCACATCCCAGCCCCCCCCCCCCTTTTTTTTTTGAGACAGGGTTTTTCTAAGTTGCTGAAGCTGGCTTTGAACTTGCAATCCTCCTTCCTCAGCCTCATAAATTACTGGGATTAAAGGTGTGCACCATGGGGCTGGGGTTATGAAGGCTCTTGACCAAGTCCTTGTAGGCACGATTCTTTTCAGAATTGAGCAGAGAGGGCATGTGTCAGGCTTTTTCTCCTGACCTGTGGGAGAAATGGGGAAAACATGCCCTGACTAGGACAAGCCAAGAGAGGCAAAGGTCCACTGCCTGCCCACACCCAGCCCTCCCTCACTGGAGGACAATCAGACACTCCAGGGAGACCAGTCAAAGCAGGATCTTATTTACTGAGGAAGTGCACACAGCTAACATACCACACAGGAGCCAATCAGGATAAAGGTCAGAAGGGTGGAGTGAGTTCACATGTCCACCCATCCCATGGTCTGTAAGAGAAGGCACGAGCTGTCCATGAGGGCGAAAGAGTCCTGCACCTTCCTGGAGGTGGTATGTTTTTTCCGTCACCACCCACAGCACCGCCTCCTGGCTGATTTCCAGGGGTCATTCCAGCCACATGTGTGGCCCCAAGATGGGAAGCAGGCAGCAAGTCATGCCCTACAGGCATGCACCTGTTCTGGCTTCATGGAAACTGCTAGACCTTTCCTGATTCTGGTCTATTTGCTTCTCATCCAGGCTGTAATGCTTCTAGAAAGGACAGATGGGTGATGTGGCCCCAGAAGTTTTGGGGCAAGGATTAGGTGGGTGCTGGCATAGTTAGGGCACCCCTGGGAGCCTCCAAGGAGACGCATTGGTGGGTGTGGTGGATGCTGAAGCTCAGGCTGATGTTTGACGGCCCTTGGACGACAGCCTTTGGATGGTGCTACATACTCAGGCACCAGCCCTCATCAGGAAGCTGTGTGCTTCACTTGGCACCCACCTGGAAGCTGAAACTGGAGGCTCATGGGTATTATGCATGTGAGGATCAGGCCAGGCCAGAGTGCAGGTGGGGGTCAGCGGTGGAGGGAGCGGTGGGAAGGAAACCCAGGGGTTAGGAGCCAGGGGTGGCAGCTGATGCCACCAGGACCCCTCATTTCTGACCTCAAGCAGGTCCCTGCAGGCAGGGGCCTGGGGTAGGCAAAGCCTGGATCTTGGCCTCCCAGTTGCCTCCTGGCCTCCTACTGCCCTGGGCCTTACTTTTTTCACCTGTAAAATGGGGACCAGCTGCTTCCTCAGGGGCTCCATGGTTGAGCAGGGACCACATGAAGTAAGCGGTGAGCAGAGTCTGCACCAGGGGGGAGGAGTCACTTGGCTACTGAAGTTGGCGGCAGACACTAGGGGGTGTTTGAAGGCAGGGCCTGATCCTCAGTCCACCCCCCACCCCCCACACACAGGTTACCTGAAAATGGGCTCCAACTGCTCTGCTGTGAGGCATATTTGCAGTGGCCCCAGGCACAGCCCTAAGTCCCCAGGGCACAGAGAAAAGGCCCAGTGCTTCCCAAGGCAGGAGGTTCCTGACTTGGGGTTTTGGTTTTTCCTTGTATCATGGACTGAACCCCAGGACTGCGGGACCACGGAGGCTCACCCCTGTCCTTTTTATATTTAGACACAGGGTCTCATGAGTTGCTGAGGGCTTCACTAAATTGTTCAGGCTGGACTCCAACTCATGATCCTCCTACCTCAGCCTCCCGAGTCATTTGGACACAGGCGTGTGCACAAGGGGATGCTCCCAGCAGGAGGAAGGCCAGGCTGCAGGGCAGCATGTCTCTGGGGATGAGCTTGAGTGGAAACAAGACCGTGAACAAGCAGTTTGTAAATAGTTGCCTTTATTTATCTTTTAACCACCGTATCTCAGTTATGCCATTTTGGCATCCACAGTGATTGTGCCCTGGAAGCTGGGTCAGCCCCTTCCCACCCACCCTCTGTGATCACTGCCCATGGGCTGGGAGCCCAGGCCACATGGGGCCAGCAGGACCACAAACTCCTCTGAAGTCTGGCACTCTCCAGCCACAGCCTGGGAGCCAGGGACTGGGCCTGCCTGCCAGAGGCCATGAAGTCCCCAGCGGTGGCCTGGGAGGCCCTGCCCTCTAATAGGAGCAGGAGAGGTATGGCGGTGGCCTCCATAGGCTGGGAGATGGCTGGTGGTGGGGCTGCCCTGCTGGGGACTAGGTCTAGCCAAGGCCACATGGGAGAAGGTGCTGGGACCTGGGTGGGTCAAGGACCCCTCTGGTTCTTGACCCAGGTCTCTAGGTACAGTGTGCCACCCCTACTGAGCCATGAAAGGGCCCGTGCAGAATTGGGGCACCCTCCCGAGGAAGCCTGCAGCTGATTCTGAGAGGGGCGTCTGAGAACTCTGGAAAGTTTACCAGCTTCATGTCTATGTCACCTGTCACTTCAGACAACATTGTCTTTCTGTCTCAGACACCAGAGTATCTTCCCATGGACCCCGAGCCCCTGACCTTGAGCTCAGGCCCTGAGCCTGAACCTCCCCTCCTGGCCTCTGAGTGTGGTGGAGGCTGAATGTGGTGGAGGCCGAGAGAGCTGGTGGCATCCCACTGTCCCTTTACTAGCATTTGGTCCCTAAGTACTGTCAGAACATTCTAGAAACACAGGGAGATACAAAAAACATCCCTTCCCAGGGACGCGGGGGCAGCTGCGCAGTGAGGATCCACCAAGGCTGACTGGAGTTTGGACAATTGGACGTGGCAGGGTGGTCCCCTGAGGGCAACGAGCTCAGCCAGGCAAGGGTGGAGGTGGCAACCCCAGGCCTCCCCCAGATGAGGACAAAGCTGCCTGGCCACAAGTTGGCCGTGAGGTGGCAGGGATGGCAGTCCTGGCTCTGTCCCAGCATAAGGCTCATCTGGACACTTGGTGGGAGAGCAGCTGCCCACTGCTGGGCAGGGAGCTGTTTTATCCTGAGCCCAGGGGATCCAATGCCCCCCACGGCAACAGTCTGCACCAAGAGAGTGCCACTGCTAGTGATGCTGAGGACATGCTGGTGATGCTGTCCATTTCCCCAGAGGAGGTGAGAGCCGACGGCCGACCATTCTAAGGCCCCACACAAAGATTTTGTGCTTCCAACCCAGTCAAAAAGCCACCATGGGGACCAGAGACACCACAGTGGTTGCACACATCACTGAGGGTGGGAGGGGAGGCCAAAACCAAAGTCAGACAGAAAATGGGGACAGTGCTCCCCATCCCTGTCAAGGCTGCAGCTGCCAATGCCAGAAGAAGGAGAGGAGCCCTGCTGAGGGTGGCTGCCCCATGGTGAAGAGGAGGGGCAGACATCAGCCAGACGACAAGGTCCCCACGCGACACAGTACCGCTGCCCCTGGCCACCACTGCCTTCCGAGGCACTGCCCAGTGTCGTCCCAGGTCCTTGGATAGGCATGGCTCTCAGAAGAGCAGGGTGCCCATGCTTCCCAACTCTCTTGGCTCCTTGACGAAAATCTCCAAGGACTGGGAGATGTTGGTGACTGCCAACAGGATCCCCGTCCCCAAGCTGATGGTGCCCAGGAAGGCAGCCAGGACTGAGAGGCCCCAAGACACAGGCCCCCAGAGGCCACTGCCATGGGGATGTACCTGGGGGAGGGCAGGTGGTCAGCCCCAGGCCACCACAGAGCCTCCAACCTGGCCACCAGTCTTGCCCATGACTGAGACCAGAACCTCAGGAGGCCCCACCACCTCCCTTAAGTATCCTCTGCTAACACCCCACTAATTCTATGGGACCTAGTCCCTGTTAGGGGACTGTGACTAGTCCAAACTGAAAGGCTGCTGAACACAGTGGTCCATTCCTGTCACCCCAGTAACTCAGGAGGCTGAGGCAGGAAGATCACAAGGTGGAGGCCAGCCTCAGCTGCTTTGCAAGGCCCTAAGCAGCTTAGCGAGACCCTGTCTCTAAATAAAATATAAAAAGATCTGGGGACGTAGCTTAGGGGTCAAGTGACCCTGAGTGTGATCCTCAGTAAGGGGGCTGGAGGGCTGGTTATGAGACCCAAATCCTGATGATGTCTATCAAAATGGCCACTGTCCCTACCAAGGACTCAAAAGCAACCAAAAATTTGCAACTGTGGCTTTTCCCATGGTTGATTCTCTCAGGAAAGGTCACCAATTGAGAACCCACAGGAGAACCTGGGCTGCCACCTGACTTTGTAGACACAGCCCTTTTAATGGTGGCTACTGCCGAGTGGCAGAGGAAGAGCTGAGAAAATGGCAGAGGGCACCAGGGAGGTTGGGGGCAGCCTTCAATCCAGGATGAGGTGCAGCTGCAAAGGGCGCTTCTTCTGCCCCGGACAGCTGTGCCCTGGGGCCTCTCCCACCCTCCATTCTCTCCACCCCAAGGTTATGGCCACCCTGGCACATCTGGTCTCTGGCCTCCTCTCTGCTGTGGCCTTGTCAGCTGGAACTGACCTCCCTGCTTCAAACACCACCATCCCTCTACGGCTCTGCTGGCCTCTCAGCCACATCCAACATCTGTCTTTTTTCAGTCTTGGGGATTTAACCCAGGGGTTCCCCAACCCTGAGCCCTGTCTACAGCTCTTTTTTTGTATTATATTTAGAGACAGGGTCTCACTGAGTTACTCAGGGCCTCACTAAGTTCCTGAGGTTGGCCTCCACCTTGCCATCCTCATGCCTTGGCCTCCAGGCATGCCTCAGAGAGCCTGGCGCTTCAGCTCAGATCCATCTGGAGCCCCACTCTGTGCTCAGAGCCTGGGCACTGCTCCTGGATGCCTAGGGCAGCATCCCACTAGCATGAGCAGAGGTGAGGGTCCCCTGCTGCCAGCACCATCCCTACAGAGCCCCATGCTGGGTCACTAGGCTGCATGCACCTGGCTCCCTGCTGAGGGCGCTAGACATCTTATTCCATGTCCCCAGCATCCAGTACTTAGCAGGTTCATAAATATCCAATGACACAGGGACCTTGCCTACCCTGTGATCTGAGAATGAGACACATGGACACTGAAGACCACAAGGTCCACTGGTGCTGGAGGCCCGGGAGCCGCACCTGCTGACTGGGGGTGGGTACTGCACTCGCCGGTTGAGCTCATACACCATGGATGTCTCCCGGTGGCCCCACATCACCATCTGCTGCTCCTTCAGCTGCTTGACCACCTGCATGATGCACAGAGCAGAGGATATGTTCAGAGGTGGTTTCAGAGGGAAAGGTCTCAAGCTGCTGCACACTTAAAGGGCTCTTTCTGCAGCTCTACATCTTTACAAAGACTTTAAAAATGCCCAAAATCCTGGGGTGCACCCCTGTCATTCCAGCAGCTTGGGAGGCTGAGGCAGGAGGATCGCAATTTGGAGGCCAGCCTCAGCCACTTAGCAAGGCCCTGAGCAGCTCAGCGAGACCCTGTCTCCAGATGAAATCTAACAAGGGCTCAGAGGTTAAGTGTCCCTGGACCAACAAGGTGCCATAAGGAGACCAGACAATGTGTGATTTTCCACTCTGGCTTCAGGTTCTCAGACCTGCTGCTGATGGCTGAACTCCATCCATCTGTCCTTAATGCTCTGAACTGTTTCACCAAGGTGGGTGGTCCATCTGCATGTCACAAACCACCACTGTGACAAAGCAACAAGCCGAATGCCACTTTAAGAATGTCCGTTCATACTTACATTCTTGGCAGATGAGCTCAAGACCTCGACCCAGATCTTAGAGAAGAAGGCAAAGATCCCAGCATGAACATGAGGTACACTACCACATGGACAGGGTCCTCCAACACGGAGCCAAAGGACTCCAGCAGAGATAGGTAGTAACACAGGCCACAAACTGCATAGGTGCAGGCGGGGCCTCCAGAAGACGTGTCCTTGGAAGAAGGAACAGAAGGTCTGGGACGCTGCATCTACTGTACCTGAGCTTCAAGATGAACCCAGAGCAGATCAAAGACTGTGATTGCAGCCGGGCACAATGACACACTCCTGTCACCCCACAGCTCAGGAAGCTGAGGCAGGAGGATGGAAAGTTGAAGGCCCTAAGCAGCTCAGTGAGACCCTGAGTCTAAATAGGGGTGGAACAGGGCTCAGAAGTCAAGGGACCCTGGGTTCAGTCCTTGTTACAAAAAACTTCCTGCACAGAATTTGGGAAAGGACACAGGGGAGGAGATCTGTGGGTGAGACACTTGGTCAGGAGCAAGACGCACAGATGCGGAGCAACAACACCCACTCTGTGGCCGGGAGACCCTCCTTGGGAACATCTGACTGACAGACCAGGTGCCCAACAGACTGATGAGCAGGTGCCCGCTGAAGCGAGCCGACAGGATCTGGGAGATGATGTAGAGGTGGGGACCAGGGTGGACTGCAGGACAATCGGGACATTGGAGGTGAAGAGCTCAACGGGGTAGGTGTGGTACTGGCCCTGGTAGTGCGCAGTCTTGATGGGCAGGTCCATCTGGAAGCCCTGAGGACACAGAACAGGGCACTCTTCACTGCCTTGCTGTCCCCTATGGTCCAGAGGTACAAGAAGTGGCAACAGCTCTGGGGACCCAACTTCTGACACTGCTGGAGAGCACCTGCCGCTTCCCTCACAACCACTGTGTGGGGCACACACAGAAAAAAGACCAGAAAAACTGGTTTCAAAATGTACTCAAGTCCACTCTATGGCCATTCATATCTAAACAGAAAAAAAAAGAAAAAAACAATTATGCCGAAGCCAGAGACAGTGGTGCAGGCCTGTCATCATCAGCAGCTCTGGAGGCTGAGGTAGGAGGACTACAATTTGGAGGCCAGCCTCAGCAACTCAGCAAGACTCTGACTCTAAATAAAATATAAAAAGTTCTGGGGATGGGGCTCAGGGGTTCAGTGCCCCTGGGTTCCATCCCTGGTACCAAAAAAAAAAAAAAAAGAAAAATAATTGCAGACTTCTTGGGCTCACGTTGGACACACCTGGAAATGGATGACCACAGCGATGACAAAGATGGAGGCGATGAGGTTCATGAGGTCGGGGAGATTCTGGCAGGAGAAAGCCTCACTAATTGCTTGGACTTTGTCTGTGCACGTGGCACAGAGATGAAATAGTGCAATGATGGCACGCTCCAATTCCATACCTGTTGGCAGAGAAGAACCCAAATGTGAAGGGAAGAACAAAGGGCTGAACCCCGCTGGGTCTTAGGCCTCCTCCTGGCCAAAGCAGAGTCAGGAGAACAGAATCAGCCAGGAGACTCAACTGGTAGACTCAGGGCACCACAGTCATGGGGTCACTGTTTGGATTTTTTTTTTTTTGGCACCAGGGATGGAACCCACGGGCCCTCGGCCACTGAACCCCAATTCCAGCCTATTTGTATTTCATTCACAGACAGCATCTCACTGAGTTGCTGAGGCCTTGCTGTTGCTGAGCCTGACCTCCAAGTTGAGATCCTCCTGCCTCAGCCTCAGCAACAGGCTGAAAGGAGCCTGGCCTGAGGAACAGGCAACAGATCATCCCAGGACACTGCAGCAGAGGGCGACAAGGTCCAAGCACTTCAGAAATTGTGTGAGAATGACTTTAGAACAAAAGGACAGTGGGAAACACTGTCACCATGGCCCCTGATGCCAGTGCTTCCCTAGACATGGCATCTGTGGGCAGAGTGGCTAATGGCTGGGGACTAAGATGTCCCAGTCTCTCCCTGGGACAGCATTTTCCTGTCACCTCAGAGTTGGGACTGCAGGACTCGCATCACCTTCTGGATGGCCACTCAGATGGGCCATCTGTCCTAAAGACCACATGGACGGGATGTCTGTGACAGAAACACTATCCTAGCTTTCCCTGGCCCCTGGCATCCCCATGGTGGTCTTCTGACAGCCCCTCTCCCTGCCACCTCTGGCTGTGTGGATCAACAGCTGATGTCCCTGTGG
Organism: Callospermophilus lateralis; assembly: GCF_048772815.1. Classification (NCBI taxonomy): domain Eukaryota; kingdom Metazoa; phylum Chordata; class Mammalia; order Rodentia; family Sciuridae; genus Callospermophilus; species Callospermophilus lateralis. The sequence continues at coordinate 92,963,859 of NC_135315.1, read as the reverse complement.
TCAAGAATCTGGAGACATTAAAGCTTGAGCATTTTGTAAAGGAGGAAGTGAACCCAGGGGGGAGAAAGCAGGGACTTTTCCTGGCTGCTCTTGCTACCAATGACCTCTCTGAACTCCCCTAACTTGCTCCAACCCTCAAACACACCAGCTCATCTCTGCCCCAGGGCCTTTGCACCTGCCGGGTTTTCTAGATGGGCCCATGACACTCTTCCCCAGTCACCCCATCTTCCTTCTCTGCTCTACTCTGACCCGGGACCCTGGGATGACACTGACACTCCCATGTCTTATGTTATCTCCCTTTGTATTCTTAGCACCCACAGAAGCTCCTGGTGCTTAACATCACCTGCCTGACAAGTGTCAGGAATGAAAGGTGGGTCACAGCAAAGTCAGGATGAGGGCCTTAGGAGCCTTCTGAATGTTTAACATGGTCATTTCATGCAAATCACTACCTGCTAATCTCTGTGAACTGGATTAATTTCATGTGCTAGTGTTGCCCCGGGGGCGAGAGTCATGTGGCGTCTGTACTGACCACCTTCCTCCCAGCCTGGACTGTCCCCCACCTCAGTGAAGAAGGACCAGCTGTGCTCTCCACCCTAGGGGCCCTTCCACACCCCACTTTCCAGGTTGCAAGCTGAGCCGTGGTGGCACTCCTGGTAAAAGGTGGCCCTTCCAGCTGCAAGCTACCTGTGCCTGCTCCATCCTCTTCTTGCCCATCCTGGGGGTGTCCCCATGGCTCCACCATTTGGGCTCCTTACAGCACCACTCAAATCCCCCCAGGTAGTGCCTCTGCCCCAGCCAGTTTCAAGAGTTGGCCAAGGGCAGCCACCTCCATGTCTCGGTTGTCTGTGGCCTTCATCTCTCACTAAGTCCTAAGGCCCTCACTCTGATGTCACACTGGCTGGCTCAGGCTGGATGGCTGTGCCACTTCCCCAGCCATTTTCTCAGCCTGTCTCTCAGGAACAGCAAATCATTCCTTCCAAAGCTGTCCCCTCACTCACTATCCTGCTCCAGAGCAAAGTGATCCTTTGGCTGGCTGCCGCAGCCCAAGCCTTTGCTGACTGGCCCCCTGTGGCCAACACTGCTCCCGCTCCTTTCGAGTGCAGCCCCCCCCAAAGCCAGGAGGTGTTGGCTGACACTCCGACTCCTACCCAGCTTTTGCCCCCACATCCACGGCTGGGGCCCATCTGCTTTGCACCCCCAGATTCTCAATTTTAGATTTTCTGAAATTGTAGGAAGAGTCTGGTGTCCCTTTGCCTACTCTTCTGTAAGTGTCCCCAACCCTCCTTCCCATAGGATCCCTCAGGCACCCTGCAGAGACCTGTCTGCAGTTTTCTCAATTTGATGACATGGCACTGGAGGCCAAGAATAAGCTCCACAGTCAATTCCAAGAAAACACACAAATGCACACAAATATTTTCCATGAGAGAGACTTCCGAGCAAATAACAGATTCAGGGTTCAGAGGCCAAAAGAAAAAGAAAAGAAAAAAAGTCAATTCCCCCTCTCCTAAGAAGTCTCACATGTTTTGCAGTTTTTATTTTATTAAGACATGTAAGCCAGGTATCATGGTGCATGCCTGTAATCACAGTGGCTCTGGAGGCTAAAGCAGGAGAATTGCAAATCAATGGCTAACCTCAGCCAAATTGAAACCTCAGCAAGACCCTGTCTCTGAGAACTGCAAAAGAGGGTTGGGGACGGGACTCAGGGGTTAACTGTCCCTGAGTTCAATCCCTAGTGCCTTCCACCCCAAATTGGCAGTACTGCGGATTGAACCCAGGAACAGTCATTCTACCCCAGCCTTTTTTGACACAGGGTCTCACTTATTTGCCAAGGCTGTCCTTGAACTTGTAATCATCGAACTAACTGCTCCTTGCCTGAACAAGTGGTTTGGTGTAGCAATTTCCTTTTTAAAATTTTATTCACTAAGAACAACTGCTACAATATGTGCAGATGATTGCCCAAGGATATTCACTTCGATGCTACCTGTGACTGAGAAAGGACTGAAATGTCCACCAAAAGACAATTGGCTAAAATCAACACTTCTTTATCTTTGCAGTGCAGGTTCCTGCTAAGGAATATGAGGCAGGATTACTCTGTGGCAAATTGACTGTCTTTGAAATATTTTTATAAGAGGTGTTATTATTATTATTATTATTATTATTATTATTATCATTATTATTATTATTTTGTACTAGGAATTTAACCCAGGACCACTTAACCTCTGAGCCCTTTTCCCAGCCCTTTTTTATTTTATTTAGAGACAGTGTCTCACTGAGTTTCTTAGGGCCTCACTAAGTTGCTGAGGCTGGCCTCCAACTTGTGATCCTTTTGCTTCTGCCTCCTGAGCTGCTGTGATGACAGACTTGAGCCTCTGCACTCAGCTATATTTTTAAAACTTTGCACACTAAAAATTCAGAAGACATGTTTCTGAAACAGACATTTTCCCCCAGAGGAATACTCTGCATGTGTGAAAACTTCCTGCAGAAGTGCCCCACAGGAGGCAGGGCCATTACCTTGGTTGGTGTTGATGGTGGTGGGGTTGAAGGTCTTTCCCAGGATGGTTTCACAGATGTTGCTTGAAATGGAGAGGGAGAAGCCAAAGCCCAGGCTGTACCCTTTCTAAAGAAGGTCATCCAAAATGAGGACGATCAAGCCCACCACAAAGAACTGCAGAATTGAAATAAATAAATTAATAAAATGGACTCTGCATTACTGGCCTCAGGGCTCTGGTTCCTTCCATCTTCAATGACTGGGCTCTCTGCTATGAAGGCCAAATAAGAGACCCTTCTCAATCTTCCTCACGGAAATTCAGAAGACAAAGCCAGGGTCTTTCGATTCTTTATTTTTTTAAATCTATTTTTTAGTTGGAGATGGACACAACATCTTTATTTAATTTTTATGGGGTGCTGAGGATGGAGCCGAAGGCCTCATGCACGACAGTTGAGCCTCTACCACCGAGTCCCAGCCCCAACCCCTACATTTTTTGTTTTTGTTTCTTAATTGTTTGGGGTGTGCAGGTGGACAGCATGCCTTTATTGATTTCAATATTTCTCGTTGTAGATGGGCTCAGTGTCTTTATTTGATTGATTTCTTTTTGGGTGGTGTCCAGCCTCCAACTCGAGGCTTCACCCTGCTCAGGCCAGTGTCTAATCCTGAGCCCAGACCTGAGCCTGGCCTGGCCCCATCTCTTGCTGAGTACTGCTGATGAGAAAGAGGGATGGTGCAGTCACTCAGGAAGTGGCGTGCAATTGGGGGTTCACCTGAGTGGTGATCAGCAGGCAGATCACAGCGCTCATCTTTGAGGCGTCCCTATCCATGCCCGTCATCACATCCATTATGGACTGGCCAATGCTAACAATCATGCCAAACACTAGGATCCCAAGAGAACCCTTAGCAGAGTGTGACAGGAACACAGATGACAAATACTAACACTGCACCCGGGGACTTGGTAAGGATTGTCCAACTGTCACATGTCAAAGTACATGAGAACTCAGAGGCTATCTAGTGAAAGCACCTTTGGGTTTTTTTGTACTTTAGGGATTGAGCCCAGGGCCTTGCGGATGGTAGGCAAGTGCTCTACTAAACCTCAGCCCAGTCATCCTAAATTCTTTTTTGTAAAAAATAATCTTGAATTTTTAAGATGGAAAAACATTTTTAAAAATTATCAAGCGTGGCGGGCGAGCTCGGGCCGGGCGCCCTCGGCGGGCGCACTCCCTCCCACCGCCCGCCAGGACTCTGGTGCTGCACACCCCACCGGGACCCCTTTTGGGCCACCTCCTCATCACAGCAACTTCCTCAACCCTGCTGCTCACCTGGAGCCTTTCAATCGTCCGTCCACCTTCACGGGCCTAGCAGCGGTTGGTGGCAATGCCTTCGGGGGACTTGGAAACCCGTCAGTTACTCCCAATAACATGTATTCATTTTAACTCTGGGTGCTGTTGAAGGCTTTGAGAAAGCGTGGAGAAAAGACACTCCAGCCACCCCTCACCAGCACCTATCCTCCCGGCCAACGCCCTGGGACAGAGCCGCAGCGCCACCGAGCAGATCAGGGGTCAGATCAGGGGTCATTTGAACACAGAGGCTCGTGAGAAGGACAAACCCAAAGAGAGGGAGAGAGACCACCCGGAGTCGCGGAAAGACCTGGCCGCAGAAGAGCACAAGGCCAAGGAGGGCCCGGCGTCCGAGAAGGACGGGCATGGCCACGAGGGCTGCGCCCCGGGCGAGGAGGCCAAGCAGCTGGCGCGCGCGCCGTCGCCCTATGTGCGAACCCCCGCGCTGGACAGTGCCCGGCCGGGCAGCACCTCAGGCCGCGAGGCCGAGCCGCGCAAGGGCGAACCTGCCTACGAGAACCCGTGGAAGAGCGCCGAGGTCAAGGTCAAGGAGGAGCGCAGGGAGGAGCACGAGCTGCCTGCGGAGCCCGCGCAGCCACCGCGCCCTGAGGAGCCACCGGGCGCAGCCTCGGGTACCCACGGAGGCCCGCTGGCCTCGGTGCCCATGGCGGTGGGCGTGGCGGGCCTGCACCCCATGGGTGGCATCGGCAGCCTGGACCGGACCCTCATGATGACCCCCTTCATGGGCCTCAGCCCGCTCCCGGGTGGGGAGCGCTTCCCCTACCCGTCCTTCTACTGGGACCCCATGCGGGACCCGCTGAGGGACCCTTACCGTGAGCTCGATGTGCACCGCAGGGACCCGCTGGCCAGGGACTTCCTGCTGCGCGGCGACCCGCTGCACCAGCTGTTGGCCCCTCGGCTGTACGAGGCCGACAGATCCTTCCGGGACCTCGAGCCGCACGACTACAGCCACCACCATCACCACCACCCGCCGCTGGCTGTGGACCCGCGGCGGGAGCACGAGCGGGCCGGCCACCTGGACGAGCGTGAGCGCCTGCACGTGCTGCGCGAGGACTACGAGCACCCGCGGCTGCACGCCGTGCACCCCGCCTCCCTGGACAGCCACCTGCCGCACCCCAGCCTCCTCACGCCGGGCCTCCCCAGCATGCACTACCCACGCATCAGCCCCACGGCGGGCCACCAGAACGGACTGCTCAACAAGACGCCCCCCACAGCAGCGCTGAGTGCGCCGCCCCCGCTCATCTCCACGCTAGGGGGCCGCCCGGTGTCCCCACGCAGGACTACGCCTCTGTCTGCGGAGATCAGGGAGCGGCCGCCCTTCCACACTCTGAAGGACATCGAGGCGCGGTAAGGGGACGAGCAGAGGGAGCCCCGAGAGCAGGGAGGACTCCTGCACCCCGCGCAGACGCGGTGGCCAGCCCCACCGCTCCCCTTGTAAAACATGTACAGACTCCGTGCAGATTTGGAAATGTTTTTGTATATTCTATGTTGGAATTTTTCAGATCCTTTAGCTAAGTCATATGTTCTCATGTCTCCTACTCTTTGTTCCTTGTATGAAACTTCTTGATTTCAGCCAAAACAGTAAAGATGACAACACACACCAATTTGAGGAGGACGGGGGAGCCCACACCATCCATCACGCAGAGCTCTTTCAGATGGGAAGGGAAGGCCGTGTACATAGTCCTGTAAAGAGATTGCTTCATGAGCTGGTGGTTCATATATGCAAAGGGTGAGACGAAAGCTTTACTTTGTACAAATGTAAATAGATAAAGATTAAGTAACATAATTCATTACTACTTCTTGAAATGTGCTATTTCCAAAGCTAATATCAGTGGGCACTGCCTGCTAAGGCTGTGTTCCCTGTATTGTTAGAGACAGCTAAACCCTTCAACTATGCAATGAACGTTAGGGCTTCTCACAAAAGCCCGCCTAACTCAAAGGAGCCTTTTCAAATCCATTTACAACATACTTAAGGTCATATTTTCCCTGAACAAGCGCTTAGGTGATATGACTCTGTTTTCCTTGCTTGTTTTTTTTTCAAATGGAGAAACATCCTATTTTGCAGAGGGGACCCCAGGCTGGAACTTTGCATCTGAAGTTGCTGCTTGTGGGCTTCAGGGGCAGGTGCGCCCCAGGAAGGCAAACCAGTGCCAGGGAGAGTGGGATTGGTCAGATGCCAAAATCAGGGGCGGGCATCGATGTCTGGCAGACAGAGCAGGCTGCCAGAATTGGTCACCGCCAGTCACGCGACCTCACACGCCTCTGGTGGGAACCATGCCTTTTTTTAAGTGTGTCCTATTTCATATGTATGCACACTTCCTCATTTTGCAGTGCGACTTAATTACACCCAAACAGATCCTGAAAGAAAGCTTCGTGTTTTCTGAGATGATGGATATGTTTTCACTGTATTCAGAAACCGCTGAGTGTGAGGTGGGTTCCCAGCGCGACGCACTGTACTCTAGTCAGTAACAAGGTCTGGGCGTAGCCCGGACAGGTCGACCGCGCAGAGCTATCGAGATTCACAGAGGTGACAGGTGGCAGAGGAGAAGTCGTGTGTGTGCGCACATGTGTTTTTGAGTTTGCATCAATTTTAATGTCTCTTCATGATACTTTTATAATACATTAAACTTCTTGTCTACATATTTGGAGAGAATATGACTTTACTAGCAGAGAAATACAATATATCTTGTCTACTGGACTGTAAAATACATGTATGAAATAAAATTAGTTCCATTTGGTCTTCTAGTATATTAAAGTGCTATCTGACGTTGTTATCCTGTTTTTGCAAAAAAAAAAAAAAGTTAACTACAGACCATTGTTTCTAATAAGCAGAGAGATCTATTTTAGTAGTAAACTGAAGGTTTAGTTGTGAGCTTCAGATTTTGTGAACACCAGATGTTGTGCAGTGTTGTGTTTTGTTTTTTGGGGTTTTCTTTTTTTTTTTTTTTTTTGGTTTTGTTTTGTTTCTTTTTTTTTTTAAAAGACAACGACTTTAAAAATCCAAGGAATATGTACACTGGAACTGTAGTGGTAGCTTTCAGTGTTGTAAAGAGATTGTTCTATACAGACCTTTTGGTGTTTATCCTGTATGTAACAAAGTCCTTTCTAGACCCTGTGTGAAAAGCAAAGTGAAGCAACTGAATCTTCAGCATGTTCTCATCGGCGGAGCCTCTTGTGTAATGTAAACTGTGCCATGTTATTAAAAAATGTGAACCAAAAAAAATTATCAAGCGTAAGGAGAAAACTTCTGGGTCTGTAGCTCAGTGGTAGAGACACTGAGTTCCATTTCCAGGTTTGCAAAAAAATAATATTAAAAACAAAGAGAGAAAGAGAAAGAACACCTGATTTGGGCTCTAGAAAAATACTGCAAAATTTTTTTTTGTTTGTTTTGCTTTTGGTACCAGGGATTGAACTCAGGGGTACTCAACCACTGAGCCCCATCCCCAGCCCTATTTTGTGTTTTATTTAGAGACAGGGTCTCACTGAGATGCTTAGGGGCTCGCTGTTGCTGAGGCTGGATTTGAACTCACAATCCTCCTGCCTCAGCCTCCCGAGCTGCTGGGATTAGAGGAGTGCACCACTGCACTAAGCCAAGTATATTTTAAAATGTCCAAAATAAAAAATTAAAAAAAGAAAACCACTTATTAGTGCTTCAGAAGAATGATTCATTAATTTAAGACATTGAATAATAAATGAAGTACTTATTATTTAATAATGCATTACTTAATTCATTAATGATTAATACATTAATACATAAATATATTCTACAATCTTGATTGGTGTCTGAAACTCACAAATTTAAGTTAGATGGATTTCTCACTCAATTATTTAACCTTCTAACTTAAGAGCTCTAAGGCATGCTGTATGGAAGATGGCAGAGTAGAAAACTGTAATCATTGTTTTCTAAATAATACATTCCAGTTAACAGAGGCTAGGCTTGGCTGACTCTGAGGCTGGTCCCCATTATTGGGACTGCCTATCATTTGAAATGGCCAATATTCTTAACCTAGTTTAACAGCACATAGAAACTGAGACTGCAGAACTATTATCTAAATTTCTTCCACATCACAAAACTAATCAACAGCAGAGCTGGACTGAGAGGATCACCGTTCTGCTCATTAAATCCTTTTAAATGCAGGAAAAAAAATAGAACTTGCTAAATAACTACCATGCACTAGGCACTGTGAGAGTATTATTCAGTTTAATCATTTTTTTTAGTACTGAGGACTGAGCAAAGGTGCTTCACCCCTGAGCACCTTCCCCAGCCATTTTTTAATTTTATTTACAGACAGGGTCTCACTGAGTTGCTTATGGCCTCACTAAGTTGCTGAGACTGGCCTCCAACTGGCGATACTCCTGCCTCATCCTCCAGAGTTGCTGAAATTACAGGCATACTCCACAGCACCAGGCTTTGATTAAATTCTTATAACATCTCTGAAGTAGATGTCACCTCCTTCACGAGGTATGGAAATCATGGCTGGTGAAGGGGTGACCTCCATGCCCTGATCCTTCAATTTCATCTCTGGGGCATTCCTGCCCTCCCCTGCCCTGCCTGGCCTTCCCCCATACCCAGCACCTCCCAGAAGTGCTCTCTCATTAACAGGCCATGGAGCACCTACAGGGTTGGCAGGCCAAGCACACAGGCCAAACTGGGCTGTTTTAATGCTCCTAATTTTAGGGCCAATTCAAATTGTCAACCAGACATCAGAACTGTACCCTTGATCTTTCTTATATTTCTTGGCTCCATTGAAGAGGGCTTGGTCTTTTGGGGTGTCACCCACTTCAATCATCTTGGCACTAGCCAAGAGTGCATGATGAGGCCCAAGGTGACAATTGCAGAGATACCCAGCTACTTGAATGTGCATAAGGAAAGGGGCAGCCACAAAGCCCCTGTGAGCCCAGGAAAGCAAGACATCATTTAATAAAATGAACCTACAGAATTGCATGCGACCCCCTTCTCCACAGGATGGGCTTCAGGTTTCTTACAGCAATTATAGAATAACTCCTTAAAACCAAAGATTAGAACACAACTGAGTGCCTCTGTTGAGCCTGTCAGACCCTGTGTCATTCTGTTTGGAAAATCACATACCCCTCAAGAGCCTGTTGCATTCCCATCCCCATGGACAGATCCATTCTGGCTGGACAGAGGTCAGAGAGTCCCATCCTTCATCAGTTCATAAAACTGGAGAACATTCCAATCATTTTCTGAGTCTGCGGATGGGGCTGGCACAATTGGATCTAGTTGGGAATCAACCTTCCCTTTCCATCATGTTCAGATGAGCTCTGATTCTGAGTGACTGGAACCTCATTGGAACCCCATTTTTAAACCATGTCCATTAAATGTACCATCAACATACACAAGAAAATCATTTCCAGACCCACCAGTGACTGGTTAGAATCGACCCTCCACTGTCACTCATGGTTTTGATCCGTATATTTCACCCGTAGATATGAAAAAGACATAGCTGAGAAACCAATGAAAAGTTCTAGAGAATATTCTAGGTGGACTCACCATCTCATTTCAGAGATTTCAAACACTCTAGTTTTTTCTAGTTTTCAGAAATTCTCAAGCAGAGACTTATCTTGTTCATCCAGGTTTTGTATTGCATTCAAACCCAACTCCAAAGAAGATGGTGTTGCCCAAGCTGAATGCACAGTTGATCAGGCTATTCGACATGGCACATGCAGACTTTCCAGGCCACAGAGCTGCCCATCCTCTGAGCTCCACAGAAAGGCTGTCATTCAACTAAATGGTGCTGGTCCAGTAGAAAAGAGGCAGAGTGAGTCTGAGCCTCCCTCTGTTGGAGGCCAGAATCCCTCACATCCAGTAGAAAGGGTCCGCAGAATCTGAGGCCATAATACCAAATAGAGGATCTGGAAACAAGCAGAAACCAAAGGACTGGCATGTGTGTCCCCCCTCTTCCCCATGCTCCAACACCAGCACAGGAGACTAAGAAGATGAAGAAGGGGATGGCCACCCACAGCACCTTCTCATCCAACTGGATCTGCAGAAGAGACAGAATCAGAGGACTCAAAGTTTCCCAGTAAGTCAATAAAAATGGAGTCCCACAGATCCTTTCTCTGATCACCAAGGAAGGCCAAGGAGGGCTGGGGCCACAGCTCCACGGGGAAGCACTTGCCTAGCATGAATGATGCTCTGGGTTCAGACTCCAGCAGAACTTTCCCCCCAAAAAGAGAAGAAGCCAAACCATGCACCAAGCAGAGCCCTTTCTGCAGACAAAGCCAATGTGAATATGTCCGCAGGTGTCATGTCTGGGAATCCTCATATTATACAATATCATGATCTTCCCTCTGCTTAAGTGAGTTCAATGGCAAAGCTGTGCTCTTAACCACTGACATGAATAGTTTAGATCCTCAAGGTGAGGCAAGAGGAAGACAAGTTCAAAGCCAGCCTGAGCAAAAGTAAGGCACTGAGCCACTCTATGAGACCCTTTCTTTTCATAAAAAAACAAACTAGAGCTGAAGACATCTCTCAGTGAGTGGTTGCTTCTGAGTTCAAGCCTAGCGAATAAATAAATAAATAAATACATACATACATACATACATACATACATACTTTCTGTTGTTGATATTTTTAAAATAATATTTTAGTCTTTATTTTATTTACCTCTTCTCTGATGTTTAGTATTTTTTTTTTCTACTAGTTTTGGGTCTGGCTTGTTCTTGATTTTCTACCTCCTTGAAGTGTAAATCTTGGTTGCTTTCTTTTTTGATGTAGGTATGTACTGATCTAATCTTCTTTAAATTGCCCCTGCTCTATGCTATAGGGTTTTCCATTTTGTGTTTCTATCATAATTTTTTCTAAAGAATTTTTAAAATTTTCCATTCTATTTGCAGACACACAGGATGTTTCTGAAGTTCCTCCTTTTGTAGGTTTACAGTTTTATTCCATTGTGTTCAGAACAAAAAATATTTGAAATGATTTTTTAGCTTCTAAAATTTGTTAAGGTTTGTTTTATGACTTCACCTAGTGTCTATTCTGGAGAATGTTGTTGGTACTGTTGTGAAGAATTTGTCTTGTTTTTTTTTTTTTTTTTTTTTAAAGTTCTGTTGAGTCCATCTGCTCTGCAGTGTACTTTAAATCCTGTGTAAATAAAGAAGAAGAAACAGAAGCAAGGTGCAGAGGCAGAATGACAGAATGGCAGAAATTCTCCTTGTCCAAGCTGCCAGCTTTACTTATAGTAGTAGGTTACATTAGGTCACTGGATTCAGTATTACATTATTGTTCATTGTGCCATTAGGCTACAGATTTAGCAACATTATACAGCTTCTTTGTTAGTTACCTATTAAGGTTACAATGTGCAATATTAGGTCCATTGTTTAAAGTCCATTGTTTAAAGTTACTATTATGTGGACAGCTTTAGGTGCAGCAGAGCTTGACAAAACACTGTGGTTGTCTAAAAAGAGAGTCCCCCAGGAGCTAAGTTCCTAAAGTCAAGGTTGAGGCTGATAAGATTCTAGCAAAGAGCTTCCTCATGCAAGGCATTGCCACAACAGCTAGGTATTGAACATGTGTTAGTTATCTTGCTAGTTTCTGAAAGAAACTGCTGAATATTCCAAACATAGGAAACAGGGTGCCTGTTACCTCCTGGGTGTCTGCTCACCAGAGGAATTCTGTCCTTATATTTTTTTTTAATAGACAAATTTATTTTGCTTGAAACACGGCATACATATTTTACACATAACATCTTTGCTAACCAATTCCTGTGTCTCTTTTTTGATGTTTTGGATGAAAAATCCATCCATTTTTTCAAACACTGTTATTAAAAGTCCTCTATTAATATGCATTGAAGTCTCTCTCTCCCTTTAGATAAAGTAGTGTCTGTCTTATGTCTATGTGTTGTAGTATTATGTGATTTTATATTTATACTTATGATGGTTTCTTGCTTAATTAAAACCATTTGTCATTATATAATGACTTTTTTTCTATTTTTACTTTTGGTATTAAGGTCTATTTTTTTGTAATATAAGAAAAGTTACTTCGAATTTTTATTTCCATTTTCTTGAGATATCTTTCTCTTAATCTTCACTTTTATCCTATGTGTTTTTTTAGAGGTGAAATGAGATTCTTATAGGCAAAATATAGATTTTGTTTTGTTCTATCTATTATAGAATTTTATGTGTTGAGAATTTATGCCATTAAGGTGGTTCTTGACAGGTGAATATTTACTAGTGTCATTTGAGTTATTGTTTACTACTTGTGCTGTCTGACATTTCTTCCTGTCTTACTGTCTTCTATTTTTGTTATCTTGTACTAAATAGATTTGTACCACAACTCTTTGAGAGTTGAAAATTAAATGAATATGTAAATCTAATTGATATAGCATGTGCAGAATCAAATAATTAAAAGGTCTGAAGAGGCTTAGGTTTCTTACCTGTGACAATATCTACCCTCCTGACAAATACTATTTACTCTTTTATGTTTGCATTTTTTTGCACATTATTATTATTAGTAGTAGAAGTAGTAGTATGATTTTATTAATCTTTATACATCTTAATACTATGCTTTAAAGAAATATGCATTTATATAAAAATATGTTATAAGTAAATAACAGTGGTTATTTAGGGATAATAACACTAACCTATAAATCAGGTGAAATAAGAAAAATCTGATTTTAAAGCTTCATATAACAAAACAATAACATTAAAATCAGAAAAAATTAACCTTTTGGTTATTGGGGTAACTGGATATGATTGAACAATTAAAAGATTTTTTGCATAATTTGATTGAATTCCAACTGCATTAAAACCTAAAGTCAGCTGGGTATGGTGGTGCACACATGTAATCCCAGCACTTCATGTGGCTAAGGCAGGAGAATCCCTTGGTATTAAGGTGTAAATTTTGTGATATAAGAATAGCTACTTCTGTTTAATTTTTGTTTCCATTTTCTTGAAATAACTTTCTCTTATTCTTCACTTTTTTCCTGTGTGTTTCTTTTGGAGGTGAACTGAGATTCTTCTAGGCAAAATATAGATTGTTTTTGTTCTATCAAAAATCAGTACCTTGTGGTGGTTGATACTTTTTGAAGTGCAAGAATCTCACAATAGATTTCTTGGCTCCTCTTAAGTAGAAGGGAATGGGGAATTGACATCTCATGGAATCCTAGCAGGCAGAGCAGGAGCTCACGCCTACAGGGTGTGATGTTCACCCCCAACTCTGTCCAGCCAGCTGTCTCTGCCCAGCATTGACTTAGATGAGCCATTTGGAATGGGAGTCATACTAGGGGTTCTGAGATTTTGATTTCTCCATTCGTAGCTTAAAATTTTTATAATGAGCACCAATCCTTAGAAATAAAAATATTAAAGACTTTTGAGGGGAAAAGTCCACTAGGTGTCCATCTAGCTGTGGGGCCTGCAGTAGTGTAGAGAAGGGAAGCAGTACCTTTCCAGCCTGCCAGGTGCCAGGTGCTGGCTGGACCAGGCGGGTGACAGAAGGGAGCCTATCTGCTCACTCTCAGGGGAGACTAGTCAAAGCCAGTTGGCCACAGGTGTTCTGGAGCCCTCTGAGGAGGGGAGAACTGCACATCTGTGACCAAAACCTGGCATGTAAGTATCATCTAGTGGGTATATTAGGGACAGTCACACATGATTCCCTTCTGGAAAAAGAAAAAATCAAAGCAGATTTTTTAAAAAAGCCATTTTGACCACTGGAATTTAGAAATGAGTTCTCTGGGCTCTGCAGTGAGCCAGTCAAGCCTGGGGCATGAGGGCACTTGCAGTGTGCTTTGAAGCTGGCATGCAGCTGGTGGGCCAAGGAAAGGGCAAAATCATTGTGATTATTTACAAGTCACACCTATTCTAGCTGGTAAGAGCCTGTGCCACTCATTAGGAAACATTCTGAATGCCACCACTGCTCTTGTGTATTCCCTCTTTAAGCAAAACTAAAAAGCATTAGCATTAGCATTTCCCATATGTGCATTATGTGGCATTTGTGTAGGTTTTTTCTTGTGTCTCGCCTTCACAATAACTGGTAACACAACACTGCAGAGTCCATGTGACCCTTTTGCAGATGGGACAACCCAGGGAGAACTGCTGAAGGCACAGTTTCATCAGAGAGTGAGTCAGACAGGAACTGATCAGCTTGTCTTAGTGAGAGCACAGACATCTCCCTGGTCCCCAGCTGTGGGGAAGGGCTCTCCCCCGAGGGCAAGCACAGAGACTGGCAAGGCCATTTGTTGGCAGGAACTCTCATTCATTTCCAAACAAAAATAGAAGGCTTGTGGAAGTCTTCTGGAAGCCACAGTGCCCATGGACAGCTCCCATGGCCACGGCCCCATGCCATGATAAAAAGCCTAGTTCACCTGCCAACAGTCAAATGGGTCTTTTGGTTTTTCAGAAAACATTGTCTCCAGACAGGCTGTCCTGATGATTCACCACCTTAAATATGGTGTCAAAAAGAACCTGGAGTCCCTCGCATAATCACTCCTAAAGTTGTCACTCAGGCCTCATGGCCCACAAAATTGAATGCTCCCAGGATAGAAGCCCTTGATGTATGGGCCACACAATGGCTGTTTTGTGGGTGGATCATAAATATTACTGCTATTGACACAGCCCTGAGGAACACATCCTCGAATCTTTACACACGAGTGCCCAAACCCTTTGGGGTGGTGCCTCTGACTTTCACCACCCGCTTCTCTCTTTCCTGAACTCCCTCCTCTGAGTCCATTCCTTCCTTTCACCTTCAAAAATTAGAAATCGATAAATGTTCTTGACAAAGATGCCGTTTGGCTGAACCAAACACCTTGATGGCCTGTCCCTTCTCTTGCACTTGGCTGACCCCAGCTGACCCTCTAGGAGGCAGCCTTGTACACTGGTGTCTTTTAGTGTATGCTGGGCAGAGGCACAGTGTCTAAATCCAGCTGGGCCCACAGCAGATGTGGGTTCAGGAAGCATGCTCACTACAGCCATGTGCTGGAAAGATGCTCAGCTGGGCACCGGCGTAGCACCCATGTGGTACCCACGTGGCACCCACTCTGCTGCAAATGTGAACACCAGCTGCACAAGCTTGTGGTTCCCCTAACAAGAGTGGTTATTTTTGGCCATGTGTAATGTGAGCTCATTGAACACACATTGACCTTGACAGTTTGAAATGGCACCTTTTACCTGTAAGTAGGTGAGTGTGATGAGGATATTGGATGAAAATAACAAAAACTAAATATTATTAACTGCATGCAATATGCAGGCCAATGTACAAAGACTACCTGTAATGTCTCACTTAATCCTCAGAAAACTCCACTAAGTAACTGGGGTCCTGAGCGTGATTACACCAGACACCACTTCCCTATGTCCACAGCACTTTCCAACTGCAGATAGCCACACCATGAGTGCCCCTGAGTAAAGATCAGCCAGGTAGTGGTGTTAATAGCCACTAGACAAAGAGCACACAGCAGAATCATGGCCTTGTGTGGCCTCAAGACACTCAGCCTGCACCAGCATGGAGGAAACAGGGTGATGAGGTCGGTAACAGAGAGTGCACCTCACCCAAGCTGCAGGCATCCACCCATGGGGGTAGCACCCAGCTCTACCCACAGGCCTCTGCTCCAGTCACCAAGAAACTGATAGCCTTCTGGGGTCAGTGGCAATGCTTGTAAAAGACTGTCTAGCTGACCTGCATCTTGACCAAAGGCCACTAGTGTCACTGAGGCCTTCATTCACAGCCATGAAGTTGTTGGCAGCTCTTCCCCCCAGTTCTGCTCTGTCCCCACCCTGGGACCTGACCCTGTGAGTGACATCTCAATTAGCCCAGCACCTGAGTCATGTGACCCAATGAAAGACAATGTGATCACTGGTCAAAGAGGGCTGGAGTGCTTTTGGCAAAGTCTTGTTTAGTAATAAAAAATGCTGAGAGTCAAGAACAATGTTGCCTAACAGCAACAGGACAGCAGCCCTCTCCTCACCTGCCTCCTCACACATTATTACAACATGCTAAAATTAAAGTTCAGCCAAAGATACTCTCTGTTGCAAATCCTCAAATCCACCAGCATCACGATCCAAGCAGCCAAAGACTGTGACATTGATCATGGCTGGATTTCAATACAACTTTATGTACAAATCAGGCACCAGGCTGGATTCATCCTGTTCTCTGCACTTGCCCAGCCCTGTTCTCCACTCCTGCTCTGGTCCCAGGCCCTGACAGGTAAACACATCTTGCTCCCCAGCAACTCTAGAAATTGGTGCCTTCTCTAGAAGAGACATGAAGCTCTCTGCTGAATTCCACCCTCGTAAGTTTCAGGAGGCTTTGGCACCATAGGGAATTCAGGGCTAGAGATGAAACATTGGACAAAGGGCAAGGACTTGAGTGAAGATATTCCCCAACTGTGGCCCAAGCTAGGTTGAGCTGGAGAATCTGCAGGAGAGCTCCCAGGGAGAGGGCTGTAAGGATGCCTCATTTCTCCCTGAAACACACACCAGCCACCTCTGTTCCTTAGCAGCTGATTTCCTACAAAGTCATGCCTCCACCACACCAAAATGTGGATCACTGCTGACAGGATCACAGAATTTTCAAAACCTCAATGCCCTGGAACTTGGATTCAAGCACGGGCTTCATTCATTTATTCGACAACCATCAACTGTGCCAGGCCTTGCTATAGGTGCCACAGAGACAGGGGTGAATGAAACTGAATAGGATCTCATCTTCTGGGGAGAGAGTCAGTAGATGACTCCAGATATGGCAAGTGGTGAAATCTTTGAAGATCATGAAATAGGAAGACATGGACAGAAACAGAAGAGCAGGGAGTGGCTGAGGGCTGCACAAACCAGTGTGATCAGGGAAGGTGCCTCTCTAGCAGCCAAGGTCCAGGAAAGGAACCAGGGAGAGGCAGAGAACATGTGTTTCAGGCAAAGGGCACATACAAGGACCTCAAGATGGGGGAATAACAGTAGATTAATTAATGAGCAGGGCTTTCATCTGCAATTGGCTCAACTCTGGTATCGAACTTGAGTGAGAAATGATCCAAAGCAGCCACAGATTTCCCCAGAATAGCTGTGTGTGTGAGATCCTGGCAGGAAGTTCAACTCAGTGCAGAATTTACTTGATAATTTCCAGGACAGAAGAGTATGGAGTGCATGGCCCTCCCACAGACCCTCAGCACCCTCCTTTTTATGAACTGGAATATCATCAATGACTCCATCCTCAAGTGTGGTCCCTGGGCCTTAGTTGTGAAACGAGTTTCAGTGAAACACAGGGAAAATCCCAGCTGCTTTCTGACCCATGAAGCAAAACCACAGGCAATTTCATGGGCTCTGGGATCCTGAATAAGTTCATCTGGGCAGTTGCCAACAAGATTCTTTTGGTCCACCTCCATTTCAAAGTTTGCCAATCCCAGCCCACCTGGGGACTCTCAAAGCAAAGCCAATTGATGAGGGGCTGGTAACTGGGCACACAGAACTCTGTCCTAACACACACCCTACCATACATTTCAATAAAACTATCTTCCCTCAGCACATCACTTGGTCCTGACATGCACAAAGATGGAGACAATAAAGGATGCAGGCTCCCCAAGAAACCATTCCACAGTCTCCAAAAATGAAAAGGGATTTACACACAGACCTACATAGTTTCCAGGAGGCACCATGGAAAGCAGATAAAGGAAATGCAAGTTAAGAATATTTTTCTTGTTTAAACAACATGTACCAAGTGAATGCGAGAGAACAGATGACATTCTGCTTCATGACATTAGAGTAATCAAAGTATATAGAGAAAATTTCTCTGTTCCTCTTCTCCTAAAGCCATAATTGTGTACCATTGCAAGAGGGACAATGCCCACAAAGGTGGTATGGCTGATAAAGATCTCAGAAATTACCAGCTTACTCATGAAGTCCTCGATTGGGTATACCACTTGCCAGGTGATTTGCTGGGTCCCAGCCAGACCATTGCTGTTGTTGATGCCAAAGTCCCACTTGTAGGATCCCGTACGCTGAGCCATTTACTCTGGAAACAAACACATATTAAAGTTCAGATTGAAGCACTTAACTTAGCATAATGTGAAGAATGCAGTAAATGGCTCATTCCCCTTTGTCAAATAAGGAAAAGATTGCCACCTTTGATTCACACATGGCAGTGTTCAAAGAAACTGACCCAAAGCTGCCTGTCTGTGGCCCCATCTCAGGATCAGCTTTCAGGATTCTCTGTGGACAGAAGGATGCTCCTTATTGAATGAGAAGCTGCAATGTATTCTTTTCCCAGAACAAGGTGACAGTTCCCTCCCCTGTTCATCCGAGGAGGGAGGTGCCAGTTCCTCAGTGAAGGCCACCTTACAGCCCACATCAACCACCTCTGGAAAGGCCCATTGACCAAAGATCAGGCAAACAAGTTCTGGAGATGAGAATGTGGGCCTATCTTTGGAGGAGCCTCTGTTGCCTAGGTCCATGTGCTAGATGGCTACTGGCATTGTGGGAGCTACTGCTACTGAGCATTCCATCCAGTGGGACAGAGAGCTGCAGGATGGGGACCCATGTAGGGACCCCTTGACAAGCATCTTCAGAGCCCCGAGCAGTGGTCCAAGCACAGGCTTTAGAGTCAATGGCTTCTACCACAAACTGGCTGTGGGACCATGAGAGTTGCTTAATTGGGCCTCCACTCAAAGAGCTGTCAAGTGGGAATAATGACAGATGTCCACTTTAAGGACTCAGGTTTCTAATTTTTGAAATGTTGTTCTCCTTAAAGACTTTAAAAATTATTCCTAGCTCCTGATTATATATATGTATATATATATATATATATATATATATATATATATATATATATATATATATACACACACACACATGTATATGAATATGTATATATATATACATGTATATGAATATATATGTGTGTGTGTGTATATATATATGATTTTATATAAGTCTGTCTATATATGTGTTTGTGTGTGTGTGTGATTTTAACAAATTCTTTTTTTTAAATTTATTGTTGGTTGTTCAAAACATTACATAGTTCTTGATATATCATATTTCACACTTTGATTCAAGTGTAACAAATTCTTTACATAAAATAAGGTATTGATGACCAAATCACACAAGATGTTCCTGAGAGACAGACTGACCCTTCCTTGTTTTCTTTCACTTTTCAGTGAGCCCTTTAACACTAGGAGAGGAGAAGCTAACACCAAACGGTGGTGAGGAGGGGGCAGCTGCACTGGCAAGGTGGAGAGGTGCTGCATGGCCGGATGAGGACCAGCTGGCAGCTGCCTCCTTCTTCTCAGCTCAGGTGTGAAGTGTCAGCCCACTGGAAGACACAGCCTGATGCATGCCACATGACCCATGATGTGCTGGCTGTCTTAATCAGCACTGTATTTTGGTTCCATGGCCAATGGCTAAATATCATCAAAAAGCAACTGGGTTTGTCAAATTGATTGACAGGGTGGCCCTTCCCTCTTTCATTAGTGATTGCTTTCATTTGGATCTGGGTGGTCCCCAGAGGCCAGGTGTTGATGAGGCTCCTTAGCCTGGTGTTGATGGTTTGGGGAACCTTTGGGGACTTTGCAGAAGGCTCTAGGTCATGGGCCTTAAGGGAGACTGTATGAAGCCAGCTCCCTCCTCTTTCTCCCTTGTTCAGGGCAATAGTGAGTGGACATTTTCTCCATACTGTGCTCCCTGCCACAGGGTGCTAACTCACCACAAGCCCCCAAACCTGACCACAGTCTGAATCCTCTAAAACTATACCCCAACAAACCCCTTCTCTCTGCAAGTTGATCTTTGGTCCAGTAATGGAAGCCCGCAAACTGTCACCATGTTGTCTGGATGATAGCAGCAAAAAAAAATCCCAGAAGGGAGCTGGGGATGGATTCCAGATTTCCAAACATGGTCACATTTCCCAGTGCACATTGGACCATGGCGACAGCATGGGGAGGGCCTGTCCTCAGGAGAAAGCCTTGTCTTTGCTTCTCCTCTTCCCTGTGGACAACAGAGCCTCCCTCTGCCCCAAGCACAGTGCTCAGAAGAGGAGGGCTTTGAACTATGGGTCCTGGTGACTCACCTCCTGAGGTCTAGGTCCAACAACCAGTAAAGGCAGGGAAGCACTTGCCCCCACTGGCCAAAGGCACATTGCTTCTATGCAGAGAGCCATGTCCTCTGTCTTGTTCCCTTGGCTTCAGCTTATCTGTACTGAACCTTTCCAATTTGCTTCTTTTTCTAATCTTTTGTCTTTTGGCAACACAACCCTTTATCTTCTGGCTTCATCTTTATTACTGACATTCCCTCAGGATTAGTAGTCATTACAATATTTTAAATTAAGACCTGCACTTCCCTCCTAATTGTGTGCATCAGGGCACCTGACACAACATGTGTAATTCTTATTACAGAATTTCAGGCAGTTTGTACATTATGTTCTATTAAAAACTCAGTTCTACTCAAGGTTGTCACAACTCAGAGATCACAGCTTCCTGCCAGATGATGTGCTGAGATATATTCAAAACATTCCTGTTAGCAGAAAGTTTTCTCCACAGGCCTGTGCTTCACACCTCATTTGATATCACAATGCAACTGAAGGCATAAAAAGAAGCAGTTATTTATTTATATTATGGAATGGATTCTAGAGGGATACTAGATAAGCATAAAATATCACACCACAGCCACAATCCCTGCCCTTCTTCAGACCTAGGGAAAAGGGTGGAGCCAGGAATCTGTCAATCACACATCTCTTTCTCAGTCACTTCTAAGAACTTCAAACTCTGCTCTCAGAAGACAACAGTGACAACAACCTCCAAGAATTTGTGTGGTTCTCTGCATTTGAAACATTACCATTTGACCAAATATTTCAACAAAATTCCTTCTGCATGGAACCTGGACACCATCACCTACCCAGTGTCCCAGGATGCAGGGACAGATGGCACCCACAGCATGCTCTGGGGGTATCAGGACCCCTGACACTGTGGTGACTGTCTGGCTCATTCTCACTCAAGTCCCCCATCAGAGTCCATGGCCTCCAGATCCCCTCCCACCTTCCATCCCAGACCTTCAGCTGAGGCTGATGGGAACCCCTGACTTCAGGGATGGCTATGGCAGTTGCTTAGGGGATCACATGATCATAGTTATATCCCCAGGGCCATGGGTGACCAGGACCTCTGCTGGGACTGTCTGGGAAGAAAAGCTTCTATCAGAGTGAACACATCAACAGATGGATGCAGATGTAGTCAAGAATGGAGAGCACTTGAGAGGTGTACAACCATGGGAACATGGGGACAGGCTCTGAGTAGAAGGTTAGAGCCCCAATCTATCCTCCTCAAGAATGGAGAGCACTTGAGAGGTGTACAACCATGGGAACATGGGGACAGGCTCTGAGTAGAAGGTTAGAGCCCCAATCCAATGCTCCTGGTGCCCGTCCATCAAAAACTCAACCTGCCTGAATACCTTCATTGTTACAGGACCAAATGGACAAAACCACCTGATAAACCAAGCACTGGAGAGGAACTTTTCTACCAGGAATACGCACAGCAGTGCTGTTTGTTATGGTTTGGATCTGGAAAGTCCCCCAAAGTCTTATGCACCTAAAGGCTTAGTCCCCAGTGCAGAAATGTTCAGAGGTGGTGAAGCCAGATTTAAAATTAGGTAGTCAGTGTAGTTAGGTAAATCGGGTCTAATATCAAGAGAAATCTAAAATGGAGGTTATGTTGAGAATAAATTTATGGAAAAGCTGAGCAACTCTCGGAATATTAATGAAGCCCAGAAAACAGTCTGCAACAGATTTGAAGACAGCCCATCCCAAAGAAAGTTAATGAAGCCCAGGAAACATCCCCCAACAGATTTGAAGATACCCCATCCCAAAGAAATGTTAATGAACATCAAACTTTACTCAGAAATGCCCAGATTACTTCTTTGGTCCACCTGTGTCCCAACCCTTCCCACCAAACTATAAAAAGGGGAACACATTCACCCTTCCATCACCAAAATCTATAAAAAGGTGAACACATTCTCCCTTCAACTGATTCCACCTCTTGGATCCCCTTCTTCCTCTGGGAGAAGTCTTTTCTGCTGTTTTTTTAATAAACTTCTAATTTTCCACTCTGACTTTGCCTTGGCATGCTTCCCTGGAGTTATTTCTCAACATTGGGGAAGCAAGGACTCGTCACTGGTCAACAGTGGAAACAGTGGGGATCATAGGAAATGACTCCATCCCCAGGTGCTGACCTCCTCATTGGAATAATGCACCAGATGGATTGAAGATGGGAATGAATTATTGGGAGTGGGACCCTGTTGGAGGAAGGTTATCACTGGGGATGTGGCCTGACAAGGTTCCTCTCATCCCCAGCTCCTGCCTTCTCCACTCCCAAGGCCTGGGGCTGAGCAGCTCTCCCCACCACACCCTCCAGCCATTATGTTCTGCCTCACCTCAGGCACAGAGCAATCTATTTGGTCAACCATGAACTGAAGCCTCTGAAATGGTAAGACAAAGTAAACCTTCTTTACTCAGAGCTGCAGGGGGTCATGTATCCTGGTCACAGTAATGAAAAGCTTCATCACACACTGTGCAAAACAGAATAAAGCCACAGCCCTTGACAGACACCAACTCTGAAGAGTACTATCTGCCCTCTCCCCTCTTCATTCCCTGATGGCAGAGACCATCTCCCACTACAAAGCCCAAAATACTACCCAACAGTTACTTCCCAAGAGCACCTGCTTCTTGGGCAAAGGCAGAGATCCCACGACTTACTGTTGAGCTCTTAAGGGAAGACTCCCCTAAAGACTGATTGTAGAAGAAGACACTTAGGACAAGTCCCACTCCTTTTCCACCAGTGAATATTTCCGGGTAAGTTTTCAATGCCTGAAAGAGCTGTAGCCATTTTGTGATCATGAGGAGATGAGGTAGAGGATGGTGGTCAGTTCTCTGGCTGGATTGGAGTAGAAGGACAGAAACACTGAGCAAACATGTGGTACCACTTTGTCACCAATAACAAGACCAACCAGATTTGAATTGCTTGGGATGGGAGATGACAAAATTCTTTTGTAGCAGCCATATGCAGGCAGATGATCTATTACTTGCAGCTGAATGCCCTGAGCTAATATTAACAACTTAAGAATTTGATGTGATCAAGAATTGGGGTGCTCAGTATTTGGGTATGTTCAGGATTTGGGGATGCTCTGGATTTGGGGTGCCCAACATTTAGGGGGGAGCAGCAGATAGACATAGATTTCCAGAGACATTGTGGTCACCTGAGGCTGCTAGAATGAGATTGAAGGGAGAAGTGTCCAGATCACCCAGACAGTGGTTCCTAACAGGCTTCTGACCAGCACTTATCTGAGGCCCTTTTTCCCCTGAAAGAGCAGGCATAGGGAAACACCAGCTGATGCTGTCAGGGTCACCAGGAAGAGGCAGCCACACCATGCCACTTCAGGGAACAGGCTGTCCCCACCACTCACACACCCACCAAAAATCCTGTGTTTGTGGTCCTCAAAGAATCTAATAGAGAAGAAAGGAAAGAGAAAATACCATGACAATGCAGCGTGACAGAGCAGTTGCCTGAGGGGCTCATGTACCCAGATAAGGAGCTGATGCCTCATTCGGGGTGAGGCCTGAGCCATGATTGTGGCTGCATAGCTGCCACAGTAATTAACCTGAATAACCACTGAAGATGCTTGCCCCACATATGGGACAGGGCAAGGGCCGGGACTTCAGGCAAGGGATCTGGTCACCCACAAGTTTTCCCGATGCAACATCATCAGTGAGGGCCTCTCTCTGCAGCAGAGCTGAGCACAGCCCACATACCTGAGGTTCGAGCCCCAGCTGTAAAAGTAAGGCTGCCACCCAGCAGTGCCACGAACCTAGCTTAAGACCAAAGACATGCACCAGTCCCCAGGTGTGACATCAGAAAAATGACTATTTAAGTGGAAAGGAACAATGACCCCCTCAGTGGAGCTGCATCGGTCTAGACGCCACCACCAGCCCTGGGTTCCCACACAGTCTCTCAACTGCCTTGGGCCTTGGACCATTCACCTGCCCTGGGTGTCTGGTGGCCCATGCAGGCCAAAGTGGCCATAATCTGGGTGCTGCTGTGGCCCACTGCCCACTGGTCTCTATTGCTGGTTCTCAAGGCTGCGATCTTCACACCTTCTGCCACCTTAATTCTGAGAGGTAGGAAACAAAATGTATAATAAAACATCCCAGGACAACTCCACAGGCCAACACGACCTATAAGGGGGAGTATGGGCATTCTATCCTCTCCCCAGGAGACAAGAAGAACACTGTGAGTGGCTTTCCTCTGAAAACAAAGTGTCCTGTTATTTTTACGAGTGCCTGAAAATCAGAGTCCAAAGCTTTGGCCATTTCCATTAATTTTCAATTTAGTCTGAGTTTGGACAGGTCACTTCCTGCCACTGGGATTCATTGGGTGTGATAGGCATGTGGGGAAGTAGATGGACTCTGCCCCTCACCTGCAAGTGGGAAACAGTCACCATGGGATGGGGAAGGCCAGGCGCTGCCACATCAGGGACCCAGGAGGCCACTGCACTGAGCACTCAGTGATGGAGAATGCTCAGCAAAGCTCTCGCAGTCTTTCCTATGAACAGACAAAAGGAATGCCAAGGGCAGACGAGGCCCATGTGCAGGAGTCAGAGAGCAAAGACATGCATAGGGAGTTCATGTTCAGCACTGCTGAGACCTAGGGAGCCAAGATCCCCTCAAGATTAATCATCAGACCACATACGGTCCAAGGTGCTGCTGGTTAACACAAGATGAGCAAAAGTGAAGATATAGTAGACAGTGACATGGGAGGAATGATCTACAGATCATCTGATAAGAGCTAATATCCAGAATATGCAGAGAGTTCTTTCAAATCAATAACAAAAAGACAAATCATGCAAAGAAAAAATAGGCCAAGGTCTTGACTGCATAATTCTACAAAGAAGACATACAGATGGCCAACAGGTACATGAGAAGATGCTCAGCATCGTCAGTCATTGGGAAATGCAAATCAAGACCACATTGAGCCACCACTCCACACTCACTCACTGGTTAAAATATGACATAAAGGAGGTGGCAAGGTCCTGAGAGATCAGATCCTCACATGTTGCTGGTGGGGATATAAAAGGCACAGCTGCCATGGAAACAGTTTGCCAATTTCTCAAAACGTTAACCTAGAACTACTGTAGGACCCACATATGCTTTCCCTCATTAGGAAACTAGAAAGCAAAAAGGAAAAAAATCTGGGGAGGGTCTCATGAAAATAGATGAAAAACCAGAAGAGGAGGGAGTGGCAGCAGGGAGGAGGGAGTGGGGAATGAACTGGACCAAATCATGTTTGCATACTTATGGATGCAAGAGATCCCCTAATATGTATAACAATTAGTTTCTTATAAAATGACTACAGGACCAAGCAATCCCACTCCTAGGCTTAGAGTCCAAAGAATTGAAAACAGGAACTCAGTAAAATACACATACAAACGTGCACAAGAGCACTGTTTGTTTGTTTGGGGTTTTTGATTTGTTTTGTTATGG
The DNA here is from genome assembly GCF_048772815.1 of Callospermophilus lateralis. Taxonomy (NCBI): domain Eukaryota; kingdom Metazoa; phylum Chordata; class Mammalia; order Rodentia; family Sciuridae; genus Callospermophilus; species Callospermophilus lateralis. The sequence goes on along the minus strand of NC_135315.1, from coordinate 92,938,559 downwards.
TACCAATGATTGAATGTAGGGGCACTTAGTCACTGAGCCACATCCCCAGCCCTTCTTAAATTTTGTTTAGAGACAGGGGTTGCTAAATTGCCTCGGGACTTCCTAAGTTGCTAAGGCTGGCTTTGAGCTTGTAATCCTCCTCCCCAGCCTCCCAAGCCACCCAGATTAAAGCTGTGCATCACCACCTGGCCAGTGCTGTTTATAATGTGCACAGGGGGCAAGAACTCAAATGTCCATCGACTGTTGAGGAAAAACTAAAGCATGGTTCATTCATGAACTTGGAGTATTACTGAGCTGTTTAAATGGCTGAAGAAAGATGCATGCTCCAACAGTGCCCATCAAAAAACTATTATATGAAGTGTGGGAAAGTGAACATATTGAGTGGTATGATTCATACAGAAAGTGAACCACAGAGACAGAAATGCAGATCAGTGGTCTCCAGGGTCTAGGAACAGCAGGGGAATTGGGAGGTACTGTTTAGATAGTGGGTACAAACTATTTTTTTTTTTTTTGGTGATGTGCTAAGTGCCACTGAATTGATGGCTTTAAAGTCGTTAATTTTAGGTTACATGAATTGTGACTCAATCTTTCAAAAAAGAAAAAAGTTTGCGGAGGGGACAGGTAAATGACCCACCATAATTCCATGTGGATGAAACTTTAAAAAATTTCTAAAAGGATTTGTCAAAATCCTAAGCTTTGTATGGCCCAAGCGAGCAATGCTCTTGTAGCAGAATTTGAGGCATTGAAGGATGGAGCTTGGGGGTGGTATGAAGCTCTTGCTGCTGCCTGCCCAGGGAACCCTGCAGTGGGACTGGGGACTCAGGTGTGCCTCTCTAACTAAAAAAAGGAAATGCGGTATTGTCCCCTCCAGCTGCTCCCTGTCCTGCTGCCCTCCACTCCTGTTGCTCTCCCCTTCCTGACATGGATCCCTCCCCAGCTGCCCTTCTTTCCTGCCTCCCTCTTCCTTATGCCCCCTCTTCTGCATCCCCCCTCTCTCTCTGACAAGTCTGTCCCCAGACTCCCAGCTGCTTGGCTGCCATCTCTTGTTCCTGGCATTTTCTGAAAAACCTCAGCCAGGAGAGATGGCATCCACTGGAGACCCTCACAAATCTTCCCTGACTTTTCTGTCCCTTTTTCTGTATCCTGTTGGCTTTTTTAATAATGTGCACAGGTGGCAAGAACTCCAAACTTTCCAGTGGGTGAGTACAGTGGTCCCTATGTGCCATAGGTAGGGATCACTAAGGAAGCCTGTGACCAGGACTCAGTGATGCTCAAGGCTGCCAAGCACCTTCTCCCACTCACTGTTTCCAACATCCCCTGACACTTAAGAACTTTTTGGGATCAAGTGCTATGCACATAGCCCAAGGAAATAAGAAGGCACAGAGCTAAGGTTGGACTGTGAGTCTCAGATGGCATGGGCCACAGGCCAAGACCATGGACACACATTCCCAGGACCAATTTAACAGTAGGAAAATGACTTAGTAACCAATGACAACATGCCTCTGGCCTTCTGCTACAGGCCACTCAGCCTGAAGACTCTCATAGATCCATGGCACCCTCATCCCACTGGGTGGCAGGCATGCTTTCTGCTCCCATTTTCCATGTGATTACGCTGCTGAGGTGTCACTGGATAGGCTCTTATGTGGGTGGCCAAAGAGAAAACTGTCCACTTCAGCCAGCAAAAGTAAAGATGGCTCATATTTGGAGAGCAGATGCCACCATCTCTACTGGTAGCCAACAGGCAGGAGAGTGAAGTCAGTGCATCCACTAGATCAAGGCCCCATGACCCCCAGGAAAAGCACTCATGATCCAAATGCAAAGGCACCACGACCAACCCAGGTCACAAGTGAGAACACCATGTCTGGTGTGAACAGGACAGCAGCAGCTGAAGGCCCACAGGGCTCTCATGGGTCTGTGTAGCTTCCAGGACCACAATCCACGGGGGCCATGGCTAAACCAGTGGGCTCTGCACAGACTGCCTCAGGCCCTGCCTGCACCAGGCTGACCCCTCCAGCACAGCAACAGGACTCATTATCTGGCCTCCCAGATGAGAAGCCTGGGGAGCCAAGCAACATGACCAGAAGGTACACCTACTGCAGAGCAGGCCAAAGCCCAGACACTGCCCCTGGGAGGCAGAGCATGGCTGGCCACACAGGGGCCAGTCCCAGGCCCTGGCTCTGCCAGTAGCTAAGACTGTAATGGAAAGTGCTGAGAGTAAAATGCAGTGGTGTCTGGAGAGCTCCCCAACCTCACATCCACCCAGCACCCATGATGTGGCTTTATGTAGAGGGGGGGGTCCTCCACCCCTGGAGTTCCTTAAGGATCTTCAGAGGAGGCTTGTTGTTTTAGTGTGGGTGCTGAGTCCAGGGAGTCGTGTCTTTATGAGACAAAACAGGAAAAGACACAGAGTCATGGATAAGATGAAGAGCAGAGGCTGGAGCACCTTCTCCATCCCACAACATCTGCACTGTGAGTTTGGGCACCCCATGCCCAGAGCACAGATCCCCACTGCTCTAACCACCACCTCCTTGGTCATTGGTGTGGTGGCTGAAGGCCACTTGTGCAGGGCTGTTTCATGAAGTCCTACGATGGTGTTGTGGGATGCAGGTGCAGAGCAGGAAGAGGGCAGATGTGTGCAGGGCAGGTGTGGTGCAAGTAGAGAACAGGTAGAGGGCAGGTCCTGGCATGCATGTTATTATACATATGATGCACAGAGGAGGTGTCAAGAATTTCTAGGGGACAACAACTATGCAAATAATACAACATGGCAAGTGAGGAGGAATGAATGGTATGAGTTTGCCGTGGAGGCTTAAGAAGCCCTAAACACGCCATCCACCAGCCCCCAGGACAGCAGGAGTCATGCAGGATGAAGGAGGCAGTTGGGCCAGAGAGGATCACAGAGGCACTGGAGCAGGTTGGGGTTCAGCTGACTCCCAGTGAGACCTGGGCAGTGTACCTGAGCTGCTGGGACTTGGCATCCATGTACATGAATAGTAGGTGATGACACTCACCCTCCTTGCCATGATGAATGTTAAATGAGCCACACATGTGCCCTGCATGGAGTATTAGAAGCTGATCCATAATAATTACTGATACTTTCTGAACATGAACCTCCAGATACTCCCCAGAGAGGACAAACTCAGAACTTGATCCCACCTGATCAAGTGGGATCACCAGTAAGCACCCAACTACCTCTATGAAGCCCCTGGGAGCTGCTCTAAGACCCCAGCAGCATCCCAACCACCTCCCCTAAGGTTCCTGGTAATGGCTCTAGGACCCCAGCAACATCCCAAACACCTCCCCTGAGGTCCTCTGGGAACTGTTCTAAAACCCCAGCATCACCCCAACCACCTGCTGTCCAGATATGATTTCCTTATCCACCTCCTGTTTCTTGGCAGAAAATTCTTCCCACACACCAAGGCAGGGAAAACTCCTCACTTTGGCATGGCAATTCCACTTCTTTCATAAAATATTTTGCTCTAGAGAACATCAAACTCTGAAACCTTTGGACCCATAAGACCTCAGTGCATATCTGAAAATTCGCAGAAATTTTATGGTGGTTGCAATTGTAAACACACACACACACACACACACACACACACACACAAACACCAACTCTGCTTCATGATTGCTCAAGTTCTATTCATAGAGCCATTTTCAGTGCAGCTCACTACTGAGGTTTAATTGATGCCTCCATTTCTTTCAGGCAGCTGATCCTATTAAATTTACACCCGAGGCTTCTCATGGTCACAGTGTGCCTGCCACAGCTCCAGATCTTATACCGACATCCATAAAGAAAGAAAGCATAACTCTCTTGCCCATAACAAAAATTCTGGAGCCAAAATTTTATGAGATGAATCCTATTGAGTATACAATTTTTATTCCTGCACCAAGGGCAAAGTTAATCCCATTTTAATCATCCATGAAGGGTTATCAAAGAGAAGCTCCTCAAAGAAGATTGAAGTTATAATTAAAGTGGAGTGCTGTGTATTAAAAGTATAAGCCCGATGCCAAACTATTGACATTTTGCACCTTTCTTTAACACAAGTTAATTTTTTTTCCCTAATCACAGCCCTTGGTCCAAATCTTCCCTCAATTTAGGTTACATTTGTTTGGAGCAATTTAAGCCCAGACTTCAACACTGATTCAGCAAAGATAGATATCAAGAAAACCATCCCATTCACAATAACCTCAAAAAAATAAAATACTTGAGTACTAATGTAACTAAGAAGGTGAAAGATTTAACAATTAAAATCATGCAACACTGAACAAATAATTTGAAGAAGACCCTAGAAAATGGAAAAGACCTCCCATGTTCTTGTATTGGCAGAATTAGTACTGTCAAAATGGCCATACTACCAGTATTGTAATATACACATTCAATGTTATCTTTATAAAAATGTCAATTTTTTTTCACAGAAATTGACAAAACAGCCCTAAAATTCATTTGAAAGAATAAGATACACAGAATAGTCTAAGTGATACTAAGCACAAAGAGTGACATAGGAGGCATCACAATGATGTAGAGGATTTCAAATCATACTCCAGAACTGTAGTTACAGAAACAGCATCGTTTGGCATAAAAATAGACATGAAGACGAATACAATAGACTAGAAGACAAAGAAATAGACCCGCACACTTACAGCCATTGTATACTTGACAAAGTTTCCAAAAATTTATGTTGGATAAAAGATAGTCTTTCTAACAAATTGTGCTGGGAAAACTGGATATGTATATGTAGAAGAAGGAAACTGGAGCCCTGTCTCTCACCCTTCACAAAAGTCAAGTCTAAATGGATCCAAACCTTAGGAATCAGAACAGAAACCTTGCAACTTCTCAAAGAAAACATACAGTCAATACTCCAACATGCAGATGCAGCACCAGCTTTCTCAAAAAACCCTACACCCCCCAAAATAAAACAAGAATCAGTGAGTGAGGTAACATCAAATTAAAAGCTTCTGCACAGCGAATGACATGATTAAGAGTGTGAAGAGAGCACCTATGGAATGGCAGAAGACCCTGGCCAGCTGCTCCTGTGAGGGAGATCAATACCCAGAACACATAAAAACTCAAAAAACCTCCTCCAGAAAACAAATAACCAAATCAGTAAATGGCCGAAAGAACTAAACAGACACTTCCCAAAAGAAGGAAAAACAAATGACAATAAATATATGACAAAATGCTCACCCGCCCTAGCAGTCAGAGGAATGAAAACCAAAACTGCATCAAGATTTCATCTCCTTCCATCTGCATAGCAATTATCAAGACCACAAAGAATTATAAATGCTCAGAAGAATTTTTGGGAAAAGGCACATTTCCACATTGCTGGTGGAGCTGCAAATTAGCACAATTATTCTGGGAAGCAGGATGGAGATTCCTCAAAAATTAGGAATGGAACCACCATGGGGCCCAGCTATCCCATTCCCTGGTATTTATCCAAAAAACACTAAAATCAATATACTACAATGATGTGGGTACATCAACGTTTACAGCAGCAAAAATCACAACAACCAAGTCATGGAATCAACCCAGATGCCTGTCATAGATATATGAATTAAGAAAATGTGTTCTAGCCCCACAATGGAGTTGTTCTCAGCCATAAGAAAAAATGAAATCATGGGAGTGGAGAACACTGTGCCAAGGAAAATGAGCCCAGTCTCAGAGAATCAAAGGTCAAATGTTTTCTCTCACATGTGGAAACTAGAGTGAAATAAAGGAAAGAGGGAGCAGAGTGTCCAGGGAAGGTCAGTGGAGTAGAAATATACCAAGAGGGAGTAGGGGTGGTCAAGGGCAGGACAAGGGAGTGAATTCTGAAAAACCATGTATGTGCATATATAAGTACACCACAGTAAATTTCAACTTTATATGTAAGTAGAGAGAACCACTCAATATAAATAAATAGATGAGAAACATCTATAGAGTGGAGAAAGTAGAATGGGGGAAGGGAGGGGGGAAGGGAGTCCATGAGCTGAAACCAAATCCCATGCATTTATGACTTTGCCAGGATGAATGAAACTACTAGAAAGTACTACAATGCTCTCAAAAAAATTCCCTGCTAACAATTCAATACCAATCGGTGTCATCTGTTATATGTGTCCTGGCATCATTAAAGTAAAAACTACATGTAATTTCTCAAGTCTCTGCATATGGTCCCACATTTGGTACACACACAAAAAAGGAACATGGCTTCCATTATAATAAAAAATTCTTATAAATCCTTATACCACCATTCCAAGAATTTTCTTTTAAGGAAAAATGAAGAAAGGAAAGAAGGAAGGGAGGATGGAGTTGGGGGTTGAGGATGGAAGGAAGGAAGAATGTCTGCCCTCACTTAGCCATTGTCCTTGGACAACAGCAGCATCTATCCCACCCACTACTCTGACATCTCTGCCATCTTGGTTGTGCGGGCTCTGCTTACTGGCAGCTTCAAACAAAATATGCATGCAGTGCATCTTTATTGCAAGTCTTGTGATCCTGGAGGATTGACACATGCCAGGAGGGTGCTTGGCAACAAGAATGCAGCAAGGTCTATAGTCACTCCTCAAGGGAGAGTCATTGACAGTTAACAAGTGGAGAGGAGAAGACCAAGGAGAGCAGTGCTTTATAAGAGAGCAGCTTATACTGCCAGCCACAGTGAAGCTGGTGGGGACTGCAGAAGCCCTTGAATATTTCTGCTGAATTTACCCTTTCAATGATCATATTGGCAATGTCAATGTGAAGTTAAAAATTCAATATTACGTGACAATATAAAATTGAAGAAGGGTCACAGATGATCTGCATGCTATAAATTCTTTGTTCTGCATATTAGAACATGCAAATTATTAAACCTGTGTTTTCTTTAACATAAGATCAAGTAAACTTATTATAATAATCTGAATTTCATTTCTCAAGGAATACACCCAATCAACATTTTTCTCATTTTTTAATTTTTGTAATTCTTGTGAAATCTTGGTTTCCATTTTAATTAGGCAAATATTCTCTGGGTACAGAATAATTTCCCATAATACCCTCCTATTTTTGAATGGCAATGCTCATAAAAATGCATATTTTTTTGTGTGAAAATATGTGAATATTCTATCTTGGAGAAGAAAAGAACTCTCCCTTCCTTCCCAAAATAGCACCTTCCTTCCTGCCTCTGAGCCTCTGTACATGCTGTTCCCTCTGCCAGAAATACTCTCCCATGGGTGCATGTGGGGCTCACTCCCTAGTCTCCTTCATGTCTGGGTAGGTGTGACCTTATGGATTCAGCTTACATGACATGTGGAGACATAACAACATGGTTGCTCCAGAGTGCCCCAAGGGGTACTGACATAGGTCATTTCTCAGCACCATAAATGCTGACAAAATCACTGTGTGCTGGGTGGAGTTTGCTGCCAGCCTTGCTAAGGCATGAGTCTGACTGTCTGACATTCAACTAAGGTGACCTGAGGTGGGTTTCAGTCAAGAGAAGTCACCTGCACCTCAGTCCTGTTTGTGGTGTAGAAGACGGGGATGGGCAGGGCCAGGACCCCCCTTCCCCAGCTAGAATCTTCCTGTGAGGGAAACTGAGGCATCTGTGGTTAAGGGAGGAAGTCAGATGATGACCCTCAAGTCAATACCCTGCAGGGGGTAGTCCCTATCTTGGGCATGACATGGCCCGAGGCACTGACCTGCAGCTTGCTTGTATATACATGGTTAGCCCTGAGCTATGTGCCTCTCCTGTGCCTTTGCTGGGGGAAAATTCATGGGCACTATAGCATTCACATCAAGTTCAGGAAGTGATCGATCAGTGCACATTATCCCCAGATCTGCTGGGGGGAAAGGGGAACCAGCACATTCCAGCACAGAGGAGCTCACTGTGTCCATGGGCCTTGAGCTATATGCTCAGCCTTTTCTGGGGCCACAGTGTGGACTTTCCCCTTCATCAACCCCCACTAGCATTGCCCACCAGCCCCACATCTTATTCCACTCTTTGTTTGGGATGCCAAGAACCTGGACCAGGTACCCCCTGGAAACCCTTGCCCATGCACCAGCAACCTGTAGACAGCCCTTCTTCTTACCCAGATTTAAGGGACCCACTAGGCTTGCTGTGCCCAGGATGATGGTCCCAGCAGGAAGTGCCCCAGTGGTCCTCCCTGTGCAATCCTGAGCCTTGGCCTCTCTTCTCAGTCTCAGGGCCTCCAGGGGCTGCCCTCACATACCTGGGGCAGGAATCAGTGACCATCACCTCCATTGAGCCCTCCCCCCAGGCCCCAGTAAGGAATGTCGCCAACACTTTAGGGAGGGAGGGATCCCATGGACCAGCAATCCTCAGATTCAGAAGCACACAGGATCACTGGTGCCACCAGGGATACTTCAGAGTTCTGTGCCCACCCTCCAGAGCTGAGACTGGGCTGATAAAGAGGACACATGGGCTTCAGGGGGTGACTCTGCCATGGGCTCCAGGCAGCCCTCACCAGGCAGTATGATCTGGAGCACATTTAAGGGAATCCCATCATGTGGGAGGAAGGTGAGATCATCTCACAGCCCCAGAGCTAAGCCCAGCCCCAGAGCTTAGCCCAGCCCCAGGCGCAGTGCCTCTGCTCTGGTTAAGGGGAGCATACAGATTCTGTCTCTTTGGCCAACCACTCTGCCTATGATCAATTAGCAGAGAGCCCCTTGCATCCCAATAGGGATATAGAGGCTGGCAATGTGTTCCCTGCCAGGTGTGCCTTTCAAAATGGGATATAAACTTGAAAGATGATAGGGCAGAGTAAGGAGCCCTGAGAGCAGGCGGGGAGATCTCTCTTCACACCTGCCAGGAAGTCCTGGCCCAGTGGATCTTCCTTCTGTAGGTGCCTTCCCAGGAAGCAGAGAACCTTGAGGATGTAAATTTTTTGCCTCTGGCTTGGAAAGGGACCAGGAGGACCAGCAGATCATGGGAGCTGAGAAAATGCATCTGCCAAAAATATGAGCTGGATAGGCCAGAGCACAGCTCCAGGGTAATGCAGGAAGGGATCTGGGTACAGGTGAGGACCCCCAAAAGTGCCCTCACTCCTAGGAGGGGCTGTCAGCTCTGGTCTCACCACTCAGCCTAACTGTCCATCTGAGAAAGTCAAATATGGCAGGTGCAGCTCGGAAGAACTCAGGAACAACACTAAACCATGTGTTTTACTTTGATGTCTATTCACCAAGACCCTGCTACACACCAGGAGTTGACTACCTACTTTTTGCTGTGGGAATGGCCATCCCCAGAGGCACCCGGGTAGCTTAGTGAAGTTGGGACCACACACCTGCCTTGAGGTCAGACTCCAGCATAAAGCCATAGAAATTACCACACCTCTGGCCTTCTAATGCCTCATCTGTAAAATTGGGATGCTGGAAGCCACAGGTACCTCTCAGCATCTCTGCAAGGATCAGGATCTTATGTGCAAAGAACTTACTGCAGACTCTGCCAGGCAATCTGTACCACACAGGCTTATGGTGATAGGTGATGGGGTCCAGGAACTGCCCCCTCAGAAGCCATTCCTGTCCACCTGCCACACTTCAGTCACCTTCAGTCCCACCCTGCCTCAGGGACACACAGACCTGGAGAGAATCTCTCATGAATCATCAACAGCTCCTGCTCTGTGTCTCTCCATAAATAGGGTCCTTGGGAACAGTGCCACCTGCCCACACCCAGCGACTCAGCACCAGGGCTTCCAAGGGGAGGGGCACCCTGTGCATTCCAGGCAGCTCAGGATGGGCCGGCTGTACTCCAGCTTCTGGGATTGACATGTGTGGCCAAAGCACAACATCTTTATGGAGAGAGACTGGTCTAAGAAGGAACTGTGCAATCACCCAAGCCAATCAGATTTTTCATCTTCTGGCCACAGTTGATTGACTCACAAAGAGACAGGTGACCAGAACTTGTCAGGAATTGTTGAGCTCATTTGTCCTTCTACAAAGCACTGATTGCTCCAAGTATCCAGCACCTGCCAGAGACTAAAGCCAACAGAGGAACACAAAGGCAACAGATGGACATAGATCACTTTCTGGCCATATCTCTGAACACCTGGATCTAGCCAGCCCCGAGGCTATCATTGAGCTTTTCAGTTATATGTGCCAGAAAATTCCCTTAAGCCACATTGGGTTGGGTTTATTCTATTTGAAATTGAAAGTTCACTAGCAAAAACAGTTAGGCACTGAAATTTTCACCACTCAGAAGACCAGACAAAATCCACCTGAGGTCCACAGAAGACACACACACAAGTGTATCCCCTGCAATTCAAGGTAAAATTAAAAAATAAATAAATAAATAAAACAGATGGCGAGTGGGTATTTATTGTTCCAATCATTTCTGTGAATACAGAGAGAAAATATTAAGTAAAGGGGATCCATGGAAATAGCCAGAGAGCCTCTCCTGTCAATATTTATCACAATAAGAATAAATATTAATAAACAAAGCTAAGATAGAAAAAATCAATTTATAGCTGCAAAGCAATATGATCTTTTATACAATTAAACTCATTTTGTGTCCAACCTGCTCTTTGTATAATGCTTGTTGACATAAACTTTCAAATGCTCAAGAAAGAACCACTTCATTGTGGTGATTCAAAGTAGTCCATGAGCCAGGGTGAAATGTTGTCACTTTTCTTTCTCTCACTCAAACACACTTGGACTTTGCCCTGGTGCTCTAGGCACTCCTAACCTTGAAGAGCTGTCGGACACCTGGGTACTCACGCCACCCTGACACCTTCACAGCTCACCTACCATCTGTACTAAGATGGTCATCAGAACTGCACAGAACTTTCTTCCAAATACCAAATTCATAGGCAAAGGAACACCAACATTGCCTCCTAGAATTTCCAAGAAAAATAAAACAGCCCAAGCCAAACTCAAGATCAACCCACCCAAACAAAAACACAGAACTCCCCCTTCTGTGCCCTTTTAGAAATGACCACCAACCACTATGTGGACTTCACCAGCCACTGTAGTCTCAAGGTGCTGCTCACATCAAGTGACTGGCACCATAGAATGTGTGTGTCCCTATGCTCCCTGCCACTGTCCTCCCATGCATGTCCCCAGAAGCACCCAGGTTCCTAGCCACACCCCATGCAGCCTCAGGGTGGTCTGCTGGAGCTCAAGCCATCTTACCACACTCAAAATCACACTGGAGTCTTCTGCTTTGGGGCCTGTGCTATGCCCCTTCTGGCAGAACTAGCTGGAAGCCAGTGTGAAGGGAGGCTGGACACAGAGGCAGGCTGATTTACATAGATAATAGGGCTCATCCCCCAGGAACTTGGCTCTGCTGGAACCTCTCATCTGACATCCTTCTTCCTGTAAATCACCCTGCTTCCTGATCATGGGTGCCTCTGGCCCACCTTTAGCTAAATCCCCCCACTGTGCTCTGTTCAGTGTGCACCAGTTGCTGCCTGCCTTTGCAAGGACACTCTAGGCCCTCTGAACCTTTCCCCCTCACACTTGGGGGCCCCTGGTTGTCTGGACTTTCACTGTCCATCCTTCAAGTCTCAAGGTGATGGTCCCTCCTCCAGAAAGCCCTCCCAGGGCATAAGATCAGGCTGTCTGCTGCTTCCATGAACTGCTTTCCTTCAGAGCACCCACCATGCTACATCCACCATGCATGCTTCATTAGTGTTTCCCCTCCTGGACTGCGAGTCGTCATCTTGCTAATTGTTGCACACCCTCCACTTGGTACCATGCCCTGCACACACTTGGTGCTCAGGATGCAATTATCAAATTAAACAACAAATGCCATGGGCCCCTGAGACTGACATATCTGGACTTTTTCCTGCTCAGAAGAGGTTGGCAAACTGCCGTTGAAGGCAAACTTCTCAGGTCTCCCAGCTTGGGGATGATGGCCCCCCTGCCACCCATGGCCTACAGCTGCTAATGAGAGATACGCCTTTTTGAAGTCTTATTAGAGCCAATGTTGCAAATCTGGGCACAAAGGCAGGCCAGGGAGAAGGGATGGAGGTTGTCTTCAGGGCCTCAGGACTGCATTCACTTGCCCTCCCATCCCACTCCTTACTGCCACCACTGAGGGCGGCTCAAGGCAGCCACCATGAAGGCTTCCAAGTGTTCTCACTTTACCTTACTTGCCCTTCAAAAAAACAGATGACTGAAGCAGAGAAACAATCCATATGCTCACAATCTCCCAGGGTTGATACAGAACCGGGCTGCAATAGGACCCTGCCAGGAGGACCCAGGAAGAGTCAACCAGCCAGGGCCACACAGCTGTGCACCCTCTTGGAGGTGAGATCTAGGCTTTGGTTTTACCCCTCTCCCTGTGACAGTTTATGAAAAGGCAGCTTACAGAAGGGCCAAAAACAGTGTCCCCAAGCCCTGACATCCAGGTTCAAAGCCTAGCTTTGCCCTGTTGGACCTGTGAACCTGAGGCTATTTATTCAGTCTCTCTGACCTCAATGTCCCTGTCTACAAGATGAGGACAAGCATGCAAATGTGGGTGGCACCCACCCCCAGGCACTGAATGAACACATTCACACACACCTGAAGCACAGTACTTGCCTTGACTGTTGCAAATGCCTACGTGGCCCTCCTTCTGCTCTAGTGTAAATCTGCCTGTCCCACAAAGGCGCAAGTGGAAGACATTGGGAGTGGGGAACTACTGGGAGGCATTGGTACTCTTAGGATGGGAGGCCTGGTGGGAGGGAGTCCAGCATCAGGGGTGCCCTTGAGGGGAGAGCTGGGTCCCAGCCCTTTCCTCTTTCTCCTTTGTGCTCACAGTCATAAGGGCAACAGCTTTAATCCCTCACCAATCAGCACCACAGGTTCACAGCAACAAGCCCAATCCTTAGGATTGAAACCTCCAAAGCTGTGGGCTGAAATAAACCTTCTGACTCCATATGTTGAAATCATCTCAGGAATGTATCGCAGTTACAGAAAGCTGACTGACACACTTCCAACCATGTCCAGCTTCCTTATCCCCACTACATGCTTCCAGTCTTTCAGAGGGGTAGAAATCTCATTACACCCTGCCCCTAGCTCTGTCCCTGGGTGAAGAGGAAAGCCCAGAGCAGGCGTGTCTCCCAGGCCATAAACTCAGAAATCATTTTTGTAACTTTCTATTATTCAAATCAGTTTTGATTCTCAGCCCCTTTGGTCAGGCTAGTTTTTAAAATAAAGCTGGAAGAGATATCTTCTTAGATTTTCTGCATCCTCTTGGGGATCAAAGGCAGTGGGTAGTTCCGGAGTTCTGAGGCTGGACAAAGAGGAGAAAGAGAAGACCAATAGGACTTTTGTCATCTTCACACACAGGCCCTGCAGCCTCAGCACTATGCCTCCTGATCTTTCAGGTCAGCCATGGGTGAGAAGGGGGCTCTGATACTCACCTGACAGGCCAGAGGATTTTCTTAGGTCACTATGTCCCATTCCCAAAACCCTGGGAAGATCCAGTGCCTCCATGGGCCAGGCAGGTAGTGTAGAGCCTGGGAACCTGGTGATCACATTCACAAATCTCCAGTGCCTCCATGGGCCAGGCAGGTAGTGTAGAGACTGGAAACCTGGTGATCATATTCACAAATCTCGATCCAGAGGCTGCCCCTCTGAGTGGCATCAGGCCCCTTTCAACCTGGAGAGGAAGCAGCTCTCTGGCAACAGGACCTGCCATTCTCATGTTGTTCACACCACTGGGCAGCAGAGCTGCAGCTGGGGCACCCTCTACAGAGGTGGTCTCAGAGAAGCTCCTGCCCTTGTCCTTCTGACTATTCTCCAGGACAATTCTTCTCTATTTTTACAGTCTAAGGTATACCTCCTGAGACCACACTTGACAGAAAACTTTAATGGTGGATGGAAGGATGGATGGTGTAGGATGGATGGATAGATAAATGGGTGGATAGAGGGATAAATGGTGGATGATGAATGGAAGGATGAATAGATGGATGGTAGATGGAAGGATGGATGAATGATAAATGGATGGTAGTTGAATGGATGGATAGAGTCAAACAGAAGGACAGACAGATGGAGATAGGTATTTCTCCATCTCAAGGATAAGCCTCTTAGAGTGATTATCATTTTTTACTCCAGACTTCCAATGTCCTACCTGATCCAGTCACAGCAGCTCCATGAATGACTACCTACAACAATGTTTGTGATATTTACAAACTAAGATTACAAATAAGATTATAAAAGCTATATCTGCTACTGCAGCCACAAAAGTTACCAACAGTAGCTTTCAGCCTAAAGTAGAAGAAAAGATCACTGAGGAATGGCACAGTGTGGTGGTTCTAATCTACATGGGGGCACACAAAGACCAAGGAAACCAAGCACCGGTTGACATTGCCTTGAGTGGCCTTCCTGCAAGGCCAAAGTCCATCATCTGCACACAGACCAGGCACCAAACAATTCTTAATTATTCAATAACCCAGAGAACCAATTTGGGTGCTCACATTCAAAACTTCTCTCTAAATGTTCAAGCCAAAAAAGCTCAGGACCCTCTTGCTTTGACAGTATCCACCCTATGCTCCAGATTCCTAAAATGTACACCACCACTTCTGATAGTCTTTAGACATAGCCTGCAAATACTGCCTGTAGAGAGAAATAAAATTTAAAGAAGCCTAAGGTCTCAGAGAGCTCAAGATGTGTTTCAAACAAGACCAATGTTGATCAAATAAATCATCACTCTTTCTGGTGCAAAGGCAAGCAGAATCTATTCATTTTCTCAAGTATGTCAGACATTTTTCATTAGTAGTCATTGCTACAACATTATTCTTTATACATACAATAATTCAATCTCAGTATGCCACTTTCCAGTATTCAAAAGTACCAACTACCCCAGTGCCTGTGCATGTGCTGACCACAGCTTGGTCTGGCCTTTCGTCCATTCCAGTCATCTAACCTTGCCTACTTCTTGCTGTGGATCCCTCTGCACTCTTGCTCTATTAAACATCAACAAGTACTTAAGCACCTGTTGGGCTCAGAAAATATGGACATCAAAAATAAAACAGAGTGAGCCCCTGTTCCTGAGGGGCTCACTCCCCACACATGGAGAACTGCAGTATTTTCAGGCCAGGACAGGTCAGCACACACGGCACTAGCCGACCCCACAGGCCCCTGGAATGCTGCCAGCAGGCCTGGCAGGGAAGGTCTGCTGCTTGTTTAGCCAAGCACACGTGGTAACTGGCCCATGAACCCTCCTTCTTGGAGAATATTCTAATGACGGCTTGCAATAGTATGTAGCTGTCACTGACAACTCAGAGCAAGGTATAAGAATTTCATAAAATAGAACCATCAGAAAGGACAAGCTCTGTCTTCTGGACTCCAAAGGAGGACAGACCACTAACTTAGGTCACAGCTAGTGTAGGTAGACAGAGGTGGTACTGGGTCCATGTCACCAACCCTTGGTGCTGGGTCACCTCTCTGTCTCAACTCCTGTGCTCCCCTCCCTCATGGTCCCTTTCTGATGCCCAGCCCACCTTTGCACACACGTGAGGGCCTTAGCTCCCTCCTTCCAGACAAAAGTTGTCCTGGCCACTTTAATTCCTGGCTATGTTTATTGATGACAAACCCCAGCCAACGACCGACACCATCTATCAGCCTGTAGCTTGGGGTTTCTAAGAATTGACTGCCACTCAACCCAACATGGCAAAGCCTCTAACTGAAGAGTGAACTGGTCTGTCATGCTGCCGCTGGTCAGAGATCTGAAGGGTGGTTGTATCCCCTTCACAGATGAGGTTCAGCAGGACAGAGAAGGTGATGTTCTCATCCAGGCTCAACAGGGACCTCTACAGGTTGTCCTGGGTCAGGTAGACTGCAATGCTGCAGATGCACTCTCAGGCAGAAGGCACCTGTGTGGGGCTGTCCTGGCCCAAGTGGATCTTGTCCTCCCACTCACCCTCCTCCTCTAGGGGATGCTGGACTGCCTCATTGGCCAGGTAGAAGCTGAAGGAGAGCTCCATGGCCATGCCCCCCAGCAGGGTCAGGATCTCTTCCTTGGGCTCCAGGTCCAGTTTGGAGCTAATCCACTCATGCAGCAGCTCCAGCTCAGCCATGCACAGTCAGGGGCCCCCCTGCATCCAGCAGCTGGCCACCATCTCCCTGGCCTCAAGAATGGCAAACATCTTGATGCAGGTTAGATCCTCACCAGGGTCACTGTCATTCCAGCCCATGTGAGTGACATAGAACTGCACTTTGGGTCTGTTGGAGTGGATGGAGCTGTGGAAGATGTGGGACTTCACCTCCCAGTTGAAGGGAAACTTCTCCAAGTTACTGAAGGCCATGGGAATTAGCAGGAGCTCCATGGAGAACAGGCCATAGCTGGTGCTGACTGAAGGGGGCTCCAGGCTCTGTGGATCAAGAAGGACTCCCCCTAGGCTGTAGGCAGGAGTTGCACCTGAGGTCTTGGTTGGCCTCCTCAAGTAAGGAGTTGGAGATGTGCAAGCTGAAGGGGAGGAAGGTGGGCAGTGAGGAGAACCTCTGCAGGCCATTTATGGTGACTGGACCCTCGACGAACATCTGCACACTCTCCAACCCCAGGTTCCTCTTCTCCACAGCCCACTCAGCACTGTCATCTCGCCCTCTTCCCATCCTCTCCACTTGATGGGAATCTCCTCCCACCACAAGGCAGAGCAGGCTTCTTCCGCAGCCTGGAGGCGGTGACTTTAGCCCTCCTCTGATCTTCTCTACTTGGCAGGGAACTGTCTACACAACTCCCCACTCTATAATCCATATACAGCCAAAGGAAATCTCTGGTAGGAGGACTG
The DNA here is from genome assembly GCF_048772815.1 of Callospermophilus lateralis. NCBI lineage: Eukaryota > Metazoa > Chordata > Mammalia > Rodentia > Sciuridae > Callospermophilus > Callospermophilus lateralis. The sequence continues at coordinate 92,921,879 of NC_135315.1, read as the reverse complement.
GAGGGAGGAGGCCATGAGAGCCACAGCATGTCACCCTTTCCCTCCCTGATTGTCCTATGCCTTCTGCCCCCACAGTGCTCCACCCTGGTCCCAGATTTCCCTAACAGTGACACTGGTGTCCTGCTTACTGCTGGGTCTCTGGTCTTTCCTAGTAGAAGTTAAACAAATGCTCATAGAATTCATGTCCACCAATTATGATTACAAGGTTTCTGTGCTTGAGAGAATAAATATACTGTGTTTGCTCTGAGTCTCTCTGGATTCCTCTCATTGTTGTGAACAGACACCATTTACACTAACATAGCCTTTGCCTCTTGCATTCTCATGCCATTCATTTCCTTCTGCAACATCATGTCACTGGGTTGCTAGTCTGGCAACCAGTTTTGCCAAGAAAGGTGCTGCAATTTTCATATAAAAAGAGATAATAACAATTAATAGGAGAAACACACTATTGAGGTGCCAGTCCACCTGGGTCCACATACCTGCCATGTCAGGAGACCATTACAATATTTCTGAGATGTGTAGTCTCAAAACTACTTTCAAAAAATGATAAAACTGAGCCACAGGGAAGTTCTCCAATCTGAACATAGTCAAAGTCAGGATTCACACTTGTTCTTTCCACCTCCAAAACTTTCCAGTTCTGTCAATTCCCTGAGTTTCTCCTGGCCTGGTGGATCTACAGTGAAGGAGGTGGGACTCAGTGCTCAAGGCCCAGTTCATGAACCCTGCACTAGTCAGAAGGTTTCACTACTCTAAAATCACAGATGACTGTGTCCCCTATCCAAGGTTCCCACTGTCATCCTGGATCTCCAGGTCATTCAGGAAAATAGGTGCATCTGTCTCAGAGCATCTCAGCACAGCTGCTGGCAGAAGAGCCAGTGATGAGACCTTCAATGCAAAAGTGAGTGTAGGAAAACGCTACTCCCTGGAAGCCCCCTGCAAATCCCAGAGCCTCAGGAGGAACAGCAGTGCAGCAACTTGAACCTTGGATGAAGGAGGCCAGCTGCAGGCCACCCTGCATTTGTGAATAGCCAACTCTGTGAGCAGGTTTCCCTGCCCCATGGCACCCAAGGCCAGGTCCTTCTATATCTCAGCCTTGGAAAAACTCATTACAAAAGCAAAAAGAGAAAAACTTCAAATAATCAACTACTGAATTTAAATGCTGCCAGTTTAAAAGATAAAATGGAAACAGTCAGATAAGTTTCTTCCTTTTCCATCCACATGTAACACAAAATGGACAGAGAGAATGCAGGGCCACACCACAGTCCAGCATGGGTGCCAGTGCCTGTGGCTGGCAGGAAGGGTGATGCCTGCCTGCCTTTTTCCCATGACCAAACTTTTTGACTCTCAGGCTGGGTGGCCCTAGAAGCCAGCTGGGGCTCAACAGAAACAGAAAGAGGAGGAGAGTGGAAGGAGCTAGATGGAAGCAAACAGGACTAGACAGGAAGTAATCAGGAAGAAAAAGGGAAGAACATGTACCTGCTCCAGTACCCTTTGTCCTCTACTTGCAGGGCCTACATGAGGACAGCTGGCAAAAGGAAAGGTGGCTCAGAGACATGGCCCTAGCATTGCACATCAGAGATAAGAGGACATGTTTAGAGCAAAGAGTAAAAACTTAATAACACACACAATAGCCAACAGAAGAGGAAACTGGGGCATGAAAGGCTTAAGTCATGCAACAAATAAATTGTGGTTTTGCGGCAGGAATCATGCAGACTCTAGAGTAGACAAGATGGTGTTAAGGGGCATCTGAAGGGCAACCTCCAGGGCCAGACTTCTGAGACCAGAAGCAGGAACCCAGAATGCCAGAGCCCATCATAGTCTGTGCATGGCATCTGCCATCCTGGAAGACCCCTGGGTGTGCATCCATGGGGCTGTGGACAGAACAGAGGCGACCAGAGGCTGTAGAAGCTCCATGGGGGCGGCATGAGGGAGAGTGGGGGGTTTGTTTACTCATATTCAAGTTCAACAGACATGGACAGCAGGACAACTTGAATCAGTGATGGCACAATAGGATGAACTCCCACAGGCTCCCCCACAGAGGAAAACCCCAGAGGACACATCAGAGATGCCTTGTTATTCAACAGGTCTCTCCTCTCACTGCAGGATGAGCTATGCCTTACACTCAGGGCCAGAGACTACTCAAATGGTCTCCATGGGTATTGAGTGTCCCTATGGTCCTCCGTTGATGCAAATGAACAACAGCAGGAAGACCACTTCTCTAAAAGTTCAAGGACCCTACTGGGCACATAGTAAGCACTTTGTGTATGCACATATAAATGAACATCAGGTCAGGGGGAGCCCATTCTGGCCACAGGTCCTGAAATGTGGAGCAGCAGATCCATTGACAGAGAGAAGGCAGGGACACACCACAGTCCAGCACTTTTTTGGAGTAAAGGGAAAGCAATAATAAAACCACCATCATCAACACAGTATTGGTTTGAATATTTGATAGGCACTGAAACCATTATCATGATTATAGTCATTATTTGCATAATCATTATTACAGACCAAACACTGTTATGAGAACTTTACAGGCATTAATGCTGTCAATCTCAACAGTCTTTCACTTGTGAGGGATTGATTAGCATCCCATTTATAAACTAGGAGACAGAGTCAGAGAGGTTAAGTGACTTGCCCTCATTCACAACAATAGCCAGAGGAGGTAGTTGATCCACATGACTCAGATCCAGGTAGCCACTGTGTTCTGCTGCCAGAGGCCACTTGTTATGCAGATTCTACACTGAAGGAGCCCAGTAAGTATGGCAGCGAGTTGTGAGTGTGGCTTTTAAGGGTCACATGTGGGTCATTGGCTGGACACTGTCCTGTGATGAAGCAGGAAACAAGGATGGGGTGCTCTCAGCAGTCCCTGGGTGCCAGGGCAGCCTCACCACAGAGTGCAATAATCAAGTTGGGCTGATGCCTGGCCAGACTGTAGCAGGAAGGACCAGAAGGCAGAGGGCAGCAGCAGGATGCAGTCAGGCAGCTGAGGGCTTCTGTGTGGCCTGGCATGGTGGACAAGTGACATCTTGACTAACCACAGACCACACCACACACTCTGGCCCCTGATGGCACTGAGGATTGGAGGAGACAGGCCACAGCCCAAGCCTCAGGTGCTCCACCAGCAATCACAGGAAAAGGCACAGTTTAAAAGAGAACCAAGAGCAGTTCTGTGCCCTAGTGTGATGGCCACCACTGCTATGTGCCAGAACCATCCAACCCACACCCGCAGGACACATGGCCTCTGCCTCTGTGGTTGTGGGTGTCCCACAGCTTTACATTCAGTCTGGAGCCAAAAGAGGCTTTTCCTGTTACCTGATGTAAGCTGGGGCCTGGGAGCTGAGTATTCTGTGGCTGGATTCCACTGCTGGGAATCCAGGGAACTTGAACATTTTGCATCAAGTGCCCAGTTTCCACCCATTCCTGGTCACCAACATGAATGTCCATGGCTCTCCTCAGTCATTTCTGGGGTACGTCTTGCCTTGATCATGAGGTTGTTGTCCCATGTGGCTAGACAACTGTATCTGTGGCTTTACATTCCCCTTTTAGGTGATTCCTGGGGCTTTGATTTTTCCCTGAGTCCTGTCGCCCAAGGGGCCCACCTGCTGGTCAGTCATCCAGCTTTCTTGATCTGCAGGTAAATTCTCACATGGATGCACTAGGGCTGAGGGCAGCACTGAGGACACAGCTACCACTAAAGTGCTGGGGACAATGTGGGGTTCCCTCTCCCAAGAAGTTATCACCCACAGCCCTGCAGAGCCCAGCTTTATGGGGGGAACAGGGACTCTGTAGAGGAAACCAAGTTAATACTTGGTGTCCTTATAAAAAGAGGGACTATGAGGACACCAACACATGCAAGAAGACCGTGTGAGGACCCAGGAAGTGCAGCCCCCAGAAACCAAGTGTGAGCCACAATAGGACCAGCCTGCCAACACCTCAATCTTGGACTTCCAGCCTCCAAACTCTGAAGAACAAATTTCTGTTGTGGAAGTCCTCCAGCCTGTGACCTTGGGGACAGTAGCCTTTGCAGGCTAATGGAGGGATTGCTGTTCTTTACTATATTCCTGTCAGCTGGACTAGCCTGTCTTCTGTCTTCCAAATCAATGTTAGAATCACGTGTCCAGTTGCCCAAGCCAAAACCCCCAGACAGCCCGCTGGAGGTGAAGCCTGCACATTGGGGTGGCAGTGCCCCTCAACTCCCTGCCACAGGACCCCCATCAAGTATCTTCTAGTTTCCTAGAAGGAGCAGATGTTGCTCTTTCCATCCAACTACATAGCTCCATGTCGCCTCTATAATGAAAGACCTGGAGCTCAGCATAAGCTGCAGCCTGACCACAGGTATCCCCCTGAAAGCACAGAGACACAGGAAGGAAGGGGGAGATCCAGGAGCAAAAGCTCAGAGATTTGGTGTATCCCCATAAGTATTTCAACATGTGCAAGAGAGGAAGCAGGTGGGTGAATGTTGGGGAGCAGGCAGCAGAGGCCACCTCAAACTGTAACTTGGGGTTTCTGCAGAGTTCAGGGGCTGTGCTGCCACTGGCCTCCAGAAGTGTTCCTAACTCACTATGGCAAAATACCATGAGGTGAGGAGTGGGACATGGGGCTGACATCAAGCACTGTCTACATCCTGTAGATGAGAGCCCCCTCTCCAGGAAGAACCCATCCCAATGCCCACACCCTAACCAAAAGGCAAGATATTTGATATTTATCCCCAGTAGACATTCCAAAAAAAGATAAATTATTCCCAAAGAACCCTTGAAATAACCCACTAGAAAAATATGAGGTGTCCATCTGTGAATGCTTGTGCTCCATCCTGATTGAGATGGAGACAAAGCAGCCATTGTGTGACCATGAAGACCAGAATTAAATGATAAGAACACAAAGCAGGAAGTCAGAGGAGCAAGCCACAGCATGAGAAAAAAGATTCCTGCTTGGTTGAGCTTTGTGGCCTATTACTTATAGATAAATACTAACTGAAAAAAAAAAAAACAGAAGGCAGGTAAATAAGCTAATCCTCATATTCATTTTTAATTTATAGCTACAGTTTTATATCAAATGGTTGAGGTAGGAGAGTAGCACATGTTCTAGAGGTAATCACAGAAAACTGAAGACTTTGGAGAGGGAGATTGAGATCATGGTGCAATAGAAGGCTCTTATCTGTCTTTGAACATTTTCCCGAACCACTGTCTCCAGGTTTGGCTGAGGGTGAGTAGGTGTGTTCTGCAGGAACCTCAAGGCATAGACAGTCTTGTAAATAATACTGGATTCTGAGTGTAGAACAAAGAGAGTGAGGAGTCACGTCAGTGGGGGAGATTGCCACCTGTCAGGATTTATAAACACACAAACCCCTGCTCTGCAGAGCACTGCTCACAGCTCCACAGCTAGGGACCTAGCCAGCCTCTCCTGTTCTCAGGTGTGGCCGTAGGATTACTTCTGGCCAATGAACTATGAGCCCAAGTGTCACACATCACTTGAAAGGCAGAATCAATTGCTGTCACATTCCACTAGGGACAAATTGCAGACACAGAGGCCCTAGAGTATGGCAGAGCCACTACCTAGAAGCAGCCTGGGTCCCTAATCCCCACATGGAGGACCCTGCCTGCCATACATGCACACTCACATGGGATCTGAGCAAGAAGTCCTCTTAGGTAGTGCTGAGCCACAGGTGGAGCAGTCACAGCCATCAGTGAGAAACCACCACATGCCATCACGTGGTCTGGTCGCATGATGACACTCATATCAGGCCCCTACTAAAAAGACTAAAACCTGTCAGAGTCCAGCTCTACCAGGGTGTCTCAGGAGATGCACAGATGGTGAGGAGTCAGAAAAGGCAGCAGAGAAACAACACAGACACAACAGTGAAGGTGCTGAATCCCAATCTTTACTTGTGAAGTTAATCATATGTACTTTTCATTTTGGCAGGCTCACAGTATTTTTTTATTACAAGACAGGAATCATTAATCAAAGAAACAAAATATTACATAGCTACAATTACATAAGAAGAATGTATCTTGACTTATGCATAAGCAAGCATTTTTTCTTTCAGTTCACATTTTGCTTTGAGCTGTTTCTGCTTAGTTAGCTTTTAATAATAGTTAGAAATGTCCCAGACTATTGGCCTATACCTTCAGTATTCTTTCTTGACTTACTGACTAGAACCGGCACTGAGGTTATGACAAGTGGTTAACTAGATAGAGAGGCTACTAATTTAATCAAACAAGAGTAAGAGCACAAACCATTGTGCACAGGAACAAGAACAAGTTACCCAGTACCAAGCACTAATCTGTCTTTTTAACATTAATTTTTCTTCTCTAGATTTTAAATTAATTTCTCAAAAACTTCCTTGACTGTTTTTCCTACAGGGGGTTTTTTCATTAAACATTAACAATCTACATTCCACAGCTGAATCGTTGCATTTAGAGCAAACAGATTTATTCTTTAGAAATACTTGCATTAATTGGGAAAGTCATATTTTTTCTTCATACTTAATGATCATATGAGAAGTTGCAACTATACTTATCAACAAGAATACAAAAACAAACCAGCCCATTCCCAGAAACATTCTGCACTCCTCCAGAGGATGGACATCTTGCACCATCCACCTCAGTAGGGCCTTGCCTTTGCCAGAGTCAGGGGAGGGGTGCAGCAAAGCCCTCTACACACTTCCTTCTCAATGCAAACTGTTTTGTTAGCAAGGAGAAAATAATGACAGAAAAAATATAAAGAACTGCTGAGCCAATGTGAAGGATTTCTGGTGCATCCCAGTTGTAGAATGTGCATTATCAAATGGATTATATGGACCTCTTAGTGACAGTAATCTTGAGTTCCTATAGGCACTGTCAGCTGTTAAACAACAGGAAATTTTGATGACCTTGTTCTAATTTCTATTTCTATTTATTCTAAATTGAACACCTGGGAGGTTGTTTATATAAGAGAGAAAAATTCACTAAGTAATCCTGCCAGCTCTGCTGCCATCTGATGGGGAGGCAGCTGAGCTCAGGGGAGGCAGAGAGACACCTGGACTGCAGCCAGACTGCTAGGTTATTTCTCAAGATGAGTCACTTCATCCCCACTGAGAATCAAATTCACTGTGTGTCAAGTGGGGTGTCAATTTCTATCACCTTCCAAGGCCACTCCATGAGGTAACCCAGCAATGTGGCACATTACAATGCAACTGAATGTACAGGAATGTCACTTAGAAAGCCCCTTGCCATTGGACCTCTCACTAATTCAAGTGAGACTTTCTTCATCAGTTCACTAGGGGAATAAAAGATGATTCCTTAAACACAAAGAACACTCAAACCATGTAAGTCTACACAAACCTGGGATAGAAGGGCAGATATATTTGTTGGCGAGTTTACAGCTTGGCTAAGCTTCAGGCCTGGCTGGATTCATCATTTAAACAAGGTGGTTGTTCACAAATATCCTCGTGGATGCATGCAAAAGAAACTGTGTGCATCCATGGAGTGGGTTATCTGGCAATAAAGTAGAGCGTATGATGGACACCTATGATGACAAAGCTAAATCTCAAATACATTGTGCTGAGCAGAAGAGGGTGACCTCAAAAAGCTGCCTAATGTATATTCCCTTTAGTACTGCTCATGAAAACTCAAAACTGCATGGGTGGAGAATGGGTTGGCTGTTGCAGGAGAGCAGGGCTGGGGAGGCTCTGGCTACAAAAAGTCAGAGCACAGAACAGCGGTGTGGGAATGAAGCTGCTGTGTGTCCTGTATTCTTCACTCAAATACACCAGAAAGTGTATTTTAGTAAAGAATAAAGTGATTTTTAAGATGCATCATCATCATCGCTCTTCACTATCGTCCATGAAGATGACTTGATTCTCAACTTCCATGTAAGTGTGGAACCAGCAACTCCAGGCTCACATTTTGCTTCCTTGAAATCTAAGTGGAAGTAAAGGGAAAACTTTCTGTTCCCCAAAGTCTCAGGAAAACTACTATCAGGGCTTCTCATTGGCTCTGAGGGCCATGTGCCCAATCCCTGGGCTAATCCCTATGGTCAGGAAATGACTTATTTTGATTGGCTCAGTCTTGGTCATCTGCCAATTTTTGAACCATCACTACGGCTAATAAATGGCTTCTTCTGATTGGCTCAGCCTGGAACATATGCCCATCCCTGAATCAATCACTATGATCAGGAAATTGTCTCTTCAGTTTGGCTCAACTGCATTCATGGTCCCTCCTCATTAGCCTGGAGATGGAGTCACCCTTAGCTGAAAATTTAGGAGGGCCCCCCAAAGCATCATCAAGATGCTATTTTGACAAGAAAACAAGGAGGTTCAAGGTACAGAACAACACAAAGTCCACTGTCTCTGGCTGCTCCTGTTCATCCTAAGTCCAGGCATGTTTTCCAGCCAATGCTGCTCGCAAAACCACTGGGGCTGCAAAGAGAAAGGAGAATTGCTGTGTCCAAAAAACATTTTAGCAGCTACCCTGTGGGAAAGTAGTGCCTTTGCAGTTTGATGATGCACTATACTTGAAAGACAAGTTGGAGATTCAGAACACAGGATCCAAAGCAAGCCAATCCCAACTGAAGCACTCCTTTGATGCTTCAAGATTGATATCAGAGGCAGTAACAGCACCAGCTCTGGGCCTGTGATCTGAGCATTCTCACAGGGCCTCCTGACCAGAAGGGAAAGTGCTGGGCCTAAACTCTGCTCATAGGGTTGCCACTTCTGAATTCTGAAGACTTTGACTTTGAACATGCTCTTTGGGAGTGACATCTGGTAGGACAATGGGGCATGCCCACCAGCAGAAGAGCAGTGGGCCACATGCTTGCTGCTGATATCAAAGTGATTACAAGAAAATGTGTTGCAACTATGATGAGAAAGTGGGGAATCCACTGCTTTGAGAAACCCTGCTGGCTGTTCAAACCAGAGCTTGCTCCAAATGAAGAGAAAAGGCAAAGATGTTCTACAAAATTGCAACAACCAAAGAACTCATCACATCCTTTACCACCCATGTTTCTTCCAGCATCAAAGCACTTTTGCTGAACATGGTCACACACGAGGAGAACAGAGACAGGGAAACCCCGAGCCATTTGCTTCCACTCATTCCCAACTCATTGGCCACCTATGGATATGGGGCTGATGAGATGGGAACTTTTTGAGAAGTCAAATAAAATTGCTGAATGGGCTCAGGGAAGTACTTCTGTTGCTCCAGTGGGGACAAAATACCTGCACAGGCATGAGCTTCAGAGCAGGAATGGTGTAAATCTGAGGCACTTGCATAAGAGTTAACTGCTATGACATTTGTATTGAAAGTTTATATTTCACACTTAAAATGAATGGGAAATATTATGCTATGATTTAGGGTTTTAATTTTTCTTATTTAGAATATCATTAAAGAGCAAATATAAATTCTATAACAGAGGAGAGAGACCCAGAAGGAGGGAAAGAATTTATATTCTCTCCTTTTAAAGGCATTTTTGTCATTGTTAAACAGAAGACTGCATTTCCTTGGGCTCTGAGTGCATGGGAATTACCCCAGAAAAACATTCAGGCCACCATCCCCACTTTTCTCTGGACACCTTGTCCAGAAGATTAAAAAGCAGTCTCTGGGGACTCCATCAGACTCACAAAGTTGTTGTTTTTTTTCCTTAACCTACTCAATAGTTTTTTAAAAATGAAATTGGTCACACAATATTCATATTTCTGGGTTTTCTGTAAAAATAAAATAAGCTTTGGGCCAGCTGGATAAATGCCCTGACCAGAAGCCACAGTTTGACAGCCTTGGCCACTGCACTTTAGCTAGTGCCTGCTCCATGAAGTTTGCCACAGGCCCCATCCCTCCCTGACACTCACCCCAGCTCTCTCATTCACATGTGTACCAGGCCTGTTCCTCCTGCCTTAAAGATGAGAACATCACTGAGGACAGCAGACTGGAAGATGGATGCAAAATTTCAGGACCTGCATGAGTGGTGGCTGGAATCAGACACCTGTGATTCACAAAGGTATTACCATGATTTTCCTCATGCAATGGGGGGAAGCATGTCCCTGTCTCATCTGGTCTGTGCAGTTGTAGCAGAATACTTAAGGGTGGGTGACTTATAAAGAAGAGAGATTTATTTCCTATGGTTCTGGAGGCTGAAAGTTCACAATGAGGATGCTGACAAATGGCAAGGACCTACATGCTCTGTCCCTCATAGGGAATGTGGAAGCGCAAGAGTGTACTCCCACACATGGGGACAGGGGACAAGGTCAAAATCTTCCCTTTATCAGGAGCCCACCCCAGTGAGACCACATGAATCCATTGCTCAGGGGACAGCCCCTGTGGCCACCAAACCCCCAAAATTCCTTCCCTCAATGTAGTCACACTGGGGAACAAGTTTCCAACCCATGAATGCTGGGGATACATTCAAGCCCCAGCAGTTCCCCAATGAGCTGTTTCCAAGTCCCAACCCCAGTTTCTACAAATGTGACCTGATTTGGAAATAGGGTTTTCCCTATGTGTTTATGTTAAGGGTCTTGAGATGAGTCATCATAATGCCAATGACAGTGTCCTCATAAGAGAACTGACAGCATGCTTGAGACATACAGAGCCCCAAGAGTGCCTCAAGTGTAGATGGAGAGACCAAGAGGGACTGCAAGTGCTGCTGCCGGCACCAGAGCCTGTCCCAGTCCTCTCCCTGAGCCTCAGAAGGAGCCAATCCACCAACACCATAGTTCTGAATTTCTGGCCTCCAGAATATGAGAAAACCAGTTTCTGTTTTCTAAAGACACCAGCTTTCTGACAATTTGTCACAGGAGCCAGCAAGTAGGGGAATAAAACACTCTCTCTAGCTGGAAGAACAGCCCTGCTTCAGCTTCCTGAGCTTCAAGGTCCCAGATGTGGGCTGCTGGCTTCCTCAGACATTGTGCTAAGTCCACCCTGCCTGGAGCCAGCAGCCCGAGAAAGCCCATCCGGCAGGCTGCTTACTGTCCCTTGCTCCATCTTGTTACAGATGCACAAAATGCACATCTTTGACTCGCAGGATTCACCTTGCACCCGGAGCACAACAGGAGACAGACCCTACTATATGACAAAGAGGAACATAAGTGACGCCCAAAACAGGTTCACTCCTGGGCCCTGACTGCGCCAGCACAGCAAACGCCTCCTGGGCTTGCTCTTGCCATTAGTGGCACCCCACCTTATGGGTTCAGCCCTCCATCAGCAGAGGGTGGAGTGCATGGATCCAAGGGGGACAGGCTGCACCATCACCACATGTGAGTAGGAATGTCCGAATCCATGCCATCTAGAAAAGGGAGGAGGTCAGCAGAAAGTCAAAGCAAGCTCTGGGCTCCTGATGGGTCAGAGTGAGCCTGTGGCCAACGAGGAAAGCTGTGCAAAATGACCAGAACAGAAGAAGGCTCTGAGTTCATGTGCTTCAAGGCCAGCTGGTCCTTGTGGGCTTGAATTTGAGATGCAAGGTTCCTTGATGTAGAGCCCTAGGAGTCACCAAAGCAAGGCCTCTCTTGAAGGACCATGTCCTTCTTACCCCACCTCTTCCTGCCCTCTACTTGGGCCCTCACTGTGCTGTTCTCAGCAGTCTTTGATATATGGCATATACCCTGAAACAAAGCTGAACTCACTCCATGCATCATCACCTCCAAATACCTTAATGCCAGCTCTGGGAGATCAATGACTAAGTTCTCCCCATTTCACAGTAGAGGAAACTGACACTCAAGGGAACATAGCTCTTGTCTGAAACCACCAGGACCCAGTCAGGTCTTCAGCTTCTTCTGACTGATTCCCTTACCACAGTGCCACCTGGCCAACCTGAACCTAGGGTCACCTTGATGGCCTGAGGAAAACCAGGACATCCTAGAGGCTCAGGTCCAGCAAGGAAATTGTAGAGCATCCAGCCCAGTGGCTTAGAGGCCTATTTTTTAGCTATGCATATTTTCATTCAAACAAAACATTTTAAAATCTATACACAACACCTAAGATTAACAGGAGTTATGTGGGACACAGTGGCAACACAGGTTCCAACCACCCACCTGGAAAACCTTCCTCATAAATGTGCTCCCTGTTGACCCCAGGGGACTTCTGCATTAATTTTTGTCACATAGTAGTGTCTCCTTATGTTGCTAAATATTCGTTTTTAGACTTTTGTTCTTCATATAAACAGCATTACCCTGTGTCTGTCTGTGATGGCCCTTTGTGCTCAACATTGTGCCTATCAAATCACATCCATGGAGCCATCGCTGGACCTGCCCACTCTCTGCCTTTCACCGCTCCAATGGTGGGAATGCAGAAGGGGGCTCTTCTTCTGTAGGGTACTCAAATTGTTCCAGATTTAAGTGCCTGTCTGTGCCTCAGAAAGCAATTCTCTTAGACCCTACCTAACCTTGCTCACACCTCCATCCCCACTTTCCCTGGACATGGAGGGGTCCAGTCTTGGAAGCCATGCCTACCTCCCAGGTGGACCCTGGGACCAGTGGTGGCAGCCCATCATGGAAATACTTGCCAAAGGCTACCAACACAGAGATGGTAGAACCACATCCAGAGCCTGTCTCCAAGTCCAGGGAAAGTCATGTGGGCAAGAGATAACGCATGTGGTGGGAGATAATGCAACCCCTCCCCACATGTGCTTCTTGCTTGTGCCTCTCTGCAAGTTCAGTGAATACAGGTGTCCTGTGTTATGTTTTTGTCTTTTTTTTTAATTGGCTGTTCAAAACCTTACAAATCTCTTGACATATCATATTCATACATTAGCATACATTAGCTTCAAGTGAGTTATGAACTCCCATTTTTACCCCAGATACAGATTGCAGAATCACATCGGTTACACATCCCCATTTTTACATAATGCCATACTAGTAATTGTTGTATTCTGCTACCTTTCCTATCCTCTACTATCCCCCCTCCCCTCCCCTCCCATCTTCTCTCTCTACCCCATCAACTGTAATTCATTTCTCATCTTGTTTATTTTCCCATTCCATTCACCACCTCTTATATGTAATTTAGTATAACAATGAGGGTCTCCCTCCATTTCCATGCAATTCCCCTTTTCTCTCCCTTTCCCTCCCACCTCATGTCTCTGTTTAATGTTAATCTTTTCTTCCTGCTCTTTCTCCCTGCTCTATTCTTAGTTGCTCTCATTATATCAAAGAAGACATTTGGTATTTGTTTTTTAGGGATTGGCTAGCTTCACTAAGCATAATCTGCTCTAGTGCCATCCATTTCCCTGCAAATTCCATGATTTTGTCATTTTTTAGTGCTGCGTAATACTCCATGGTGTATAGATGCCACATTTTTTTAATCCATTCATCCATTGAAGGGCATCTGGGTTGGTTCCATAGTCTAGCTATTGTGAATTGTGCTGCTATGAATATTGATGTGGCAGTATCCCTGTAGTAGGCTCTTTTAAGGTCTTCAGGGAATAGTCCAAGAAGGGCAATAGCTGGATCAAATGGTGGTTCCATTCCCAGCTTTCCCAGGAATCTCCATACTGCTTTCCAAATTGGCCAAACCAATTTGCAGTCCCACCAGCAATGTACAAGAGTACCCTTTTCCCCACATCCTCGCCAGCACTTGTTGTTGTTTGACTTCCTAATGGCTGCCAATCTTACTGGAGTGAGATGGTATCTTAGGGTGGTTTTGATTTGCATTTCTCTGACTGCTAGAGATGATGAGCATTTTTCATGTACTTGTTGATTGATTGTATGTCCTCCTCTGAGAAGTTTCTGTTCAGGTCCTTGGCCCATTTGTTGATTGGGTTATTTGTTATCTTATTGTCTAATTTTTTGAGTTCTTTGTATATTCTGGATATTAGGGCTCTATCTGAAGTGTGAGGAGTAAATATTTGTTCCCATGGTGTAGGCTCCCTATTTACCTCTCTTATTGTGTTATGTTTACACACCCAAGTCCAGCAGTGAGCCTCCTTCTGTGGATGCCCCAGGGGTGGTGCTCCAGATTCCTCCCCATTCACATGGCACATTCTGCCACATCCCTGTGTAGTACCAAACCCAAGGAATCCTCCCAACAATGACAGGTACTATTACTTGCTCCCTTTGATGTGGAAGCTGAGGCTCAGAGAGGGTAAGCAACCTGCAGAGTCACACAGCTGGGTGGAGTGGGGCCTGGACTTGAACCCAGGCAGTCTGGCAGGAGCCTGCCCCCTCCCCTACACTCCAGTGGCCTCTGTGGTATGGTTTCCCATCACCCCAGGGGGCTCACCCTAGAAATAGAAACTAAGAGTCACTGAACAGCAGGTATCATAGGCACAGCTGAAGGCATCAGCAGGCTGGATGGGTTCAAAAGAGTCGAGTGGTCTGGGAGCTGTGCCCCTCTGTACAAAACACAGGTGTCTTCCTGGGCCAAAAGGACAGGCTGACACTACTCTGCCCCTTCAATAGATTTTCAAAGTCATAAATTTAGTTATTCATGTGAAATCTCTTGCCACTTTTATCTTCTCAAATATTGTCCTGGGTGGGGATGCTGGCATTGACCTCTGATGAGAAGCCTGCTCTGCAGCTCATGCTGAACAGTCCTCATGTCTCCAGCCCTCTGCCAGTCACACTAGGAACAAGGAGGAAGCCACAAGTCCTTTGCACTACCTGATCCCTCCATGGGTCTCTACATACAGTAGTTGGCTCCTTCTCATCACTCGGCTCCCAGCTGAAGGGCCACCTCCTCCAGGTGGCCTTTGCCCACCTCCTTTTAGGAAGCAGCCACATGGAGGCAGAGGAAGGTGTGCGGGGCTCTCTGTACTCTTTCTGTGATTTCTCTCCACATTCAACATTTGTTCAAAATAAAGGAGTTTTAAGAAGAAAAGAACCTTTAGCCTGGTGCATTGAGGAAAAGCAGGAAGCTTGGGATGATCAGGCTGGGAGAGAAGTTCAGAATCAGGCAGGAGGGGATGCACTAGGTTGGCCCGAGGAAGAAATCTGAGGTTTGATTTCTTCTCAAGGAGTCTTGAGCAGGAGCTGCAAAGATCATGGGTGTTTTTCTACAGGACTGTCACCTAGAGGAGAAGCTAGATGTCCTCAAAACAACAGCAGAATCCAGAGAGGACCTGGAAAGGCAGTTTCCCCAAAGACAGAAAGAACAGAGAAGCCCCCAGAGCCTGGCAGAGAGAGGGTAGGGGGTCCTTCTGGAGATGACACTCTGCAGATTTTGGACCCAGGATAAACTAATGTTCCAAGACCATCTGAGCTCTCTGAGGGTTGACTCACTCAGAATATTCTATCTTGGTTAAAATCAGAGTATTTTACATTTTAAGAACACAGACTCCTGGCTTCTTCTGAGACATTATTTCTAGTGGCCTGAGCTGGCCTTCACCCCAATGTGGCTACAACTGCTGGAAGGAAGACTGTATGTGGGATGATACCCCAGTCACCCCAGTCCCTACAACCCCCAAAAAACCAAGAGGCAAGTGAGCCCAAATCTGTGCTCAAGTCCTAGTTCTTCTGCTTCTTGGCTGGATAACCTTTGTCAAGTTATTCCATCTTCCTGGGCCTATTTTCTATGTTCACTGGAGCTCCGTGAGGCTGCATGTGTGAGTTGGGACACACACCAATGCTCAGAGCCACAGCTGCTAAATAGCAACTAGGGGCTTGTTACTCAACTCCCCCCAGGTGAACAACTCAGCAGCTGGTTTTTCAGGATGGCCATTTCCAGTCCTCCAAACTGTCCAGCCTGTCAGCTGCATGGTAACTTTGAAGGGATGAGCCTTCAGCCCAAGAGAACCCTCTTGAGCCCATCTGAGGGAAAGAGGATAGAAGAACCCAGAACTGAGCAACAAAGACACCCAGCCTACAAGGGCTTCTATCAAGGTGGCCCCACTCCCATCCATGGCCCACCATGTTGTCTCTCCTAAGGGGCCAACATCCAGAAGGCATTCAAGCCACCAGAGCTACTGGAATCAAACACGACATTGCTTGTGTAATTTTTAGTACAATCTCTGAAAGAACAGACTAGGCAACCCAGATAGTCATTATCACCAAGAAAGAAAGCTCTTGGCCTCACCTTGTGATGACTAATTTGAGCTGGAAAAAAGACCTTTGTGCCTGCCTGGCTGGGTTTGCCACCTGGAGAAGGGTTCTGGCTTTTCAGGGTACTCCGCATGAGCTCTGGTGACTCACCCTCCTGTAGGAAGACACCAAGAGCCCCTTCAGAGTCTGCCCAATGGGCACCTATACTCTGCAGAGCAAGGTGTCTGTGGGAAAGCCCTGCACACCACCTTCAGGGGCCCCAGGTGTAACTTGTCCCATTACCTCACCCTCACGCAGAAGTCAGCTCCATCTTCAGAACCAGATTTGTGAGCCAGGATGACGGTCAGGCTGCCAGTGTAGCTCCAGCAAGGCCTCCAATTACTGCTGCAGCTGTCTCTGCTAATTCCTGTCAAAATATACAGGTCCTGTGAAGGAAGACTGTGTTAATGTCTCCAGAGGGCCCAACAGGACTTTAAGACTGGCTAGGCATGGTGCACCTGGCCTTGATTTCTCCCCACAGTCATATTCAGCATATACCACCCAGCAGGGGGCATATGAGAACAAATACAGAAAGGTGTGCCCTGGTTCCAGGGGGAATTAGTCCCATTCAACTGGTATTAACTGAAAGCCGCCAGGTGCTTTGACACAGAGACATGAGGAGATGCTCAACAGAGAGGACCACTTTGGTGGCACAACGACCCCCTGCAAAATGACAATACCCTTGGTCAAAAATTGTTAAGCACTTAATGACAAAATTACATTCTTATGTGTAAATGAATATACCACATAAAACCCAAAATTCTAACACAATTAAAACCCCGCAAAGTATCCCTGACTGTGTGGTGGCAAAGTGTGACTGAAGCCAGACCTCAGCACCAACATGCAGATTTTGTAGACTCAACTTTAAGACACTTTTAATACTGAAATGCAGACAGCTTACCCATCACTGAGTGCAGGGGACAGCTCCTTGGTCAACAGACACTCGTGACCAGATAGCTGTCAGGTCAATGTTAAGCCAGGATTCTTTTTCATAGTTATAACTAATCTGTGCTTGGGCTTGAATTTTAATGCAATTAATTTAAAAATCCCAATGATAATTCTTCACTGAACTAGAAAATCAATCATGAAATTTACTTGCAAAAATAAGAGACTGAGAATAGTAAAAGCAACACACAGCAAGACAAGTGAAGTGGAACACATCAT
The DNA here is from genome assembly GCF_048772815.1 of Callospermophilus lateralis. NCBI lineage: Eukaryota > Metazoa > Chordata > Mammalia > Rodentia > Sciuridae > Callospermophilus > Callospermophilus lateralis. The sequence continues at coordinate 92,904,745 of NC_135315.1, read as the reverse complement.
AATAGTTTAGCTTAAACTGAACTACAGAGCCACAGTAACAAAATTGGCATTGTATCAGCACCAAAACAGATGCATACACCAATGAGTGGTACAGAATAGAAGACACAGAGACAATCTCACAAAACACAGTTATCTCATGCTAGACAAAGGTGCCAAAAACTACATTGGAGTAAAGAAAGCCTATTCTACAAATGGTGCAGGGAAAATTGGAAAGCCACATATAGCAAAAAGGAAGTAAAAACCCCTCTCTTACTCTGCATGAAACTCAGCACAAAATAGGTCAAAGACATTGGTACTAGAACAGAGACCCTGTGCCTAATAGGAAAAAAAATAGGCCCAAATCTTTACCATGTCAGCTTAAGATCTGACTTCCTTAATGAGACTTCTACATTCCAAGAAGTAAAATCAAGAATCAATAAATGGGATAAATTCAAACTAAAAAGCATGTTCTCAGGAAAGGAAATAATGAATAATGTGAAAAGAGAGCCTAAAGAATGAGAGAAAATCTTCACCACATGCACCTCAGATAGAGCATTAATCTTCAGGTTATATACAGAACTCAAAAACTTAACACCAGAAAAACAAATAACCAAATCAATAAATGGGCTAAAGACCTGAACAGACACTTCATAGAAGAAGCAATAAAACTGACCCACAAATACATGAAAAAAATGATCAACATACATGGCAATTAGAGGAAAGCAAATCAAAACTTCTGTAAGATTTTATCCCATCCCAACCACCAAGGCAATTATCAAGAAGACAATTATCAAGTAACAATAAATGTTGGCAAGGATGTCGGGGAAAGGATGCATGCACATATTGCTTGTGAAAGTGCAAATTCCTGTAACCATTATTGAAAGCAGTATGGAGATTTCTCAGAAAACTTGGAATGAAAACAATGTTTGACACAGTTATTCCACTATTAAATTTAAACCCAAAAGACTTAAAATCAACATATTACAGTTACACAGCCACAACAATATTTATAGCAGCTCAATGCATAATAGCTAAACTATGGAACTAACCTAGGTGACTTTTAACAGATTAATGAATAAAGAATCTGTGGTTTGTGGAAGTATATATAAAAATATATACATATACATATGTGTGTATAAACATATATATGTATGTGTGTGTGTGTGTGTGTGTATATATATATATATATACACACATATATATGATGGAATACTACTCAGCCTTAAAAAGAATGAAATTATTACATTTGCTGGTAAATGGACAAAGCTGGGGAATATCATGCTAAGTGATATTAGCATGAGCCCAAAAAACCAAAGGTTGAAAGTTTTCCCTGATATGAATAAGCTAATCACAGTTGGGGGGCTAGGGAAGAATAGAGTTACTTTAGATTTGGTAGAGGAGTGAAGGGAAGTTCAGGGGTATGGCAGGTAGAATGGATAATAGAATGAATCAGACATTATCATCCTATATACATATATGACTATATGACTGATGTGATTCTAGATCATGTACAACCTGAAGGATAAGAAATTATACTCCATATATGATATGTCAAAGTGCATTCTGCTGTCAGGTAGAATTAGAACAAATCTTTTCAAAGTAGATTAAAAAATGATAACATGGGCTGGGGTTGTTGCTCGGTGGTAGAGTGCTTGCCTAGCCAATGATGAGCCCTGGGTTCGATCCTCAGCACCACATCAAAATAAAATAAATATATATTGTGCACATCTACAACTAAAACAAAATATTTAAAACAAGAATACCAATCTGCAGGAAAAACAAAATTACTATGCTATCTGCCTTAAATGGATTAATCTGGAGACTATCGTACTTCCTTAAGCTAAGTCATTTTCTAAAAAGAAAAAAAAAGGTCAAATATTTTCTCTGATATGGGGAAGCTAACCTACAATAGTAGGAGTATGTAGAATAGAAGTGTGGTAGATTAGACAATGAGTAATGAAGAGAAGGGAGGGGGTTAGGAAAATAAGGCAGAATGGGCAGAACTGAGCAAATTACAAAGTTTTAGCTTGTAAAGGAGAAAAAAATACAAAATAAAGACATCCTGATATAGGTACCCGTGGGACATCTGAAATCCTATGAAAAGTGTAACTGCATTTAGCCAAGGCAATGCCTCTACGTCCCTTTTAGAAGATAAAGGGTTGCAAGGGGTCTCTAGCCCCACAGCTGCCCACACAAGTGCTCAGGCTTTTCTGGCTGTGAGACATATGCTTGTTCAGCCTTGATGCTAAAACCCCTAGCTCTCCTTTGGAGAGCTTGTGTTAAGGAGCAGGGCCTTTTGGCATCAAGGACTAGAAGGTGCTCCGTCTTCCCATATTCCCATACTGTTGTTAATTTTGGGTGCAACACATTCCCGCTCTCCTCTTCCACTTGAATGAGTTCCTCCTTTTCTCTCCTCCTGGAGACTGGCTTGCCAGCTGCCTACCAACTGGAACAACCAGCCCTCAGGCCACTAGTGGGCAGTCGTCTTTCTTGATAACACTCTATGATAGAAAGTGTCATGCAAAGCCTATGTGGTGTGGTGATTATTACCACAGCAAGCCCCGGGCCAGGAAGATTCGGAAGGCACACATGGTAGCCATGTTTTTCATCAGGAAGTCATCAGGTTAGTAAGCTAACTTTATGAATTAGGCTATTTTAATTGTGAGCTTGTTGATACATATATAAGATTATATAAGATTGATAATTTTAAGCAATATTTATTTTAGGCATATTTGGTTAGAATTGATTACATAGCTAGGAGGATCTTCTCTTTGCTGAATAAGTTCTCCTGGATTTCATGAATAGTCTCACTCCTGGATTCTTAAAAAAATATGTTTATGATCATACATAATTTTTCAAACTAGTGAAATTGTAAAATGACTGATAAATGTGATTTCTTTTTCAGAAAAACATCATACAGTTCTTTTGGTAGTTACAGTGTTGTAAAAGTGAAAACTCGAAACACTGAATTTTTTGCTGATACAATATGCTATAGATTAAAATCTAAATAATCTTATAAAGCCTATTTGTTGTTGTTGTTGTTGTTTAACTTAATTTTATTTAAGTTGTCATTACTGATTATCAGTGTGATTACTTAGTATGAGGTCATACTCAGTAGGGTGCTCATTTAGATTTCCCTGAAGATAAGTGATTATCTCATAAAAAATTTATAAAGCTAAGTATACCCCAGACTCAGACAAAAATTGCTTAATTGTGGTATATGACCTCAGAGAAAAAATTATAATGGAATTGTCTGTTGTCTGTGTGTTTAATGTGAATAATTTTGTATTTTATTTGCCTGGGTTGAGTTTGTATTTTATGAAAAGAATTCTATATAAAAATGATTTTTATATGAAAATAAAGAGTACACAGATTTTGAAACAAACATAAGTTATCCCAGCCAATTGCCAAATACCAGAAAACAGCCAAATACAAGATAAATTTCTCAGTCAGAACCATAGTTATTTCTATTATATTTTTTTATGTGCGAAACTTTTTTTAAAGTTTGCTCTTGTGTTTTGTGGTGCTAACTGGGTGTGACTTTTCTGTAAGCTCAATGTATTTTACAGGGTCAGCTTACAGTTCTAGTATGAGAAAAACTATTGTATTTCTTTTCCTCCTATGTTTCTTGCCTTATTTTTCTTTGACCCTTCTAATCAGGAAAAATCAATAAAATTATTAAATCAAGAATGTGAGAGCTGATATCATACTTTGAACTCATATCTTATTTTTCTATATGGGCCTTTGTTAATTTATAAACTGGAAAAAGAATATGCTAATTTTTACTGTCTTGCCTTTGGTCAGCTATACACTAGTGATATTCAATTTATCTTTTCCGCTTTGGTAAAATCCAACCTCTCCCAAAGGTTTAGACACTAAAGCAAATGGAAAAGATATTCTAATGTTATTTTATTGTTATTTTTACATTTTTAAAATTTTACTTTTATAAATGTGGTTTTACTGATAAAACACAACAGATTTTTTTTTGCCTTTGTTCTATTTTAGAAGTAAATACTACATTAATTTTTTTTTTATTTTAGGAAGAATTTCTGAGCTTGTTCTTTATTTATAAATGGAGTTTGTTCTGAAGATTAAACAAAATGTATTCATTGTTGCTGCATTTCAAACTTAGCTGGTACCTGAAACACAGAAAATGTTCAGTACTTATTAGCCATTGTTATTTTCATGACTTAGAGAAATTTTTAACTTTAAAGTAGGGTTTTTAGTGATTAGAAACTAAATTTTCCACGCACAGTGGCTCACACCTATAATCCCAGTGGCTAAGGAGGCAGGAGGATCACAAATTCAAAGCCAGACACAGCAAAAGTGAGGTGCAAGTCAGTGAGACCCTGTCTCTCAATAAAAATTTAAAAAGGACTGAGGATGTGGCTCAGTAACCATGTTCCCCTGAGTTTAATCTCTGGTACTCTCTGCGAAAAAAAAAAAAAAAAAAAAAAAAAAAAAAAACTAAAAACTAAAAACTAAAATTTTACAAAAATCTATCTTTGATAGATCAATTTGGTTATGCATTTACATAGTAGCTTAAATGTTTGAACTGACTCATCATACTTATTGATGTTTAAATTATAATATCATTATTGCATTAGTGATGATATATATGATTTAGCTTTATTACAAATTTGGAATATTAATAAATTTTCACTTTGTGTGAAGAATCAGGATAGTTTCTTTGCTCAGGAATTGATATTAACTGCACAGAAGTGATAGCACTAACTTAGTAACTCAGAGAAATCAGTTCCATTCTCATCTCCCAGTATTTTGAACAAAAATCAAAATGATTTTACAAATATAAATAGGAACAGAAAATTCTTCACATACATTATGTAGATACTTTTGTCTCTAGGTAATTTCAAAGTAGAGGATATTTACATCATTTAATCATATGCCACTTTTCTATTTTAATACATTCTGTTTACCACTTGGTACATTTTCTATGTACCCATATAATTACTGCCTATGTAATTATTTATTGTTAAACAAATAAGTACTATGCAGTATATTTAACCTTTTATCACAAACATCTAGTTAATTCTCTATTGCCCTCAATTTATTTTCATAGAACTTATTTCCCTTTAGCCTAAAAATTTTGCTTTAACACTTTTTATAGTTTAGATGTGCTGAAGATAGAGTTTCTCCACTTTGGTCTGTCTGAAAAGTTTATTATTATGCTTGTATACATGAAAGAGGTTTCTATTAGGTACAGAATCCCATGGCAGTACTTCTTCTTCAGATTGTAAAGAATCTATTCTCCATTTCTTGATCTTTCATAGCTGTTGTCATTATCATTGTTTCTGTTGAAATATTAGATGTTACATTAGATCATTTTTTACATCTAAATAATGTCTTTATTTATTTAATGCACTTCTATGATTTTTCCTTTAATTTTAGTTTTCAGCAAATTGTGGAATGCTTATATGCTTGGATTTACTTAATTAAACATTTGTATTCTTTTTGCATTTTTCTTAAATTCTTGGTTTTGTATTGCATATTTTAGTCAATATTCTCTGTGTATTTTCTTAGATATTTGTTTGACCCCATTCTCACTTTCTGCTTCTAGACCCTAATTATAATTCTTTTTTGATCTTCTGTATTGTATCTCAGATCTTATGTTTTTTTCTTCTTCTCTATGTTTTTCCTCTTTTTATTTTAAATACTTTCTATTGATTATGAGTTTTGGTTCACAAATTCTTTCCTCAGCTATGTCCAGGTTACTGAGCAGACAATGTAATAAAATCTTAACTTGTCATGTAGTGTTTATTTCTAAAGAATGTTTTTAAATCTACTTCTAAAATAATGTCTTTTTATTTTCTTATTTTAAACTGCCTGTGTAGTAATTACAATATGTAGGGCCCCTCTGGTTCTACTGATTTTAACCATGGGTCACACCATCATGCTCCTTCCTTATTGTGTCTAGCAATATTCATGCAGTAGATATTGTATAAAATACAAGCGGGGACTGAAGTAAGGTACATTCCCTCTGACTTCTAAAATACATGCCCCTTTTTTAGACTGATAGTGTGCTGAGGCTGTGGTGAGTTGCAGGAGGCTGAGTGGATTAGATCTCCAGTTGATCTAGGGCTGGGCTTTTTGCTTCTGGAGTTTTAATTCAGCTGTCCTCTGGCTTTGTGATTTATGAGTCTTATGATCTGAGCATTACTGAGACTCTGGTAATCTGTTCTTTGACTTTAAAACTGTGCTTCCAGCTTTCTAAACTGTGGAATATATCTTTCTGTTTTAGATCTCTGATATCCACTTTAGGGCTATTGTAGAGGTTTTTTATTTCTTTTGTTTTTTTTTTTTTTTCAATTTTTAGTTCCACACTTATAAGGAATAGTAATCACTGTGCCTTTTTAATTATTAGGAGTCAGATTTTTTTTGATTGTTGAACAAGCGGTTCAACAGAATTTTCTGAAATAAGAAGTGTTGTATATATGCTTTAACATGATGGCCATTAGCTACGTATGCAAAGAAGAAAGTGAATTTTTAGTGTCAAATTCAAGAATTATCTGTAACTACAGCCCATCATAATCAGTGGTATAGGTTTGGGTCTTGTATATGTTGTAAAAGCAAGAGCTCACTGTAAGTAGCCATGAGAACAATTCACAGATCGATTGATCATGGTTTTAAAATGTTTTAGATGTTCTGCCATTTTTAAACATATGTGAACTATTTCATTTACTTGTAGGTAAACCCCACTCTGACAAAAATCTAGCTTTACTTCTTATAGTTTGAACACACTCAGCTCTGTAGATCTTCTAAAAGTTCAAAACAAAGCAGCCTGAACAAGGAGGAATATGTTATCAGGCTAACAGTCTATGAAGATATATGTAGAATTTAATTCAATTCCTAACTATGTCCTGTCATACACACCCCAACACACATAAATACACACACACACTTGTTAAGAGATTAATGCCATTTAAGAACTTGCCAGGATGTGGACTGAAAGGAGGAAGCTATGTACAATTGGGTGTCTTCACTAAATTAGACAACTTCCCTTCAAAAACGTACTTAGGTTTTTTTTTTTCTGTATAAAGCAAAGGCTAAATTTTACTACAACCTGAAAGCAATAATTAAATTGTTTCAAGATAAGAAGGAAAGTCTTTTGACGTTGTTCAAATTTTTATGTTCTTTTAGGAGAATAGTTCCTGAATTTATTTTTTCACGTTTTTTTTAATTGATTTTAAAGATTCTGTTTCTGAATTCCTATTGAAATCACATTGAGAATGTTATTGGCTCTATTTATTTTACCATTGGAAATTATTTACATTTTTGTGAGAGAAAATGCAAATGTGTGTGCTTTTTCCCCCTTTCTGTGTAGCTGAAATAATTTGCCAGCATAAAAATTCTGAAGGAAAAACTCATCTGTTCAACCTGAAGACTGTGTTTTCAGACCCTGATGGTACATTAGCATCTTCTGAAGTAACATAAATTATCCCAAAGCTAACATAAATTATCCCAGAGAAGGAAGCCCTATAGCTATTTGAAGAAATAAGGATAAGAATTTTTATTCTCTATAGAATGATGCAAAATCGTGTTTGCTTTTGTGAATAAAACTCAAATCATATTTGTAAAGTAGATTTTACAGGGTGATTCTAGATGTCACTTAAGAAAGCACTTTAGCTTAGATGGTTTTGGGACAACAAAAGTGAGAATCTGAAAAATAATGACACTTGTTATTAGGTTGTACAGAGTACACAAAAATAAAACTAAAGAATCAAGTGGCATATTTTTTCTAAACAGCATTGTCTAGGTTGGTTGATTCTTAATCTTGCCTCTTTTTATTTCTTAGTTCTTAGTGTGTCTGTGATGATTATGGTTCTGAAACTGTTATGTTTGTAGAATTGAATTGCTCCTTTTACTGTGTGCCATTTCTGGTAGAGACACAATCTTCTTTGAGGCCAGGTGATTCTGTGACTCAACCCAAGATATTTAAGCCAAGAGAAATAATTTGACCACTAACCCACATGTTATGAATATTCAACTCATTTTAAGTAAATAAGTGTTAATTTAAACTAAATAGTTTTATTTAAATATACAGTTCCTACTCTTATGGTCTTAATTCCTAGGATTATCAAAAAAAAAAATAAAAATCAAATGAGTAAAAAAATTGCCAGAATGTTTTATTAAATAATTAAGTTCTTTGTAAGTTCAGTGTAGGAAGAAATTTTGTGAGACATCTATGTTCTGCAAACACCGCCATAGATTGAATATTAAGTACATTAGAAAAATTTAGTAGAGATAATGAAAGAGGTCAGGTCTTAACTCAAGATAGGCTTTTGTAGGCAGAGGGGAAGTAAATCTCTTGAGAAGAACAAAATGACAGTGAGCAAAGATGTAGAGCTTGATCAGAAATAGAGGTGAAAAACATTATATCAAAGTGATAACTTGTGTCAAATTAGAAGATTTTGTGTGCTATTCTGAGGAATTCTCTATTTTTTCCAGAATCATTACTTATTCTGTTTGTTTCTGTTTTTCTGTGTATTGGTTTTAACCAACTTATCAATTTGTAGGGAAATATTTATGTTCCCCTATTTTAAGAGTGTAAGATTTGTATGAACTTTAAGAAATGTGAATAATGTTATACTGTCACATTTTCTATTCATCACAAATATTTGTGTTTAGTGTTACACATGAGCTTCAAAAGACCCCAGAAAACATCAGTGCCTAGTTTTTGCCTTCATAAGTATTTTCATAAGTGTCAGTGATTTTAACTATATAACACTGAATGTATATTTTAACTAGTAATATTTCTGCATGAACCCTAGGCTATGTCATATCTTGATGAAGTGCAAGTTCTGGTTTGTTAACCACATATGTATCACACCTCCACTCTTTTCATATCATGAGTGGATTAATTTTCAAACAATAACAACAACAACAACAAAATATTTCTAGCCTTAGCCATTGTGGTTAAGGCTTGAATGAAGACAGCTCTCTTTAGGATTGCAAAGTTTCTTTTCTTACCTCTCCTCTGTGAACTCTAATTGGAATTGTTTACCTTCACTACCCAAGACATTTTGGAATGAAAGTTTTATGGCTCTCTTGTGACTACCAGGTATTTTTTGTGGTCATAATAGTGGGTGCCATATGAGTAAGCAAATGAAAGAGACTATTGATGTTAAACATTCAGGGAGATGACATTTTCTTACTCCACACATTTAAAAATAAAAGTATGAAGAAGTATTAATTAGAATTTATTCATTTTTCTTGCTGTTAGCCAACAAAGGAGGAAGTCTGTCAGTTTTAATAAGATATATAAAACATATGAAAATACACAATTTAAAAGTATTTACAGAGCCCACACCAGCCTATGCAAGACTCAATCTCACAGTAGGCCCTAGTCCATCCCACCATAAGAAGACACCCACTGGAGCCCAGCCTTCAACATTAAGAATCAATTGGAAAGCCAAATAAAAGACACTTACTGAACACCAAATGTACAAAATTAAAACATATCTAAAACAGGACACATTATAATGAAAATGTGTAGCGTACAGAATAATAATAGAATCTTAAAAGCTGCAAGAGAGAGGAGTCTGATTACATATAGGGGGAGACTAATTCATATCTCAGCAAATTTTCAACCCAAACACTCAAAGCCAGGAGATCATATAATAACATATACCAAGCTCTGAAAGAAAATTGATGCCATCCAAGAATCATATGTCAAGAAAAATTAGCTTTAGATTGGATGATGATATAAAAACCTTCCATGATAATGAAAATTTAAAAGAATTTACAAAGTCTGAATTATAGAACACCCTAAGAAAAGTATTCCATGAAAAGGAAATTAAAAACATGAATAAAAATCAGCAGAGTAAGGTATTACACTAAAGAAAAACCTAATCAGAGGGAAAAAACAAGTCATGTTAAATACCAAAAATAAACAAACATGGCTGCAAATACAAATCATGTCTCAATAATAACCTTGAATATTAATGCCAAAACTTACCAAACAAAAGAAATAGACTAGCAGATTGAATTTAAAAAGACTCCAAAATACAGTGCCTCCAAGAAAAAAGACATCCACAGACTGAAGGTAAAGGGTTGTGAAAAATAATACTTGTCACATGGAGTGCAGAAGCAATAGGGGTTTCTATCTTCATAACATATGAAGTAGACTTCAAGCTAAAGTTAATAAAAAATATAAATAGGGACACTACATATTGCTCAAGGAAACCATACTTTAACAAGACTTTACAATTATAAATATATATGCCCCAAACAATGGAAAATCTATGTTCATCAAACCAACTCTTCTCAAGTTTATGAGCCAAACAGACCATAACACATAATTTTTGGTGATTTTAACATACCTCTTTTATCAATGGATAGATGTTCCAAACAAAAGTAGAAATAAGAAACTATAGAACTCAATAATGCAATCAATAACATAGACTTAATTGACATATAGAGAATATTTTATTCTTCAAAAAGTGAGTACTCTTTTTCTCTGCAGCACATGGGTCCTTCTCTAAAATAGACAATATATGACAAAGCAACTCTTACAAATATAAAAAAGTAAAGATACTACCCTGCATTCTATCATATCATAATGGAATGAAATTAAAAATCAATCATCAAATAACAAATAAAAGTTAATCCAACACCAGGAGAACAAATAATATGCTGCTTCCTGAACAATAAGTTGCAGAAGACATTAGAAGAAGAATACAAAAAATTTAGAGATGAATGAGAACATAGATGCAACATATTGAAATATCTGGGACACTATGAAAGCAGTTCAAAGAAGAAAGTTCATTGCATATAGTTCATTCCTTAAAAAAGATAAAGCCAAAGAATGACTTAACTCTATATCTCAAAAAAAAAGAAGAAAAAATCTATACCCAAAGCAATAGAAGACAGGAAATAATACTAAAGCTGAAATTAATGGAATTGAACAAAAGTAATGATTGAAAACTTGACAGAACAAAAAGATGGTTATTTTAAAAAATAAATAATATTGACAGACTCTTAGCCATACTAATAAGGAGAAGAAGAGAAAAAACTCTAACACACTAACATACATGATTTAAAAAAGAAATATCTCCACAGACGCAATAAAAACTCAGAAGATAATTAGAAATTATTTGAAAACTTGTACTCCAATAAAATAGAAACTATCAAAGGCATCTACAAATTTCTACAGTCATATGATTTGCCCAATTGGAATCAGGATGACACACACAATTTAAACAAATTGGTTTCAAAAAATAAAATAAAAGAAACCATTAGAAGCCTACTAACCAAGAAAGCCCAGGACTGGATGTATACCCAACTGATTTCTAGTAGGCCTTTAAAGAAGCACTAACCCCAATACTTCTCAAACTATTTTATAAAATAGAAAAAGAGATTACACTTCCAAACACATTGTATGAAGCCAATATCACCCTTATTCTAAAACCAGGCAAAGAGATATCAAAAAAAAAAGAAAAGAAAACTTCAACCTATATGTCCAAGGAATGTAGATGCAAAAATTCTTGATAAAATATTGCAAATCAAAAAACAAACAAACAAAAATATTGAAAAGATTGTGCACTATATTCAAGTGGTATTCATCTCAGGAATGAAAAAAGGGTTCAACATAGAGAAAGCAATAGATGTAATTCATCACATTATTGACTTAAAGATAAGAATCATATTATCATCTAAATAGATGCAGAAAAAACTATTGACAAAAATGCAAGCACCTCTTCATCTTCAAAACACTAGAAAAATTAGGAATAACAGAAACATATCTCAACATCATAAAGACTAGCTATTCTTAGCCCCCAGCCAGAATCATTCTAAGTAAGTTAAATTAAAGGCATTCCCTCTAAGAACTAGAACAAGACAGGGATGCCCTCTTGTTTCTTATATTCAACATAGTTCTTGAAACACTGGACAGAGCAATTAGACAAACAAAAGAAATTAAAGGGAGACACATAAGAAAAGAAGAACTCACATTGACACTATTTGATGATAATTTAATTCTGTACCTAGAAGACCCAAAAAAATCCACCAGCAAACTTTTAGAACTAGTTAATGAATTCAGCTAAGTAGCAGGATATAAAATTAACACCCATAATCCAAAGGCATTTCTATATATCTGTAACATATATTGAGAAAAGGAAATAAAAAACAACTACTCAATTTACAATAGCCTAAAAATAAATAAATAAATAAGATGCTTGGGAATCAACTTAATGAGAGAGGTGAAAAATCTATACAATGAAAACTACAGAATCCTAAAGAAAGAAATTAAAGAAGACCTTATGAGATAGAAAGATCTACGTTGCTCTTGGATAGTCAGAATAAATATTATCAAAATTAAAATACTACCAAAAGCACTGTAAAGATTTAATGAAATTCTGATCAAAATACCAATTACATTACTCATAGAAATAGAAAGAGCAGTCATGAAATTCATTTGGAAAAATAAGAGATCCAGAAGAGCTAACGCAATCCTTAACAGGAGAGTGCAAAAGATGGCATCACTATACCTGATATTAAACTATACTGCAGAGCAATAGAAATAAAAACAGAATGATATTGGCACCAAAAAAGACAGGTAGAAAAAGGGTACAGAATAGAGGACATAGAGACTAACCCACAAAATTACAATTATATTAGACAACGGTGCCAAAACATGCATTGGAGAAAAGACAGTCTCTACAATAAATGGTGCTGGGAAAGTTGAAAATTCATATATAAAATAAAATTAAATCCCCATATCTCACCATGATCAAAACTCAACTCAAAACGGATCATGAACTTAGGAATAAAACCAGAGACCCTGTATCTAATAGAAAAATAGTAGCTTGTAATCTCCATCATGTCAGATTAGGCCCTAAATTTCTTAATAAGAATCCTACACCACAAGAATCGTAATAAAAAATTAATATATGGGGCGGATTCAAACCAATTTTTTTTTAGCAAAAGAAACAATCTGTGAGGTGAATAGAGAGCTTACATCTGGGGAGCAAAGTTTTACCCCTCACACATCAGATAGAACACAATCTCTTGGGTATATAAAAAAAACTGAAAAAGCTAAAAAAAATAACCCAATCAATAAATGAGCCAAGGATATGAACAGACACTTCTCAAAAGATGATATACAATCAATCAACAACTATGTGAAAAAATGTTCATCAATGCTAGCAATTAGAGAAATGCAAATCAAAACTACACTAAGATTTCAACTCACTCCAGTCAGTATGGCAGCTATTATGAATACAAACAACCCTAATTGATTGCAAGAATTTGAGGAAAAAGATACACTCATACACTTGTGGTGGAACTGCAGATTGGTGCAGCCAATATGGAAAGCAGTACAGAGATTCCATTGAAAATAGGGAATGGAACCACAATTTGACCAAGCTATCCCTCTCCTCAGTCTATTCCCAAAGGACTTAAAAACAGAATACTACAGGGACACAGCCACATCAATGTTTATAGCAGCAAAATTCACAATAGCTAAATTGAAGAAGTAACCTAGATGCCCATCACTAGATTAGTGGATTTAAAAAATGGAGTTGGAGGAGATAATGCTAAGTGAAGTTAGCTAATATCCCCCCCCCCAAAAAAAAATGCCAAATGTTTTTTTTTTTTCTGATATAAAGAGGCTGATGATAGTGGAGGGAGTCATGTGAGGAATATATGAACTCTACATAAAACAGTGGGGTTGGAGTGGAAGAGAGGTGGCAGGGGATGGGAAATAATGGTGGAATATGATTGTCATCATTATCCAAAGTACATTTTTGAAGAAACAAATTTGTTTAGTTCTAAATGCCAAACACTGGAAACACCCAAATGGCTATAATTGGTGAAAAGGCACATCCATACAATGGAATACTTTGAGCACTTAAAGGAATAAACTACTAATATAATCAGAAACAGAGATATATATCAAAGTAATTACACTGAGAGAAAGAAGCCAAAAAAAGGTCCATGTGATATAATTCCATTTACATAAAACCCTAGAATAAGCAAATTAACCTACAGTGATAGAGAGGTAGGTGGGTGGTTGCCTGGAGAAAGGGACAGAGAACCATGAGGATAGAAGTACAAAAAAATTTGGGGTGGTGATGGATCTGTTCATTCTCCTTATTGTGATGATAATTTCTTGGGTGTGCACTTGTTTCAGAACTGATGAAATCATACTCTTTAAACATGAAGTTTATTGGGTGTCAATTAGACCTCAATAAAACTGTCTTTAAAAAAGCTACCTAAATTTTATAATATCTATTTTAAATTTCCCCTTTTCCATTCAGCATACCAACAATCTTTCACTATAGTAAACTTACTCATGTAACTTCTTAAAAAACATCTTTCCTTTTACCTTTACTCTATATAAACATGATTGTAAAAGAAAATTACTATTGGATAGAAAAGTGAACAATTTGGTATCCCTGGATTGCACAGTTGTCTGTTTACTGGCTTCAAATGAAGTCTGAATGTTTAGCTAAACTACCAGTACTGAAGGCTCAGTCACTGAATACTGAAAACATCATTTTTGCAAGCTGCCCTAAAGCAATTCACTAATTCAAATAAATATTTGCTGCACATGTGCTCTCCGTATGGCACTGTTGAAAGGGCTTGATTTCATGCAGAATAGACAGTTCCACATTACAAAGTTATTTCATGTCTTCTTTTGGAATAATTTGTAAGGTATAGCAACAGTTAAATCACAAGATGAAAGAATAGCCATGGAAACAGGCCACAGATAGCCTTGAACAGTGACTCTTCTAAATAAAGGTTAAAATAATAAATTTCATTGATAACATGACTGAAGAACTGTATCCTAACAGCTTAGAATTCCAAAATGACAAGTATCTCTCATATCTTAAGTGAACTCAGAAAAAACATTAAAAATTATTTCCACGCACAGCAAATATGGAGTCTGCCAGCTCTAAGAGGTCTTTCTGGCTTAGAAATATAAAAGGATGTGAAGACAGACCCCAAATGATTTTTTTTAAATACCCATAACAATAGGAAGTTTTAAGTAAATTCTCTAAAAAGAATACTCTGAAACAGCATATTCTTCATTACTGAGCTCAGCTAACTGGACCAAGAATGGAAATTATTATATTTTATAGATGATACAAGCTTAATTATTCATCACAAATAAAACCATCCATAGCACCACCACCATGTTCAAGACACTTAACAGCTTAGCAAGGACATCCATTTGAAAACCTTCCACTATCCCTTACAATGATACTACCCTTTAAAGTTGTTTCTGTAAAAGAACCCAAAACCTACTCCGTTTGTGTACAATGAATCAAAGCATTTTCTATTCTCATATATAACTGATTAGAACTAATGAATAATTTAAAAAAAAAAACAGAAAACTTATGCCAGATACACAAAAATCTATAAAAATCACTTGTCAGTGATAACTGTGGATGGTATGTGCTTCAGATTCGCTCAGAAAGTTACTCTTCTAATTTTTTTTAGGTTGTCTGCCATGTTTTGTGTTTTCAAAGGTACAATTTTGCTAAACCATAAGCTTTTAGTGAATTTTGGTTGACATGATTCCTCTGCACGTGTTCCAAACACATCATACCCAAATTTATATCTACATTAAACACTACTTACTAATCCTGAGTGTTCAGTAACCATGGAACTCAAACCATGAGCTCTCCAAGCACAATATTCAAGTATTCTCATCTTCACTGAGAAGCAATATCCACTAAACAAAAGATGAAACCAACCATAATATTCAGCTTTTGCATCTTCTATTTATTGATTTTTGGAGTTTTACAAATGAAAATGGTTTGCTTTAGGTAAATTGGTGAAAAAAAGCACAGTCATTTAACTGCTTAAATTAAAATTATGAAACTTTACATCTCACCTCTGATACTGATTTTAATTACAATTTTGAAATAACACCTGCTACAGCATGAGTTCCCTTGAAGCTAAGAGCCAATTTGTAGTTTCTTGTGATACCTCCACTGTCAATTATTTCCCTCCTAATGCATTTTACTTTGAAGAAAAACACTGTTTCATGCAGTAAGATCTACTTGTAATCTGCAATGTGCTTGGCACTGTGATTACCAGTTTATATGCAGCAGCTCTGCTCATCCTCACAACAATGCTATGATGGAGAATGTTATAGACAGGTAGAGTGTCACTGACCTTAATATACTTGTCCAAGGTCACTGAGCTACTTCCCATTACTAACAGCACACAGTATATCTTGAAACTTTTATCAAGAGGGCCGCAAATGGGACCACACCTGCCAGAGAATATGGATTCATCCCACCCTGACTACTTCCCATTTAATCTAAGCACATTTATTTTTTTCTATTCACCTTAATCTGACCATCTGCCTTGGCCTTTAAAAAAAATTGTTCTCATGTTTATGAACACTGGTCTTCTATTTGTTTTACATGAGGAGAAAGATGTCTATACGAATCTTCTGAGTAAAGATTCTGCTTTAGCGAAACTGTAGTATGAATGACAGATGGCGGGTGCCCTTGGAGCAGCCCCTGCAGCAGAGGCGTGCAGACTCGAGCTTCCCCCGCCCTCCCTGAGTCCCCGAGCTGCCTGGGACCCCCACCCCGGCCTCGAAGGTGCTTTGCTGTCCAGCCCCAGCCCTGCCGCCTGGCCCCAGGCCTGGCTGCAGACGCTCCCGCCTGGAGCTGCACTGTGCCAGGAGCCACCCAGCGGCCACTTGCCTTTCCCTTCCTGGAGCCCATTCCCGACCCCCCTACCCCCACTTCTGCACCACCAACTCGCTGATCACCATATTGGTGGAGCTGGAGGAGGGCCTGCTGCCCATAGGCGCTGAGCAGGCAAAGAGGGCCGTGAGTGAAGGTGGTGGCAGCGGCAGAGGGGGCAGCGACAAGGTCTCCGGTGGCCTTGAAGCGCAAGAGCAGCCGGGCAAGTCCGGCGGGCTGGTGGTGGAGACCATCAGCAGGCTAGGCGCATGGTGGCTCATGGCTGGCGCGCATCTACGTGGAGGCCAGGAAGGTGGCGGGTTTGACCAGCAGAAATGGAGCGCACCTAATTCAAGTATTGGGAGCTCATGCTGGTGCAGAACTACACACTGCTGCAGGTCAAGGGCACAGGTGCCAATAGCTCCTTCAAGTTCAACTGCGAGAAGCTGGAGGCCTGTGAGCGTCGCGCCCCACCCCTGCGCCTGACACGCACAAGTCCAAGAAGTTGGCACAAGCCCAAGAAGCTGGCGGCGCACTGCAGCATAGACTCCAGACTCACCAAAGGTGCCGTGGCTGATGAGTGCCTGCCCCCAAGGCTGCGCTTCCAAGGACAAGGGCAGTAGGTGGTGGTGGTGGGGAGTAAGAAGCTGAAGAATGCAGCCAAGTCCAGCGGCCCCAAGGTGCCCAAGCACCACAAGTGTGAGCCCCTGCCCCAGAGTGTCCGAGGTTGAGGGGAACCATCCTGGGGGGCCTGGCCTCCCTTCCCTCATGAGCCATGGGGAGATTTTTGAAACAGCCTGGGTGATTACCTGATTGGCTCTCCCCTTTGGCAAAGGCCATCACCATGTTTACGGCCCCACCTGGATGCCAATGGGCTGGGTCCCAGTTAGCAGGCTCGCAAAGGCAGATGGCCCCCTCCTTCTTGCTGCCTCTGGACTCTCCACAATTGCTCTAGCACTCCTATCCACCCACGGGCCTCTGGGAAGCCCAATAAAAGATTGCTGACTTTGAAAAAAAAAGAATTCTAGTTTAGACAGAAGGATTTAGAATTAGAACTTGGTGGCACATGCCTGCAATCTCAGCAGCTCTGTAGGCTGAGATAAGAGGATCTCAAATTCAAAGTCAGCCTCAGTGATGGTGAGGTGCTGAGATACTCAGTGAGACCTTGTCTCTACATAAAATATAAAATAAGGCTGGGTATGTGGCTCTGTGGCTGAATGCACATGATTTCAATCCCTGGTACACAACCCCCTTCCCCCCAAAAAAGAGATGTGTATCTTCTTTTTGCAACTAACCTTTGAAAAGTTTTTGGTGTTAAAAATTAACCAATGTGCTGACATTTTTATATGTTTCCTATTTTATTACCAATGAGATGCTATCACCTATAAGACACTTAGAACATTCTTATTCTATGTACCACACAGAAGAAAAATTTCTATGTGGTTATAACATGCCAATTTTAAGATTCCATTCATCTCAGACGTGCATCTTAAAAATCAATGAAATGCCTTAATTATTTACCAGAATTGTATGGTAAATTATTTGGTTTCCTTCTAGCTAACTCTTATGTCTCTCAAATGTAAAACTCCATAAATGCATGAATGTTTTGTCCATTTGACAACATATCTTCCATGCTTAGAAATTGGAACATTTTCAATATCTATGTAATTTGTTGACATGAAGTTTAGTTCTTTTTTCAAGGTTTAGTGCTTTAAAATGAAAATTGGATGAGGAAGGATTTCTTCTACTGTGTACACTTCAGAACGCATATAATTTCTACAATAACAAAACAAGAAGTCTCATTGATCAGGTGGATAAATAAAAGGAAGAATCTTAAAAAGATGCTAAAAGCGAGTTTGGTGTCTAACCCACAGGTGAGAGGGAGATGATTTCCCATCGATTTCACTGTTGGTGTCAGTTTAAAAAGCTGTCTGGGGCATATCCTGGTTTTCAGGCATCCCTGACATAGCTCAGGTGGTGCTGGGGTGTGCACATGTGGTCCCCAAAGAGAAATACCGTGGAGTCTCCCAGCCCTATCTTAATGGCCCAGAAAGCAGTGAACAGTCACTGATCTCCAGTGAACATTAGCTTTTTTCTCCTTTTGGTGATGACAATTTCCTACTTTGAGGGGTCAATGATTACCAGTTAGATTTGCTTCACACAGCCCACTGAGGCCATGGGACAAGCCGTCACTGGGGTCTTCACTGCTGTATCTGCAGCTTTCAGGCCTCTGATCCACACCACCTGTCATCTAGCCTCAAGCTTGACTTTGGCTCTTCTGAGATTGCATATTTCTATGAACAAGTGCTTTGTGCTATCTCTTTCTTTCTCACCTCCCCTAGTCCTTCACCTACTTTATCCTCCCTCTTTCTTGCCCATCCTCACATCAATTCTGATTCTTTGGAGAACTCTAACTCATGTGTGCACCACCACACACATACACATACACAAAATCTGCATGATAAGGCCCTAAGGATTCAGGGAAATTCACTGTCTCTTGTCCTGAAACTTAATTTATGCCGAAGCTCTATGGTTTGCTGGTAGTTTTGAGTCCCTGTGAAGTCCCATACTGAAACACAGAGCATCTAATGTAATGATTTTGTTGGTAAGATAAGTCAGTTCCAGGACACATGCAAATAGATAGGGAGGAAGAAGGTGCAAGCCCCAAAGCAAGAGACATCTGGATCAACATCTGAAGCAGCATGATGGGGGCCACTGATGAAAAGATGCACTTTATGCATATAAACATAGAAAATAAATATTAAATATATTAAGATATATTTTTGTATAAATGTGTAAATAAAATGATAAAATTACCATAAATATAAACTATATAAATGGATATGTATTTATTATATAAGTCTATATACACACATGCATATACATACATGCACATGCACATGTATGCCTGCATACATACATATATATGTTTATTAGACCAGATTTTGCTTGGTTCCAAGGAAACATAAATTAAAAAAAAACAAGCAAAACTAATAACTTACTGGAATGTTACAAGATTGGGTTGTGGAAAGACTGGAGGCAAAGAAAGGAAGGCTGTGGAACCTTAATGGTACTGATGAAAAGAGTCAACTCTGCACCTAAGCTGGGGTTCTGTGCCCTCAGTTAGTGAGAGTTCAGTGTCTCTGACTGGTCAGCTGTGGCACTGTGGATACACCCCTGAATCAGGATGCAGCCAGGAGTAGGACAGGAAAAAGACATGGAGAAGTAGGCACCATGGTTAACCCTGGCAGAGCAGTACAGGGAATGTTCCACAAGCAAAATCTGTGGTTTGTCTTCTGAAAGTAGAAAAGATAATTCCTGAATAGGCCAAAGAAATAGCTATTTATTATGATACTAGCTTCCACCTGGCAATTTCCTTACACCATTTCTTGGGAAAATTATATAGGTGTATTTTTCTGAATCCCACATTCTAAGAAATTGAGCTTAGGAAGTGAGAGAAATAGGAAAAAGGATTAGAGTTTTACACTGAGAAGAAAAGAGCACCATTCCACAGAAAGATGCTGCTCCTCAAAGGGACCCAGTGGTGCAGAAAAAAGAGACAGCAGGGGTGCCAACATTCAGAAATGAAGGTCAGTGTCCTGGCTCCAGCCAGGGCAGGAGAGAAGGGGCCACCAAGATCGCTCTCTTTGGGGTTCTGGGGAGCCATGACCACATGACAAACACATGTCCTTGGCCCTGTTTGCTGCTAAGGGTGACATCTTACAAAGTCAGCACTGTGCTAATCACACACCATTCTTTTCTCCACTCTATGATGTTGCTCCAAGAAATAACAGGCTCTGAAGCAAAACAAGCCCTTCTCTGGCATTTCTACATGGGGTTTTGTGCAGAGCTAGTCTTGCTAAAATATTAGACCTTATATTAGTTAAAAACCACCCAGCAAAACCTGCAGGTGTGTGTCTATGTTTGTATGTTCAACCAAGGTTACAGCTCTCTGAATAGTACCAAACATACATATATATCATACTAATTACAAAATTTTATTGTCTCTCTCATAATATGTTAAGCACATAAAAATGTCAGAAAAATTTTAACAGCAATTCATGATTTAGGTAGTTATTTGTGTCGGGGGGGGGGGTTCAATTATGGTCTTTTGTTTCTAAATCCCTAAAATCAATATCAGTCTGGAATTTGAAAACCAACAATCACAGGAAGTGGCATCATTCAGAGAGCAAAGATGGAGATGCAGAGTAACCTTCCCAAGATGGAACTTGTCTTCCTCATTCAGTGCAGGAGACTCTAAGAAAGGAAGACAAGGAAGGCAGGGGAGTTTTGGCAGGGAGGAGGAAGACAGAGACACTTTGTGTTTGTGTGAGGCAGAGCTGTAAGAAAGAAAGGAAGGAGGGAAGGAAGAAAGAAAAGAGGAAACGAAGAAAGGAAGGAAGGAAGGAAGGAAGGAAGGAAGGAAGGAAGGAAGGAAGGAAGGAAGGAGGGAAGGAATGAAAGAAGGAAGGAATGAGAAGGACATGAACTCTCTCCAGGGAACAAGGAGACCCTTTATAAATTCAACATTTGTGTCCTTTGAGTCTTGGGACTACATAACTTCCCTAACATAGCTCTCCATTTTTAATGTAAGAATTGTGTATATTAAATAAAAATAGGCCTTGGAGACTACTTTTAAAATATGCTAGAAAATTAATCTTATGGACAACATTATATTCTTAGTAGGAGATATTACCCACCATATTACTGTCCTGGATAAGACAGGAGTATTACGAATTATTACACCATACAAGGCATTTTCCCTGAAATATGACATTGTTATGCACTGGTCCATTCAATTAGTATGTATAGTCCCAAACAGTGAGTTGTGGTTAAATGGTATGTAATAGGCAAAGTGCCTGCTTTTCATATGACTACTTTGATGTTTTACCACAGACAAAACTTAACTGAAAACATGCAGTATAGAACATAGGCTTAAAACATCAGTTTTCAATTAAGAATACATCCTAGAAGATTTTCTTAAAATATAAATCTATAAATGCTAAACTCTTATTTGGCCATTCATCTTCTCTCCTTGGGTATTTCATATAATATTCAAGGAACATACAGTCTTAAACATTGTGCTTTCATGTTGACCATCTTGAATGTCAAGATAAGATTCAACATATTTTAACTTTATGAACCATAAAAATTTATTGACCGTCAACTCTGTGAAAACTCTAAGGCTAGACTCTGGGATGAGGAGTTCGTTAAGCCACTGTGCATTTTCTAGCTTGCATGGTAATTGCTCTTAAATTTAGAAACTGTGTGATTACCAAGAATTTCTAAAAAATATTCTATAATTAGAAAGAGGCAAATAGCTGCAAATTAGTCATATAAGCATATATTACATTAATACATCTGAATAAATTAAGCATGTGTGATCACAAAACAAAAACAAGGACCTAAAACTCCTCACACAGCTATGAAAAGTGCTGTAATTACAAAGCAGAATAATTTTCTTTTAGGTCCAAAGCATGTGGTTTCAAAGTCCTGTAGCTAATAAATATCTGTATGTTCTTTATTCCAAATTTATTGCTGTGTATGCATTATTATAGTTTGTTTGAAGGATTATGCTTTGATCTAATGTTTCATTTCAAACAACTGTCTTAAAATTACTAAGAATTTTTCTTGTAACACTCATCACTAATTGTATTAGTACCATAGTTATATGGTGAATTTTGAGCCTGCAGGAGTTTATTTAAAATTTAAAAATTCTGTGTCACTGAAAAGATAGAAGATATATTAGCTGACCTCATTGTCTAGGAAATAGGAATATTTGAAAGAAATTATTTTCAGGTATTTGGTCATTTGAGGTACTGATCTGTGTATAATAAGTAAAATTTAATTGTATTTGCAGATTTATGGAACTATGCTTCAAATAAATGTGCCTTGAGAGAGAATATTAGTGTATTTAGCTTCTACATCTATGTCTAGAAAATTTACATAATATCATAAAAATTACATGATTTATGTAGAAATACTAGTCAATGTATCTTTCTAGTATTTTGCAGAGATTCATGGATTTGGTATTTTTGCTTCAAATATATTTTGTCAAAACTAAACAGACCTTGGTCATAAAGCTTCTTCTAGACCTTTGACCAAGTCTTGCTTCATTCCTCTTAGTTTATGTATCTTCTTACCTGAGGTATCTTCTTTTCCCACGTGACATTAAAGATAAAGTGTGCTGCCAAGTATTCTGCTCTTTGGAAAGAGTTTTGTTTTTTTTTTTTTTAATTTTTCAAGGCTAAGCCTGAAAGATACTGTGCAGTGGTGTCATTTTATTTCAGTTTACTTCTAAATAAAGCTAACTCATACTTATTTTTAGTAAAATTTTGATTAATGTTGGCAAATTTCCTCTTCTGATTCAAAAAAGGGACCTTTTTCCAAAGGAAAATAAATAGGTATTGTATCAATTCTTTGCTCTGAAATTGATTTGTGTTTTCTGAGAAAGAGTACAACATCAGTGACTATCTTCTTGTTTAGTTATTTGCTTAGGTATTGGTCACACTCTAAAAGTGTGACCTCAGGGGAAATGCCAAGAAAGATAGAGTAAAATAAGTAGAAGCCATCAATTGACTATACTTTTGTAACTTCAGTAAGGTTTTTGAAGTACTATATGACTTGCGTATATCTCTGGCTTCCATTTAAAATCAAAATATAAAATTCATTTTTTTATGTATCACTAATAAACTTCTAAAAATAAAATTTACACCTTTTTTCTAATCCTGTTCATGATTTCTCTATTTTCTTGATTATATGAATTTTTATAACTGATACTAACTTGATAATCTGTATCATTTCCTGGTTTACAAACCCTTATTTATTTTTGTCTCTTTTTAGTTATAGTTGGCCTCCAGTAACTAAGGGAAAGACCCCTTTCTGTCTGCTCCGCTCAGCCCTGCTCCAGGCTCTCAGCTTCCCAGACCCTCATGCAGTTGGTTGTAAATTCTTCCAGAATTTTTACTATTTTTCAAGACTTAAAAAAAAAAAAAAAACTTTAAAGTTTCTTTGCTGAGTTCAGGTGACCAAGGAATACTCACATCTTTTGAAGAAAATAAAACACACACACACAAAAAAAAAAAAAATGGGAAAAAAAACAGCACAGAATCATCTTTAACCTAACTTTTTATATGATATATCAGATCTCTGTAACTTTGTACCCAAGGTTCTGTGTTCAGTTGAATTTTAACGTCTTTTTGTATTTGAAAGGAGTGTGACTACTGAACTTGAAACTTTTTATTCCTAGCGTCTTGGTGGTTTCTGGTGAGGTTAAGTGGATGAGAGGGTTAAGGGAACATGGGGGATTCTTTCCTATCCTAACATGAAGTTTCCCCCACAGTCTGCTCTCAGGTGCCGGACTTCAAGTTTTTTCTTACAGTGATATACTTTGATTATTCTTACTTCCCCTTTATCCATAAGTTTTAACAGCATTTTATCAAACTGCTCTTATTAAGAACAATTTTACATATATAGTTATAATTCACTTAACCAGTCTGCACTTATTGCTTATGGTTTCACTCACCTGCTATGCCTGTTTTTGGTGTCTGAAAAACAGACATATTATTTTTCATATTTTACCCATTTTCCTACATGCATATACTGGAAAGAAAATCAGGTCTGGAAATATTCCATTTTGATTGAATGCTATAATCAAGAAAATAAAATTTAAATATGCTAAATATATCTCCAGAATTGCTCAAGTAACTCTGCTTAAAACAAAGAGAAATTCCTAAAAAGAAAAAACATGGTCAGGTTCAAGAAAGAAAAAATAGAACCCAAGTATTTATCACTAATGATAGATTATAGATGATAAATACAGAATAACCTCATGATTTAATGGAAACTAGTATTCAACCTGGTATTCTAAACTGAAGCAGACTGTCCTTTAATGATACATAAAAATAGATTATTATAAATGATAAAATTCTAAAAAGCTGTTTTCTGTGCCTCATTTCAAAGAGAGTTACTCAATATAGAAGAAAAATAAAACAAAGGAAGCAGAGTTTGTGGACAGAAACAGTGGCTCTAACTACAGTGCTCTAAAAATTTATGCTGATTCTGCAGTAGATCTTGAAAATAGTTTTGTTAGCACACCTCAGTTCGACCTTTAGAATGATGGTTTAATAGAAATATTAGCTAGTGAGTAGTCAAGTGATTGAATGTAGCAAAAGTTAAAAGATTCTAGTGATCTATTTTCCTCACCACACACACAAAAATGAGTATTAGAAAATACAGACAAAAAAAGTGATGAAAAAGAAAGAAAAAACTCACTAAACACAAATAATGGAAAGTCAAATTCTGCATATGAAACAAAATAAATTTTGCACTTTTTATAATATTTGATGGGATAGAAGAAAGTAGTATTTATTTTTCTTGATGGGAAGAACATCCCTCCATGAGCAGCATTCATGTCCTGATATTGGATGTCAGACAGGCTAATAAGTTAGAGAAATAAATCATTCTTACTTCTGGTGTGTGTTTTGTAATGAAAACTATTTTAAAAGCAAATTTGTGATAATTCTTACTTGTTTTTAAACTTCATAAATTTTGTGTAAACAAAGAATACAACACATAATTATTTTTAAAAGAGAATAATTAACTGATCAAGCATGAACACAGGGACTTGTAACTATTAAAAAAATAGAGTGGGGTGTGGTGGTCTTTACAGATGCTGATACTCAAAAATAATAAAGAGTCCAATGTAGATTAAGCAGGAAATTACAGAACACATATCGTTATGACTACATAAATGATAATCAATTAAACACCAAAGCCTTTTAATGTTTGACTCATTAGGCCTAAAGAGAAAGAAGTGGTCCTGTAAGCTAAATTGGTTTTCCTCTCTCTCTTCTTGCAATTGGAAAAAATAATGGGAACACCTAATACATTGTGAAGGGTCTTCTATGTATATATTTCAAAATTATGGTCAATATCATACAACTAGTAGTAGGTATGGCTACATTTAGTTTCCTTTTAGAACTTTTCATAGTTGGAGATAGAGTGGAGGCTGCTGATTTGGGTGTAAATTTTGGAAACTACTGTTTTATATAGCCGTGGGGATTGAACCCAGGGATGCTTTATCATTCATATATATTCAAAATTCTTTGATATTTTACTTTGAGACCTGGTCTCAGTTACCAAGGCTGGGCTTGAAGTTGGGATCCTTCTGCCTCAGACTCTATGATTTTTGAGATTTCAGGTATGTACCACCATATGAGGCCAGGACACTACCTTTTATTTTTTTACATGAATCTAATAATCAAAACTATTTTAAATATTCCTGTCTTTTCTTTGATGTAAAATATTCAATACTACCTATCCAAATTGATTTTCACCATCACATTCTTTTTTTCAAAAGGTCAATCTTTGGCAAGGCGAGAAGTGGGCGGGGACGCGACAACGAGCCTGAAGGAGGAGGAGGAGGAGGTGGTGGAGGAAAAAGAAGAGACCATAGACTTCTACCTCGGCCTAGAGCGGCCCTTAAAGTGCGTGGGAGAGGAGGGCAGGCGGGGACCACCCCAGAACTGGCCGCTGGCGGTATCATGGCGTCCCGGAACCCCCCTCCCCAAGAATACGAAAGTGATGACGACTCTTACGAAGTATTGGATTTAACTGAGTATGCAAGAAGACACCACTGGTGGAATCGAGTGTTTGGCCACAGTTCGGGACCTATGGTAGAAAAATACTCTGTAGCTACCCAGATTGTAATGGGTGGCGTGACTGGCTGGTGTGCAGGATTTTTGTTCCAGAAGGTTGGAAAACTTGCAGCTACTGCAGTGGGAGGTGGCTTTCTTCTCCTTCAGATCGCCAGTCACAGTGGCTATGTGCAGGTCGACTGGAAGAGAGTTGAAAAAGATGTAAACAAAGCAAAAAGACAGATTAAGACACAAGCAAACAAAGCAGCACCTGAAATCAACAATATAATTGAAGAAGCAACAGAATTTATCAAACAGAACATAGTGATATCCAGTGGATTTGTGGGAGGCTTTTTGCTAGGCCTTGCATCTTAAGGACATGAATGTTCTACTCTAGTAGTGGATCCAACTGTGAGAAGGGAAGTGGTGGCAACAGGGTGATCACTCAACAGCACATGCCACCAGAGTCTCCAGAACAAGGAGAAACAACTAGCTGGACAATACCAGATTCACAACTTAGCATTTTGCCACCTGAAGCTTGGCAAACTAGTATCTGCTGTAAAACAACCTATGTGGTGTGTGAATAATAGTATTCTGGAGCAAACCATGACTTTCGTCATTTTTTAAACATTTGCATCTATTTAGAAACTAGTGTGTAAGATATCACCATTGGAGAGAGAAAAAATTGGTTGGATTTATTGCCCAATAAAATATCCTCCTCTTATTTAAATAAGGTGTTCTTCATTGTGCTTTATAGTATAGTGCCAATAATTAAAAACTAGCTTCCATACTAGGGCTGACTTTTTTTTAAAGCTATGTTTGCAATAAACTGAAGAATCGTGGTGCCCTTTTGTGAAAGACTTTAGAAATAATAGCATTATTAAAGTCATTAAATAGATTATACTGACGTAATACCAGTCTTTGGGTTTTTTTTTCCCTACAGTTCTTACTATGCTTATATAATAACTGTGCATTTCAAAGAAGGCTCTTCTGAGGTGATATTACATCATGTCTAAATCTCTTTTTCCCATTTTGATGTCTGTGGTTTTAAAAATACTTCTTGTATGTTAGCTTCTAATTTGTTTATTTGTCATCCTGGGCAGAAGTAAGTGGAACATACATAGTTGGGTCATTCATTCACTTTATTACCCTTGAGTGTACTTACTTTTTCATTTCTAAAAATCCTAATTCTTATTTTGGCCCCTTCACCAAAAAGTAAATGTTGCTTTAAAATACTTAGTATAATGTGAATTTACTGTCTGAAGAACCATGATTTTCTATGTAAGTATAAAATTGTAGTTTAAAGAGAATTGTCTCCTTTATCTAGTCTGAGATGTAAATACTAACACTTTCAGGCTTCTTGTAGCATTATGTTGGCTGAACACTAGGCCAGTTTATTTGTTTCTCAGGGCCAACATCATATTCTTTCACAGCTTTCTTAACCCAGAAAGCTTCCTGCATTGTTAGTTTTGTCTGTAGAATACTTAGTTGTAATTGGGAAAAACAACATGGAGTCGTTAGATTGAAAAGACTTTGAAGATATTGAGACTATTGTCATTTGATAGGACATCACTGTAGTATATTTTGTGTATTGTAAACATATGATGTTTTCATACTTTCAAGATTGGTTACAGAGTACTTTCCTTATCGTGAGACTCCTTAAAATTAAATGTGGAATCCATCTTTAATTTCTTCCTTTATTTTCATTAGTGCCTCAGATATAATGCTAAATAAAACTCAGACTTTCTTAAAAAAAAAAAGGTCAATCTTTATGTTGTGTAGTTATACATTTTTTGACCCTAAAAAGATATACTCAATAGATTGTATTCTGAGTTAGCAATTCAATTTTATATGTGTTTTAGAAAAACAAATTGCCATAAATTGTTCTGGTCATGTTCTTTATAGAAGTACCTTCCCCTTAGTCATCATCAAAAGAAAATAGGATGAAATTTAGTAAAGTCAAAAGCTAAGATACAACAGTTGCCTAGTTGTTTCAACCAGATGCTTATGATTTGATTGTTTCTCTTTTAAATTTCTTATTCTGATTGCTCTGATGGCTTTTCCTATGATATTTAATAGTCAGCTCAATTTAAAAGCACTAGTTTATGTGAAAATTAGATTCTAAGAGAAACAAATATCTGAAACAAATTAATATTACTCAATGTTTCTCATGATTCCTCTTACCATCCTGGAATTGCAATTCATAGAGCTTTATGTGACTTCCATTCCTCACTATATTTCACTAATCAGCACATGCAGAAATAATTTCTCAACAAATTTATATTAAATAAGTAGCAATTTAGAGAAAATCAGATATAGTTCACACCGGTGAAATTAAAACAATATATGTGGCACTTTGCCAAAGAATACTTGGCATATTCAAATAATAAAATGAAAAATTATTGATTTCCTTTATGTGATAGGACAGAGTTTATTGTTGTGTTGTTTAAAAAATATTGACAGTTTCCTTATGAAAAAATAGATGTTATTTTTTAACATGGATTTTACTTGAATTTTTTTTTTTTAATTTTACCCATTTATCTTGAACACTGAGAAGGTATTTGCTGCGGTCAAACACAGTGAGATGCTGATCAATCAATTGTATTTTCAACTAATGTTGTAAAATGCATCTCTGAAACATTTGAAATTGTTTTCATTTTATATAACAGCATCATGCACACTCAGCACAAGAAAAGGTTTGTCATTAATTTTGGTATTAATACTGGGTTAGGTACATTGAAAAGATGTTGAGAAAATTACATCTATAATGGTGGAATCTCCCAATTCTTTGTTTTCATTTTTCCTTTGGTACTTCTTCTATTGATATTAGTATGTTAAC
Source organism: Callospermophilus lateralis (assembly GCF_048772815.1). Lineage (NCBI taxonomy): Eukaryota > Metazoa > Chordata > Mammalia > Rodentia > Sciuridae > Callospermophilus > Callospermophilus lateralis. The sequence continues at coordinate 92,875,622 of NC_135315.1, read as the reverse complement.
TTTAATTTGAATTGTCCATACAGTTTCTTAAATCATAAGACCCTTAGAATTGAGGAAATCACATATAGAATGTTTATTCCACAAACTGATATAAGATTCAATGAAAGACTTCAGCATTATTAATGTACATTTTTTCAAAATTCCATTAAGTAACAATGTGAGATACAGTATTAAAATTTTAACAATGAATGATAGGCACCCTAAGCAAGTATGTAGTGTTCCAATTATTCATTTACTGAACTTCATTCATTCATATTATAATAGTTGATTAAAAACCACACATCAGAGTATCTGTTTTTGAAAAAAATTGCTTGGTGAATTTCTAACAATGCAGCATGCAATTTTTATTTATTATTGGTTCATCATACCCACATTTTACCCACATAGTAAGATTGTTATAATATTCAATAAGTTATAGCTAAAAATATGAAAAACCACATACCATAATTTTCAAATTATATAAATGCTCTTATTATTTCTTCATCCTTCCCAGAAATATTTATCAGGAATTTACTATATGCTAATTAAAACTTAGTTTATCCTACTTATTTCAGATATTTCAAAAAAAACTACAAGACCTCATTTGAAAAGGGTAATATAGACCTCAAAAGTAACTACTGTTTCTCTAGTAAATAATGTGTATAGAAATCTTCTAAGGTCTTGGGGTATGCAAATATATTTGGGATGCATCAGAGAGTGCATATGAAAAAAAAACCATATTATTTATCATGTTATGTAAGTGAATGAAATATCATACCAAAAGGTTAAAAAATTAACTTTGAGGAAAAAAAGCAGAAGGATACACTAGTATTTGAAATAAGGTAATAATAATTTTTACTATAATTAGTTGTTTCTGGGTCTCATTTCACTCTTTTCTTTAATTATCTATCCATTTTTTTAATTACCCCTATAGATGTTATTGGAAAATATTGGCATTCAGTGAATAATGCCACCAATTTTCTGCTCTGCAATATTAAAGAACTATTTCAGATTTATTGCAATGAATAGTTTTATTTAAAGGTAACAGTAGGTTTTCAATGTAGAAATTACTAAAATAAATTTGGGTGTTCTCAAAAAGTATATAACAACCATATTTGATGAACTTTGTGTCATAGTGTATAAGAAAAGTTGCTTCCCTACCCCAAACCAGACATCATTGGAATAACCTTGTGTAGTATCAGCATGTACAAGTTTAGATGAGGACTTTTGATTCTTTTTTATTTTACTTCCCACCTACATCATGGCTTACTTTTTATAAGCAAATTTCTATGCTTGTTAAACCTCTCACATATCTCAAAATTCACTAGGAGGGAACCATGACAATCTAGAAACAAATATATGTGAGATAGTGTATATATTAATATATGAAGAAGTTCAAGAAAATATTGATCTGCTCAAGAGATGGTGCAGAAACTATAAAGAAAGCTAAAAATTGAAATTGAAAGATAATACTCACAATAATTAATAAGAATCATGTAGTCTTTGGAAGCAGATTTTTTAAGTAGGAAGCTCTTGAGACTGATGTCCACTGCATCTTTTATATGAATATTTGCTCTCTTTTTGAGGGCCACCAGATTTTATCCAGTACACTTTTTACTTGATATAGCATATTTAGAAAGCCCACCATTCTCTTTATAAACCTACGCATGGTATATTATACATACATTGAGTTTTTGCACAGACTTTTACCTTCTTTTAATATATCTAGCCCTTAGTCTTGTCACATTCAAATTTATTCAGTCTTCATTAAGTAGTGTAATTAAATTCCCTTTTGTCCTTAAAATAAAATCTCCCCCTAAAATAATTTCTATATTCTAAATCATTTTATTGAAGTATCTAGAATATTTATAAGTACTAACAAATGACATTCTATGTCTCATTTTACTGTTGTCTTTCTCATATTACTTCCATTATTAATTGAGCATGTTCCCCAAATGTTCATGTGTTGGGAACTTACTTTCCAAAGGGAGAGAGTTGGGAAATAGTAGAATGTTTAAGAAGTGAAATCTAGTAGATTGTGGTTAGATCATTGGGGGAGATGCCCTTGGAAAGGGTTAATGAAATTTTAATGGGACACAAGATAGTACCTATTAAAGCAGATTAATAAAAAAGAGCAAGTCTTCTTACTGGATTTCTCTAACTTCTTTCTTTTCATGTTCTCTATACCACTCAAATGAGCCCTCACCATAATGCCATCTCATGTGTAATGCAGGTGAAGGGGCTTTCACAGGAACTGAGAAGATTCTGGTACAATGCACTTAAATCTTCAGAACTATATACTCAAAAAATATTTTTAAATTAATTAATTTATATATTTATCTATTTATTAGTTGTAGTTGAAAAAATAACTTTATATATTTATATATTTTTATGTGGTGCTGAGGATTGAACCCAGCTCCTTGCATGTGCTAGGTGACCACTCTAGCACGGAGCAAAAACTCTAGCCCCTCAGAAAATAATTTTATGCATTTATATCTCTTTTTATACATTGGTCTGTTTCTGATATTTTTCTATAGCATTATAAAACAGACTAAAAAAAACAAAATAAAATGATTTTGAGTCTAAGGCCTCTTACTATGAGAGTGAGTAGAACATCTAAGGCTACATTTTAAAAGTGCTGGGATAGTTTAGATGCAAATGGCTTAGCATTTATGATTCTTACTTTTTTTTATTTTTCAAACGTGATATCTTGTATTTCTTATATTCCTCACGGTGCTTAGGTAAATGTATTGCCATTTACTTTGGGACTCAACTATGTGGAATTGATTCTGTTTAGAAAAGCAAAAGCAAAAGAGGCTCCTTAAAATATAGCAAAGACTCTATGAGAATGCTTTGATTTTTAATGGGAAGAATTGCTACTGATCATAGAGGAAATTTAAATACATGGCTACATTTTGATGATACCCATTAATCAGAAATGATCTCAAATGACTAGATCAAAATTCAGCCTCAGCAACTAAGTGTGGTTTCAAGCAACTTAGCAAAACAGTCTCAAAATTTGAAAAAGTAGAGAGAGGGCTTAGGACTGTGGCTCAGTGTTTAAAAATCCCTATATGTAAACTGAAATACAAAAAAAAAAAAAATACAGTTTGAAATGTTTCAATTCAGTGTTAATCATAAAAAAAATAGATTTCATACAATTATTTTCTACAGTATTCAAAAATGAATATAGTAATTTTTGATTTAGAAAACAAAAATTACATGCTTGTAAAGATGAGGTTTCTGCACTATGCATGTATGATATTTATGACTGATATTTCTACCAAATAACTTGATAATGCTTAAAAAATTTAAACAAAAGTTAAAGACAACTACTTATTTTCTATATTTAAATCAGTAATGTCTTTTACTGATCCTCATATACATCAAGGTGCAATGTATACATAATGACTTTACTATACTCTCACATTTGTCAAAGTGTTTATTATAAATTATTCATTTTTATATAAGGCATACATTTTGGACAAAATCTGTTCAATGTTCACTACTGGTATGAGTTTTCAGATGTTCAATAAATTTAAAATTTGAATAAGTTTTCAAAATATTATTTAACTTTTTAGGGTTTCTGGGCATAATGAATTCTCAAAAAATCAGTCGTGTTTAAGAAACATTTAGTTATGACATGTAATTTTTTTCCATTTGTATTCTCTTTAACCAGTATTGAATGCTGAGAATTGGTGAATATATTTTGGGGCCATTGTCACATTGTCAATGTTCACATTTCCAAACTTTGTCTCTTCTATGATTATTGTGGTGAGTATTAGATTTCGACTCTTTCTTAGAGGAATGGTACGATGGTCTCATTTGTAAGGCTTCTCTCCAGTGTATTTTCTCTGATATCTACTAATGTATGATACATAATTTAAAAAGTTGCTACATTCTCTATATTTATGTGTTCTTTCTAGAATAAATAGCTGAGTGGTGAAAAAGAATTGATTTCTTATTAAAAGCTTTGATACATTGTTTTCATTTGTATGGGTCCTTTTCTCCATAAATTCTGTTGTTAATGAGGGTTAGTTTTTCTTTAAAAGTATTGTCACTTTATTTACATTTCACATTCACCAGGGTGTCTTCTGCTGTAGTGAATAAAGTTTTATTTTATATTAAAAGTTTTGCCACTGATGCACATTTGTAGGGCTATTCTCCAGTGTGAATTCTGCTGTGGTGAATAAGGCCTGTTTTATGGCTAAAAGCTTTGCCACATTCCTTATATTTGTAGGGATTTTCTCCAGTGTGAACTATGTTGTGGAAAATTAAGGTTTATATTTGAGTAAAACCTTTGTCACATACTTTTCATTTGTGATGCATCTCTCTAGTGTGAGTTCTTCTGTGGCAAATAAAATGTGATTTTCAACTGAAAGCTTTGCTGCATTCTTTACATTTGTAGAGCTTCTCTCCAGTGTGAGTTCTGCTGTGGCAAATAAGGTGTGATTTTAGACTGAAAGCTTTGCCACATTCTTTGCATTTGTAGGGCTTCTCTCCAGTGTGTGTTCTGGTGTGGTAAACAAGGTCTGTTTTTTGACTGAAAGCTTTTCCACATTTTTTACATTTGCAGGGCTTCTCACCAGTGTGAGTTCTTCTATGGCCAATAAGGTGTGATTTTTGACTGAAAGCTTTACCACAATCTTTACATATGTAGGGCTTCTCTCCAGTATGTGTTTGGCTGTGGAAAATAAGGTATATTTTTTGACTGAAAGCTTTGCTACATTCTTTACATTTGTGGGGCTTCTCTCCAGTGTGAGTTCTTTTGTGGCCAATAAGATGTGAATTTTTACTGAAAGCTTTGCCACATTCTTTGCATTTGTAGGGCTTCTCACTAGTGTGAGTTCTTCTGTGGCGAATAAGGTCTATCTTTTGACTAAAAGCTTTGCCACATTCTTTACATTTGTAGGGCTTCTCTCCAGTGTGGGTTCTTCTGTGGTAAATAAGACATATTATTTTACTCAAAGCTTTGCCACATTGTTTATATTTGTATGGCTTCTCTCCAGTATAAATTCTCTGGTGGTGCACAAGTTCTGAATTATTATATAATTTCTGGTGTTCATGCTCACTTGAAGTTTTCCATATTTTCTTTTGTTGTAAATAGTCAATATTACAACCTCTATATTTTCCACATATCACTTTGTAAAATATATGTTTGATGCCCTTCTCTGGTGAATATTCTTGGGTACCTTGAGAATTCAGGGCTAAAATAAACAAATTTAAAAAAAAAACAATACCTACTAGAGTGAGATAAATATACTTTGCATACACAACATGAAATTAAGGTAAAATAAGTACATCAGGAGTGTAGCAGAGTAGTACTTTCAAAGTCATCATAAATTCAAAAATATATCAGTTCAATAAATATGTACAGACACAGGGGCTGGGGATGTGGCTCAAGTGGTAGCACGCTTTCTGGGCATGCGTGTGGCCCGGGTTTGATCCTCAGCACCACATACAAACAAAGATGTTGTGTCTACAGAAAACTAAAAAATAAATATTAAAAAATTCTCTCTCTCTCTCTCTCTCTCTCTCTCTCTCTCTTTAAAAAATATACATAGGTAATTACCTTGAAAATATTACCAAAATTATTCTAGAGACCACAGTATCTAAGAGGAGTACATCATTAAGAAGAGAAATATAATAAAGAGAAGGAAAGTATGTTACTTTTATCATCCACAGCCTTTTGTCCTTCATAAGATAGCATTTAAGAAATATCTACCAGCTACCTTCACTCTCAGTAGAATAAGAGAAATGTAAAACATATACAAACTTTTGTGGCTTTTTCAAAGAGTGTTCAAAAACTGATTTTTGTCTACGATGACATAGAGATTTAAAAATAAGCAGTAGATTTTGAGTTATAATACCACAAATAGTGAACAAGGGTAAAGAGACTATGGACTTTTAATAAGAAATCTGAACAAAACAATTATTAAGAAATATACACATATATGTCTATTAAATTTTCCATAAAAACATTTTAAAAGACTATAAAAATCTTGTATAGCCTATGCCATAATACTTGGATGAAGTCAACACATGACAATCAAGTAAATAAATTGATTTTTATATTTTTAAAATCCTGTGATATGACAATTTATTTAATTGACAAATACAGCTTTATTTATTTACTAAATATATTATGGTATTTTATACTATATATAAAAGGTAAAATGACTAAACAGAATGAATTAACACAATAAATTATTTCTTATACTTATCAGTTTTGTTCTTACAAGGAATTGTATTCCTTCTACTAGTATTTATGAAGAACATAATACACTCACCATTTGGTAAAACAAAACTCTTGACCCTCTTATGCTCAATAAAATAAATATATGGAGACTTTGACTATAATATCAACCCTACACAAAACACAGTAACTGGTAAGCATAATTTTACTCACCAAATTTTTGACTTCCACATGTCAATCAAATAGTTCTGCAACTTAATCTCTGCCATCCACATTTCACTTAATGCAAATCCTGAATGCATTGCTTAAAACACTTTATAGGACAAAATAATTTCATTACTAAATAATAATATTATACAAGCACACTATTTTTACTCATTTGATCATTGATGGGCACATACATTGAGTCCCTACCTTTAATACTGAAAAAATGTTTGCAATAAACAGAAAAGCAGAGGTATCTCTTCAATTTTTTGATTTAATTGTTTATGGATACATATTTCGTACTGGCGTTTCTGAATCTTTAGGTCATCCAACTTTTAATTTTTCATGTGTGTTTCTTGAGATTAACCCCCCAAATTTGACATCACTGAGCTACAACACAAGTCTTTTTAAAATTGTTTTAAACATGCTGTTATCACCTTTCTGTGACTTCCCTCAAACATGAAGTACTTTTGAATGGCCTCCCAATTACCAAATATTACAAGGATACAGCACTGTTCTTGCATATTTTTATTTATTTAAAAGTTTTATACTTTTTTTTCAAAATGGACTATATAATCTACTGTTGGCTCCTTTAATGAACAATTAAAAAACAGTACAGCAAATATAAACAAAGAGAAACATGGCTTACTCCAAGTAGCAAGATAAGAAAAAAAAATAAAATTAAAAACTGAACATTAGGATACTGAGAGTAATGAATTACTCAAAGAACACTAAATAACTATTTAAAGAAAGTTTACAGAATAAAATTGTGACAAAAAATATTAATATATTTAGGCACAAATTGTGTATGTGAATAATTCTTTAAGAATAAATGACAGGGGGATTCCTAGTGTGCAAAGCTAAAATTCTACCAATATGAGAGAGGCTTATCAAGCATGACCAAGGTTAAGAAAAGTCTAAACAACTTGTGAAATACTGTAAAAATTAAAAACCTATAGAATATATAAAGGGCTCTCTCTCTCTCGCTCTCTCTCTCTCTCTCTATATATATATATGTATATATATATATATATATATATATATATATATGTGTGTGTAAAGGGAAGTGTGAAAAGAATCTAAGCATGCCACAATAAAAAGCTATGATCCAGAAATTAAATAATTAATCAAAATAGAAAAAATATGAAATATAGAAAACAACTTACAAAGTAGAATTATGATGAGCTATTCACTTCAAAATATTTATGATCATCAATGCATTATTGCAAGTCACAAAACAAAAGAATTGAATCTTAAAAAAAAAAAAAACTGCCAAGTCAGTTCTAGCAGAGAGCATGAAAAGAAACCAAGCATGATCTGCTCCTAGAAGCCCTATTTACTAAAAGATGGATAATGCCCCTGCCTTTACATCTCATCATTTTGCACAATATTTAATCAATAAGATATAGATTTAAATAGTGAAATTTCTCATAATCATTTTGGACAAGTTTTGTTGATTGAGCAAATTGTATCCTAATATTTGCCTTTTAAAATAAAGACAAACAAACAAAGATCTAGCTTCTCTCATATTAATATGCATTAAATATTGCTTTATTTATACTTAATGTGCTCAATATACAACATAAAGTTAATACTCAAAATTGGTCATCTGCATTGAATAGACATTTTATTCTCAAACAGCCATTACCAAAAAATGTATGTAATATATAAGATTCCACCTGACCAGCATGACAAGATCCTATGTCTTTGATCACCTGGGGAAAAGCATGGACTGTTAAATTTATGGCAACATGTCCTGTTCGGATTCTAGCTTGATTTATGAAATATAGCAATTATAAATGTACACAAGAGACTTCACATGCTGATTTATAAGTTTCATTTAACCCTGGAAGAGAAGAGTCCCTTCAAAGAAGAGAATAATCATTCTCCTCAAATGAGGAGAAACATTAAAAGAGGAACACAAGATACTATAATTCCAGTTACAGGGGGAAATAAAACCATTAACAGCCTCAGCTCAAAAGGAGTTGGCTCAAATAGGTTAGAATGTACTCTGGAAAACTTAGTTACTGCTTTGATTGCTACACTCACTCAAAACTCTGTAAATGTTTTGGTCTTCATAATAATGTTACTCTGTTTTTGTACACCAGCTGTGGGAAATTCAGTACTGTCAGATCCTGGATTTCTACAACCCATTACAATACCTTGACTCACTTGAATGAAATTGTTATATACCTTCAAAAATTTCTAATGGTACTCATTGTTGTCTTAGCAGAATAACTGTGTCCTTATCATCCACATAGTATTTAAAAGGTCACCATCCTGTGCAATTTATTTATAAAAGATCTATTCTTCTTGATAAAAACTGTGATAATTGAGTGAACCTTCTCTCTAAGGCAGAATGTGATACTTTGACATTCTCCTTAGAGGGTTTCCTTGGACTAGCTCTATGGGCTTATGAAACTACTATGAAATTCACCTATCCTATCATAAAAAGTATTAGCCATGCCTCCATGGCCGTTAATATGCTTAATGAAGAACAAAAACAACATTGTCAAGCCATACTTGATATTCATGCTGCAATTGAGTGTCTGGAATTGTTACATCATAATGGATATCAGAAGTTTAATTACATGTGTTCCTTCAATGTAAGTGATAATAGTAATTTTATTTCTAAAGAGTTAGATTACCTTAAAAATATCATTAATAAGGTCCAAGAAGATAATTGATGTTTAGACTTGTTGGATTGGATAATTTCATGTTTACTCAATTTGATCCGGGTCAAAAAATATTTATAGGTGGATGTTTACTGATGTTGGCACTTGCTGTTGTGCATGGCTGCCTTATTTTTTGCCCCCACCAGCATTAACAAGATAAGTAATATTATTTTTTCAAAAGGTATTTAAAAAGGAGGAGAGGCTGTAGGTATTCTGACCATGGAAATAGACAGGAAAGTGTGGGGGTGTTGATAACTGGCACCCTGAGTTCCACAATAGTAATGCCTAGCAGTTTCTCCCTGAAGCTATTAAGACAACTCTACAGGTGCACTATCTAGTTTCTGTGGTAATGTTCTTAGAGAGAAAGGGCTCTTTGTTTGTAGTAACTGTACCTTATCTTGGTTAGCTATCACTTGGGGTTAAAATAACACTAGGTTAGAATGTAGTCATGGTAACAGAAACTATGATATTTTGGGGTATACTATGTACAGCCGGGATGAGGAGTGGCCAGTTTTTTTTTCTTTTTTCCTTTTCACTGTGAGTGTGTCTCTCTCTTCTCTTTGCTTCTTTACAGGTTTCCTCACAAGATTTGTAACAGATCATGCTGGCCCTCAGAACAAAAGGTAAGTTTTGGTAATTAGTCTGAATAAACTGGGACATCATTAAAGAAGAAAACAGAGGACTACAAAGGATTTGAAAATGTAATAAATGTAGGGCAGTATGTGTTCAATGATTACAATCAAAAGAAATAAAGCTAAGCTTCTGAAATTTTTTTCTGCTGAATAACTACTCTGTCAACATTTTTTAGTATTGCTTTCTCCATTTGAATGTCTCAACTGTGTCCCCTGCTATATTAGGCTACAATAGTTTACATCATTAAATTATGCTAGGTAAAACTTATCTAAAGTGAAGGATGTATAACACACCAAGGAAGAGAGAGATTAAAGAGCAAAATAATATATATTAAAGAGTAAAATATCTATATTAAAAATGCCCCTTTTCTTTGAAACACAAATCTGAAACTCATTCTTATAGAGAAGTTCCCAGAAGATACAACAGAAGTAAATTAAATAATAATTATTAATTAAAAATTTTAAAAGGAAATTAAACTTACCAAGGAAGGTAAAGTTTCTGTAGTTCTCTAACATCACGTCTTTATATAAGTTTTTCTGAGCAGGCTGAAGGCATTCCCACTCCTCTTCAGTACAATCAATGGCTATGTTAACAGTATCTGTTAACATAGATAATGTTAATCAATGTTAACCAATGTTAATCAATTAATCAATGTTAACAGTATCTGAAATAAAAATAGATAAATAAATAACACATTGACCACATGAACATTTTCACAGTTTGCAAGGTAATTGAAGTGGAAATGAGAGTTAATAAATTATCATGTAGGTGGTGAGTTGGAACACAATGATACTTTATCTACTTCTGCAGATAAACTGATTTAAGTTCAAAAAAGTATATATATTCTGCATTTATGAAACACAATGTAAAACTCAGGCATTACCACAAAAATATATATTTTGTAATTTTTTATATAATGATCTAAACTATACATATTGTTCAGATGAGGAAAATTATGGTAATTCAGAAAGGGAATCATCAAATTTTAATTGTACAACCACTAATCAGAGATTTACTAAAGTGTAGAATCTTATTTGTTATTTCTCTAATGGAGCTGGCTATTCTGAATATGTAGAGTGATATGTCTAGTAATTCCAATACCAATGGTATAACAGAATTTTTTGAAATGTAACAAGGTAGGTAGACCACTTAATGGAAATATTTAAGAGTGAATTTAAGTTCAAATATTTTATGGTATTTTATGTGTTATTAATATAAAAAATAGCAATAACAATCCTGTTTGGATTTCCCGTTTTATACTTTTAACAATTTATAACATACAAAATAATGTATACATTTATATAAAAACTTTGATTGATATATATATATTGTATGATGTTTATAATAGAATATACATATAGCTTTTCAAACAAATATAATTTTTTTATTTTATTGGTTCTTTCTAGTTTTACCTAATAGTAAAATCAATTTTATGGTATTATGCAAGAATGGGATATATCTTATCCTAATTAAAATCCTATTCTTGTTGGTAGCTATCATGCTAGGATATATATATCTTTAATATTTCCTTTTATTTATTTATTTGTTGTTTACCATTGTGCAATCTACTGATCATTGCTGTTTCCCACCAGAGTCAGTGCAGCCAGTTTCAACCAGACTCACTATCCAGTCTCAAGATTTCTCTGCACACTCATCATTTACTGTATTTGTAGGAACCAAGTGTCCTCCCTATAAATCACAAAGTACGTATACAGAAGAAAAAAATCAGGTTCACTGAACATAAGTGAGGGAGCCTAGAAATAGATACCCACACTTGCAGGCTTCACACCAGATGGTCAAAACTTGCTTCTCTTTACTGAATGTGTGTGGATTGGTCAATGCTTATATAAAGGCTCTTGATGGGACACAACTTATGTCTTCATATGTTCAATCTGAGCCTAGTGAGTTTTTTTAGTGACAGGAGATGACCTCAAATCCACAAATAAATAATGTCACAATTGTAGGGTGTTATCTGTACTTTTTATTTTTATTTTTTTTGAGGCTCTGGGAATTGAAATCCAGTTCCTCAGGCTGCAGCTATTTTAAGGCAAGGAATCATTGGAGAAGTAAAATCCAGCCAACCCAGAAAAACATTTTATTTGTAGATTATACATGTAAATATATTATTTATGGATGGAAATAATACAGTGACAATCCTGTAAAATTTCAGTTAACAACTCTTGTATGGAAACATATTGAACATTAAAATTATATAAGGTCAAAAAATAATTTTTTAAGAATTTTATAAAAATATAAAAATTGAATTTTGTAGCACAACACAAATTATCCACTATGAGAAAATTACCATTATGTGACTAAAATATTACTAATGAAGTATATGTATTTTTGGAATAGCACCATCAAAACTATGTCAATACTTCAGAAAATCGCAGTTCACTACCATATTTGAGAGTTATGCTTGTCCTGAGTTCAGGAAGATAAAGGACATGACCATTTCTTTATATGCTACAGGTTAAAAATACGTTTTTTTTCACCAATATTTCTCCTAAGATATAAAAATCTAGAGAGAAACTGCCCTGAGTGAGGGCAGGGAGATTCAACAAGAAAGTGTATGATGTGTGATTTTGTGTGTGTGTGTGTGTGTGTGTGTGTGTGTGTGTGTGTTTGTTTTTTCCCCAGATCCAAAGATTTGAGTCTATTATTTAAATTGATTAATGGAATATTCCTTATTTTGTGGCATGTCCTTAGACCCAAAGGCCTATCTCTAACATTTTCCTTTAATTCCTAGGATGAAAGCCCCTTAAGAAAGTGGAATTGAAATAAAGATGAATTGTGTTGTTATGAATGATGTCATACACCTCTAATCGCAGGTAAAGGATTCGAAATTTTGCTTCTTTAGGAATATTACTAAAGCACAAAAAATAGAAACAAGTATCACTAAATGGAATGAATTCAAACTGAAAAGATTCTTCTCAGCAAAAGAAACAATCAGTGAGGCAAAAAGTGATACCAGAGAATGGGAGCAAATTTTTACCATATGCACATCAGATAGAACCCCTAATTTCCAGGTTATATAAAGAACTTAAAAAACTTAATTCCAAAAAAAAAAAAATTCCCAATCACTAAATAAAATGGGCTAAGGAACTGAGAAGACACACTTCTTAGAAGATAAACAATCAATCAATCAATAAAAAATGTTCAACATGACTAGAAATTAAAAAATTGCAAATCAAGACTACTCTAAAATTTAATTTTACTTCAATAAGAATGACAGTTATTAAAAATACAAGCAAAAAATATGTTGGTGAGGATGTGAGGAAAAAGGCCCACTGTTACACAGTTGGTAGGACTCTAAATTGGTGACACCAATATGGAAAAAGAATAAAGAGATTCCTTAGAAAACTTGGAAAGAAACCAAAATTGACCCAGCTATCCCACTCCTCAGCTTAGACCAACAAGAGCTAAAAACAGCATAATACAGTCGCATATCCACATTAATGTTTATAGCAAAACAATTCACAATAGGTAAACTATAGAACCAACCTATATGCTCTTCAATAGATGAATATATAAAATATGGTCTATATACACAGTGAAATATTACTGAGCATTAAGAGAATATAATTATGGAATTGGGAAGTAAATGGATGGAGTTGGAGAATATCATGTTAAGGCAAGTAAACCAATCCACTAAACCAAAGACTAATATTTACACTGCTAAGTGGATCCTGATCCACAATGAGGGAAGTGGGAGGGAGCATGGAAAAAATAAAGAAACTTTGAATAAGACAAAGGGGAGGAAGGTGATGGGAGAAGGTATAAAGGTAAGTAAGATGGTAGAATGAGATGGAAATATTTTGTACACAAAATAGTGTTACATGGGTTTTGTAATTATACTTTCTGTATAAGAGAAATAAAATTTTTTACTCCACTTGTGTACTATGAAGTGAAATGCATTCTTCTCTAATAGCAAGTTAAAAAAAAGTTAATTGAATTTTTAAAAAATCAGGAAAGAGACTTGCCTTCCCCTAGATCTATATATAAATGTATATATGCATATATTCTATATATAACATGCATATATTTAATGTATATAATTTATAAACAATTTTTCATATTTTAATTGATTTTTTAAATAAATAACAACAGAAGCATTACAATTCTTATTCCATGTATAGAGCACAATTTTTCATATCCCTGGTTGTATATAAAGTATGGTGATACCAATGTGTGTCTTCATACATGTACTTTTGATGATGAACTATATTACATTGCACCAATCTTGCTAATCCCCTTTCCCCTTTCTTTTCTTCTCACCTCTCTTCTTTATTGAGAATCCATGTATTTCTCTCATGCTCCCCCTCCCTACCCCATTATGAGTCAGCCTCTTCATATAAGACAAAACTTTTAAATTTTTTTTTGGAATTGCCTAGCATCACTTAGCATTATTTTCTCTAATTCTATCCATTTACCTGCAAATTCCAGATATGATTATACACCTAGAAAACTCAAAAAGCTCCACCAGAAAACATCTAGAACTAGTAAATAAATTTAGCAAACTAACAGGATATAAAATCAATATCCATAAATCAATGGCATTTCTGTATATTAGTGAAAAATCTTCTGAGAAAGAAATGAAGATAACTACCCCATTTACAATAACTTCAAAAAAAATAAGATACTTGTAAAGCAAGTTAATAAAAGAGGTAAAAGATCTAAAAAGAAAAACTGCAGAACCCTAAAAAAAAAACAAAAAAGATCTTAGAAGATGGAAAGATCTACCTTGCTCATGAATAGGCAGAATTAATATTATCAAAATGACCATGCTAACAAAAGCACTATACAAATTTACTGCAATTCTGATCAAAATTCCAATGGCATTCCTCATAGAAATAGAAAAAGCAACCATGAAATTTATCTGGAAAAATAAGAGACCAAGAATACCTAAAGCAATCCTTAGCAGAAAGAGTGAAGCAGGTGGAATCACTATAACAGAACTTAAACTAGACTGCAGAGCAATGGTAAGAAAAACAGCATGGCATTGGCAAAAAAAAAAAAAAAGACTGGAAGATGAATGGTACAGAATAGAGGACACAGAGACTAACCTACAAAATTACAATTATAATATGTTAGACAAAGGTGCCAAAAACATGCACTGGAGAAAATATAGCCTCTTCAACAAACCAATATCTCTCACCATGCACAAAACTCAAAGTGTATTAAGAACCTAGGAATTAAACCAGAGACACTGCATCTAATAGAATAAAACACAGGCTCTGATTTTCATCATGTGGGATTAGGCCCCAATTTCCTTAATAAGACACCTATAGAACAAGAATTAAAACAAATAATCAATAAATGGAATGGAATCAAACTAAAAAGTTTATTCTCAGCAAAAGAAACAATTTGTGAGGTGAAGAGAGAGACATCATCCCAGAATAAATTTTTTACCCCTCACACATCAGATAGAGCTCTAATCTCTAAGGTACATAAAGAACTCACAAAGCTAAGAAAATAATAATAATAATAATAATAATAATAATAATAATAATAATAATAACAACAACAACAACCCAATCAAGAAATGGGCCAAGGATGCTAACAGAGAATTCTTAGAACAGAATGTACAGTCAATCAACATTTTTTTCTATATATCTGATTGATTATGGTGCTCCCCTTACAGGGCCAAGTATAGTTCTGGTTCAGTTTCTAAGGAAGGGAGACATGAGCAAGAAATATTCTCAACTCTTCTTTATAAATTATCAAATAAAATTTTCTATGTCATTTTCTAAACATAGCTGGACATAGGAAATACAGGCTTGAAGCAGAGAACATTTTTATTAGAAACACAGTGTAAAGGAAAGACAAAAAAATTATTTGCACCACATTGAACCATAAGAGAAATGGAACCTGGAATTCAGAAAAGATTCAAACTTTTATACTTGGGAATGTGGATGACATGGATGCCTAAAGTGAAAAGGTTATTACAAGGTTTTGAAAAAAAATTCATGTGAGTGGCAGATAATGGTTAACCACAGTGTCTTCCAGGGGCTTTGTCAGCTGTGCACTACAGAACATACAGGTGTTCATAGCCTCCATGAAGAGCATTATTCATCTGTGTCCTCTAAAATTATTCCCATAGTACAGATGAAAAAACATGGGTATCTGGATACTAAATGGCAATTCAGCAGCCCACAGAAAACTACCCAGAGACAAAACTTATGAAATTTCTTCAAAGACCATCAATGAATTGTTAGCTCCTGACACAGGGATGTCAGTCTGGGGAAATATTATTTTCTCTCCATTTTGAAGAGAGTGCATTGAGAATACATTTCAGGGACAAGATAAATACTTTTTTTTCATGTTAAGAAACTCTTCAGAAAACAGAGCTCACAAGACAGATTTCTTAGAAAGGTAAATGCCTAGAGATTAAAAAAAAAATCTGTGGCCTTGAGTGACTCAGTAAGGAAATAAATCTAAAAGGCTTATTAGAAACTGAAAAGCACAAAAGTAACTATTTCTAAAAGTAAATATGTTCAT
The DNA here is from genome assembly GCF_048772815.1 of Callospermophilus lateralis. Classification (NCBI taxonomy): domain Eukaryota; kingdom Metazoa; phylum Chordata; class Mammalia; order Rodentia; family Sciuridae; genus Callospermophilus; species Callospermophilus lateralis. The sequence continues at coordinate 92,859,434 of NC_135315.1, read as the reverse complement.
TATTTGCTATCTCCACAACAGGTCATTGAGTAAACAACAAATTATGTATGAATATTTTTAGAATTGGCCAAATTTTATTCCATATGATATTATATTAAACCACAAAATCCAGATAATAGAATTTATAATTCACTGCCAAAAATATTACAAAAAAAGTTTTTAAGGAGTGGATGTTTACTAAATATGTCATTTAACAATTTTATTACCATATGATTTTAAAGAAATTTATTTATTTTCCTGCAGCTATAGTGTAGAAAAATTTCTTATTTATTTTTCCTGTAGTAATTAAAAAAGATAAGCCCTAAAATCCACTTTAAATAACCTACCCTTACAATCATACAAGAAACCTATAATAAATGAAGAGTAAAGAAAAGAGACGGCTGCCGCCGCCGCTGCCGCCGTCGCTCGCCCTTCTCCGGAGCTGCCGCCACCGCCGCCATTTGCACGGGGACCCCAGTGACAGGGGCTCGGCGGAGGGGCGGAGGGGCGGAGGGAGGGGCGGAGGGGCGGAGGGAGGGGGGGAGGGCCCGCGGAGCCCCCGAGGGCGGGAGCGACGCCGCCGGCGCCGTCCTGGCTCCCTGAGCAACCGCGCCGACGGCGGCGGGCCCCCGAGCAGCAGCGGCAGCAGCGGCAGCAGCAGCGGCAGCCGAGGCCTGGCGTGCGCCTGAGGAGGCGGCGGCGGCGGCGGCGGCGGCGGCGGCCCTGCGGGCGGCCAGGAGGGGCGGGGGCAGCGGCCGCAGCCGTTTGATGGATCCGAGGATGGCCTGGTTCCAGCCAGAGCAGCTCGGACCGTCCAACAGTCTGTGGATGCAGATCTGGGAGACGACCCAGGATCTGAGGAACCTCTACTTCAACCACCACTGTCACAGCAGCGGCGGCGTGAGCGGCAGCAGCACCGGCAGCCCCGGCGGCGTGGCCCAGACTCCGGCCCCGGCCGGCATGTACCGCTCCAGGGAGCGCCTGCTGGGTGGCCACGCGCTGCCCGCGGAGCAGGGGACTTCCTGCCCCTAGAGACGACCAACAACAACAACCACCACCAGCCGGCGTCCTCGTCCCTAAATCCAGTATTAGCTGCCTATTTCAGACACTTAATACTTACAGAGATCCTTGTTACATTTACCACCCTGAAGTCTTTTTTTTTTTTTTTTTTTAAAGAATCACCCTCATTGTTGAAAGTAAATGTACTTGTAGGGTGCGACTATTAGTGTTCCAATAAGCATGTGATTATATCAAGGTGGTGGTAGCAGGAAGATAATCTTGATTCCATTGGGAATCTTAGGTTTTCGTAAATTTATTGGGAAATAGTTTTTCCTGTACTGCTGAAGTTTCTTTTTGGTAAACAGTATCTTTCTAAAAGAAAAAAGAATGAAGGAGAAATTGAGGTGTGTATACATTTCCTCAAATGACCAGCATTGTATTCGTGAATACTGTGTATCCTGAATGAGCAGTGTGGAAACTGTTCATTTTTCAATCTGAAGTAAAATACTTTCAAGAACAAAAAAAAAAAAAAAAAAGAAAAGTCAATTTTAAAGAATAATTTAAACCTTTTCTTTTTTTTGAAATCAATCTCTAGCTGCATTTTGGATCCTTTTCTCATATTTCCAGCCAAAAAAGATATAAAGGACAGAAGCCTGAACTGCAAATTTATACTTGAGATATGTTTATTAACAATAAAAATTCGAAATTTTTAGAAATTTAAGAAATACAAAATAAAAACCCATCATGGGAACAATTAAGTAATATTGATGAACATTTAAAACAAATTAATAATCATTAACTCAAAAAGAGTTTAAGTTAGTATCTATTTGTGGAAACTATTTTGCTATTGAATATACATGATACTCCCCATCACAGAGATTTACTGAAATTAGAGAATTTGTGATCATGATAACATATAAGTACACAATGTCACAATGTTACTCACCCAAAAACTTGAAGCCCAAGGGCATGGCTCAATCCAATATACAACTTGGAAGAGATAAATAATAATCTGTAGGAAAAATGGTCACTAGGGCCCGTCACATTTCATAATATATCCAGTTTAAAAAAGAGCATAAAATACTATATATAAACTTTACATAGTTGCCTCATACAAGTGGTATTTCACATATGTACATTTTTAGAAACAAAATATGTAGAAGTTATGAGAAAATAAAAGTCACAAAAAGCACATAAAAGACTGAATTATACATCCCATGTATAGATGATAAAACTCGTCATTACAAAGGTGATAATTTTCCCCAAAATTAACCCACAATATATCTCACCAAAATTGCTATGCACAAATATGAATATGCCACAGTGAAGTCTACTTTTATGTGTATTCTATAAAACAATATTTTTTTAAAAAAGTATGAATGAATATATGATAGAAGAAAGTAGGAGAATAGGGAAAAGGGAAATACTGGATACTTAAGGGGAGCAAATCATATTTCATGTTTTAAAGTTATGTCAAAATAAACCTGAATCTTAAATACAACAATAATGCAATAATAAAAAAAACAAAAAACAAAACAAGCTTTACTTTAAAGGAAGTAAGAAACCAAAGCATAAAGTTTTAAAATTCATCTACAAAGTTATACGCAATTTGGCCAAAACCCTTTTCAATTATAAGAGCAAAAAAAGAACTTATCATGATCTACTATGTATATATACTGTGAAATTATAATATTAAAATAATCATCAAAGAATCATGATATAAATAAGATCCTCATATGAATAAATATGCATTTAAAAACAGTATGCTTTATTGCAATAGCAAATTTCAGATAAAAAAATAACAAAAATAATCTCAGCAACTTAGATAGGACCTTTCTCAAAATAAATTTAAACCTGTTAACTCCAGAGAAGTGCGCCAAGGTAAGTTTAGAGTGGAAAGTAGAAGCTTTATTAAAGGACAGTAGAAAAGACTTCTTTCTTCCCAGAGGAAAAAGGGGAACCAAGAGGTAGAATCCATGAAAGGGATTTTTTTTAAATACAGTCTTTTTAGCTTTTTTATAGCTAAGGTCTTCCTTCAGCTATCCCATATTCCTGTCACATTGCTGTCCTTAGTTCTGTTATCTTGCACTTATGGAATGTAGGTGGGAAGGCCCAAAGAGTGGAGGACAGGTGGGCTGAAGGAGTAATCTGGGCAGGAAGGGCTTTTGGATTAGCATCTCTATGTTTGCTGTGAGCTGCTTCATTAAAATTTCCTTGGGATGGTCTCAGGGCCTTGGGGACATTTTCAATTCCCCTTTTCCTGGACTCCATTCTCAATATGATGTTCATTCTTGATTTTACTGGATATTAGACCCAATTTACCTAACTACACTAACTACCTATTTGTAAATCTGGCTTCACTACCAAAGATATGGCTAAGTAGTACAGTATCCCTCAGTTTATCTAACTTTAACAAAATAATAATAATGAAGAAAGTAAAAATAAAAGAATGTCAAAATGAAAATTAGCTAGCTCAAGAGGAAATTAGGTACCCCAAAATGACAGCTCCTCTCCTGCAGGAAAATGGCCCTTGGAGATTTGATTTTGATAATTATTCCACCTGTCAATCTCCAGCATCTGGGCTGCAGGAACACACCTGCCACATAGTATTTTCTGCAGAAGCTGAGGATGCCCTTTGAGCATAAGAAAGGCAGCAAAGAGTCTATGCCACTGACATATTCCCTACCTGATTGGCCAGTAGGACTGAGGACATAGTGGCCCAGTGGAGGAGTTAAGCCTGCAGACCCCAGAGACTGCCCAGAGTCCCAATCTGCTAGCTCCTGTTTTCAGCACAGCCAGTCTTGTGGTTCCAATAGTCTTTCTCCCCCAGCCTACTTTGCTAGGCCAATGCACACTCACCATCGCTTGGTTTTCAGGAGTAGGGCTACTTGGTATCCTCAGTTCCTTCAAAGCAGAACAACCTGTGACCCTGAAGTGTAAGACTACAAATGGCAAAAAAGAAGGACTCAGGAGATAAGAAGTGAAAGCCCACCCTGCTCCTCCCTGATGACACACAGGATTGGACAGTTTCCACAAAATGCTCTTGATTGAAAGGGGCTTCAGATCATGAACACTGAAACTTAGAGAAGTGAGCCCTTTTTAGGGAATATTATTTAATCAAGAAATTAATAAGGGCTAGAATCTCAGGTCGTTGAGTGCTGCTTTTTTTAATCTGAGAAATGTACCCGAGAGTCTCAGGCTGCTGTTATTTTAAGGCAAGGTTTTTTTTCCCATAAGTGGGAACTAACCCAACCAACAGAAAATTTTCATTTAAAATCAGTTATAAGAAAAAAAAATCAGTTATAAGGTCATTTCAGTTTATTGATTATATATTCTTGTATATTATTCAGGAATTAATATAAAATAATGACAATAACTATCAAATTTTATTTATTTTTTTTGATCTCTGCTGTTTTTAGGTGACAGATTGAACTTTGAACTGGGAAGAAACCCCCTAAAGTAAAAATGCCCAATAAAAACAACACAAAAGGGGCTGGGATTGTGGCTAAGTAGTAGAGTTCTCACCTACCATGTGCAAAACCCTGGGTTCAATCCTCAGTACCACATAAAAATAAATAAGTGAAATAAAGATATTGTGTCCAGCTACAGATTAAAAAAAAATACATAGAAAACATAAGATACAAGGTGAGAAACCAGCCTCTTCCTCAGAGCAAAGACTGTCCAAGGAAAAGGGCATGACCCTTGTCTTTGGAAAGGCACCCAGAGCACTCCTAGGCATATACCCAACCTGCTGAGTAGTTTATCTACAAGTAACAGGAGAGATCTGCTGTGCCTGGTGTCCCTGATTCAGTCAGGCTAGGTGGAGACCAATAGCAACACCTAGCAGCCACCAATCAGCATGAGACAGGGAAAATACCTGGGATTCCAGATGGCCCTTCCAGTAGTTTATGGTGGTTGATAACAATTTGGAAAACCATTTAGTTCAGCACATACTCCCCTCAGGGCCTAAGCCAATCAGTTTAAATGAATCCCCATCTTGTACTAACCAATCACCCTTTCCAAGCTTGCTCCCACCAGTGAATGTGCTAATCATGTTTTAGAGTTGTTTATGATTTTCCCAAGGTGTGTGATGATTTTCTAAGAGATGCTGTCATGTATGTGGAGTACCTGGCTTCCCCAAAGAGATATAAAACTGCTGCAAACCCCGGGCTCAGGGCCTCTAAGCCACCAGTTGCTGTGTGTGTGGAGTACTGAGCTAGCTCACAATTAACACCTCTTTGCTGCTTACATCAATCTTGGTCTCTGGAGGTCTTTTAGTGGTCCCAAATTTGAGCATAACAGTAACTTCTGAAACCCATGGGAAAAGAAGACAGCACTCAAGTTCTCTAGGACTGCACTTTTATAGCACTAAAATTTGCAAAATGGGGGTGTCTTGAGAACTTACACAAATAACAGGATTTTGACAAGTGTAATACAAAGGCATGTAGTAGATCAATTGTCTAAATGGTTCAGCACTTAGGGAATAAGTTTATATTACAACATCAGAATTTATGATGCACCATTAATGTTTCAGAGTGAGTTGTTATTTGGTCAGGGAAAGCCAGGATTTATGAGTCATCACTAAAGTTTCAGGGAGGGTTGTTATCTCATCAGGGAAAAACCAGACATGGGTGAGTTCAAGGCAATGGCAGGTATTTCAAGCAAGTTTACAAATCACAGTAATTTATAATGAAGCAGGAATTAACTTTTCATGCCTGTGTGATGAGATGACTCCAATGTTAAAAGGAAATTAGGCTGGATTTTTCACTTGCTATAGCCATAGCTCTTAAAGTACATATTTTAGGGGCTGGGGATGTGGCTCAAGTGGTAGCGCGCTCGCCTGGCATGCGTGCGGCCCGGGTTCGATCCTCAGCACCACATACAAACAAAGATGTTGTGTCCGCCGAGAACTAAAAAATAAATATTAAAAATTCTCTCTCTCTCTCTCCCTCTCTCACTCTATCTTTAAAAAAAAAAATAAAGTATATATTTTATACTTTAACAAGTGTGAGCATTAAATTATTAATATTAATCAATACTAATTTTTTAAAAGACCAAGTAAAATAGAAACTAAGATATTTGTTATTAAATGCATAAAAATTTTGATTAATATATTGATAATATAAACATGGAAATTTTGACAATTATAAAAAGACTTTTAATATAATGGCTTCAATATTATAAGTCCCTCATGTTCAGTGGGTCAGTCCTTCAATGATTTTTTTAATTTTTTTAAGTCATTTTGAATTACACTTCTGCAAATGTTTGTTAAATATACAAATATAAGATTTTGTATTTTGTAAAGTATAAAAATGGCAGATTTGAGCTCCTATCAGGATTTTAAAACTTATAAGCCATGTGGGGCACTTTTTTTTTCATATTTGCACACAGTCCAAATTTAGAGAGGAATGAGTTGGAGATATAGTCTACTGTCCTGAGCAAAAGAGAAATTGCCTTAGGCTATTTCTAAAGATTTTAACTTTTCAAACATTTCAGATTTTTTGTTAATTTGAAAAAAAAATATTTATTTTAAGAAATAAATTGTTTGAAATTAATTATTTATCTTTCTGCATTATTTTTCACTTTCATTGATTTTTTTAGGAGAACTAACAGAACAGAATTCCAAAAGTGTTCCATGTAAATTTAAAGATATGTTTCTAATGATCAAAATAGGAAGCAGAAGCAAAACATCGTCTAGTTTGATGGTTCTGCTTCAAACTAGAGAGTTACTTATTTATTTCTGCTGTTATTCACTAGGTTCATCAGGTTTCAGAAATCACCAACCAACACAGAGAAAAGTCTTTTTAGTTTGTTTCTCATAACCAATTCAAGCTAAAATACACTACTAGAATCACTGTATTTTCAGACCAAAGTGTGTTTCTAAATAATAAAAATATGTATACATAAATATATAAATAAATAAATAATAAAATATAATATTAGATAGTTTCTTTTAGATAATCATCTTGTATATATTTCCCTCTAGACACAGTTCTGGGAACAAAGTATCACAAATAAGACATGGATCCTTCATTGCTACACAGAGTAATTAAGGCACATACTAAGAGCTTGGTATAAAACTTGGCATAGAGATATAAATAACTAGAAAACTTCATAAAAAATTATACCTAAATGCTAAGCAGCAAATTCATAGTCTTTAAGTACAGAAGAGACAAGATATCATAGCAAATTTTATCACTCATTTTCTGCTAATAAACAGAGATATAGATATATAAGAGATGGTTTTATGCATATTTTTGGTTTAAAAAGGGAAAGATCAAATAATGTAGGTGATTTAAACATGAGCAATAATATTTTTCTGCATTCAGTATCATTTTCTCAGATATATGAATTATAATTAATTCCAACCAGTAAAATGCAGAAATAATTTAAAGATTATTCACTATGATTAAAACTACTTAATATGAGAACCAAGACTCCCATTCCAAATGTTTATTTCTGACAAAAACACTGCTTATTTTAAACCATTTCTGTAGATATTATTTTTTGTAATAAATATTTTGGTAAATTTTTGCATATTACTTAATATATTTATGCTTCACATTTTCTCTTTTGTCCTATTTTACTACCTATATTCTGAAAGAAAAAAATTTCTAACTCCTAAACTCCCTTGATATTTGAGATATCTTTTAATTTTTAAGCTTATATTATTTCTATAATGAATACTGTGCTTTCAGTAAATAATTACTATTATTATGCACCTGGCTCATTTACAAGAGTTTTGTTGTGTTCTTTGGTTTTATTTACAGTGAAGTAAAAAAAAAAAAAAAAAAAAAGGTAAAAAAGGTAAATGTTGAACCAAAACACAAAGAAAAGACCACCAAATCCAATTTTAAATCAAATTAAATCAAGATTGTATTGTGTACACAAAAGCTGGTCAGGACTGTCTCTTACAAGATCTCATGCTTGAGATCATCCCCTGATCTTGAGAAAAAAGTTTTTACAGCACAAAAAGTTACAAAGGAGTTGGGTGTCTAGGGTACTTACATCTAACAAGATTTTGACAAGCATAATACAAAGGCAGATAGCAGGTTAAGGATCTACATGGCTCAACATTTCAAGATAGGGAATAAATTCAGCTCCAGACATTAGAATTTATGAGCTGCCACTGAGATTTAGAGAGAATTGTTATTTGGTCAGAAGGAACCAGGATTTATGAGGCACCAGTAAGGTTTTAGAGAGGGTTGTTATCTGGTAATGGGTAGGCAGGCATAGATAAATTCAGAACACACATAGAAATTCCAAGCAAGTTTAAAACATCAAAATATTGTCAGGCCAAGGAGAAATTTTATTTTTCTTACAGAAAGCAGAATCAATCTTTTTACCTCTAAAAGCTCTAAGGGAAGATTTAATTTTTTGTATTTTCTCACATCTAATGGCTTCTGGCATTCTTTGGTTGGAAACCATAAATGCTTCTCTTCTGGGTTTATGGGGCTTCCAAAACAAACAAACAAACAAACAAACTATATATATATATAAAATACAGATATAGATATAGATATAGATATAGATAAGCCCTTCTCATGGGAAAGATGTTTCTAACATAGCAAGTAACTACCCTTTAACCCCACAGGGTCTGACAACCATATTATAGGATATGAAAATCCCTCCAATATGCTTGTTCTTCCAATCATTTTTTGCAAAGATTGACAAAAGTCAATTCATTGCATAGAATGATTGAGGTAGATCTCTGCTCTGCATTCAAGAACAGGTGGTAAAAGAGGCCCCAAAGTGAGTTTAGGACAGGGCTTTACATGACATAGCTGACAAAATCCTAAAAATAGGAGAAAACATAAATTCAGAGAGAACCATACCCACATAACCTCATTTGACAGAATCAAATTCATAAGAATAACAGAGGAAAGAGGTAAATCTAAAGGGATTTAACTTTATTTTCTTTTTTAAAATTGCTATTAATATCTCCCACAATTATAGAGTTCTGGATCTCCTCAGTCACTACTTTATCATTACCTTTAACCTACAATGCATGAGGCATAATGAATTTACCCTCATACTCTTGTACTTATCACTTATTTTTTTCTATAAAAATGTATATGTATACAAATATATTTTTTCCACATTTCAAAGATCCTACCCTGAAAATTTCTGTGATTTCACTTCCCTGAAATGCATTTTCATTATTTCATGTCAGTTCATCTAAGTATTCCATATCATCTGTTGGAAAAGATGAGACAACTCTAAGGCCCTTCTTATTTGACTATTTATAAACTATAATTAAAGGTCAACCTCAGTACCTCCACAGAACTTAAGTCTCATTCACCTTTCTCATTCATACTGCTTTATTTTTTAAGTAGGTAGCAGAAATTTTATTTTGAAGAAGAGTAAGTGATTTAAAGCCATTCAGTGTACTTTAGAGGATCCCAAAAATATACAGTTGTGGTTCTTAAACAACCTTATCACTGAAAGATCTGGATTATACTCCAGGTTGGACACTGATACTATGCTTCCATGGAAAATGTTTTTTTGGTTGTGAATATTGTCCTTTCACTTTCCCCTATTGTCTTGGAAATTGAGGATTGTGTGAATTTTTAGAATCATTATTTTGAACATAATTAGCATAGACCCATTTGATAATAGGAGACATCCATACTCTGAAAAAATTAGAAGACCCTTCACCAAGCCCTAAAAATGTGATGAAATAATCTCTGGAAAAAAAACAGTCATCCATTAGATTATTTTTTTAAAATACTAAGAATAAGTTTAGTTAGTAATACATTACTGTACTAAAAAAAGTGATATAAATTCAATTTTAATTTTTAAAGTTGTTTCTGATTACTATAAAGAGAGTATAAAAAGCTGGGTACATGGGCTGGAGTTGTGTCTCCGTGGTAGACTGCTTTGCTAGCATGTGCAAACCACTGAGTTTGAAACTCAACAATAGATATAAAAAAATTTCTTATTTTTTTGGTTTTGTTGTTTATATACATGACAGCAGAATGCATCACAATTCTTATTACACATGTAGAACAATTTTCATACCTCTGTTTGTATATAAAGTATGTTCACATCAATTCCTGTCTTCATATATGTACTTTAGATAATAATGTCTATCACATTCCACAATTCTTGCTAATCTTTACACAACACTCCTACACTGGCTACTTCACATAAGCTTGCCTCAGGGATTTAATGCATTAATCAAATAGATTTTCTGCAGCCTATTCAGTGCTGTTGGAATGGCTAGTATAAAAATCTAAAACTGTCTTGTATGGTGGCATATGCCTGAAATTCTAGAATCTATGAAAAATGATGCAGGAGAATTGTAAGTTCAAAGACAGCCTCATTAACATTGCAAGGCTACATTCAACTTAGTGAGAACCTGTCTCAAAATATAACATAAAAAGTAATGTGGATGTGTCTCAGTGGTATGCACACCTGGGTTCAATACTCAGCACCAAACCATACAAAACCAAGCAAATATCTCATAATGAATAGGGATTTCAGGGTACACAAATACGTAAAAATGTTGGTGACAATTATATTTAATAAATATATTTTTATAAAAGTGTTAAGGTTCTTTAAAAGCCCAAAATAAAAATGCCACATAATCCACTAGTAATAATTTGGCTAGGAGTGCAATGTTATATATTCCTGTACTCCCAGTGGCTTTGGAGGAAAGAGGTAGAAAACTAGGGGTTAATTCTCAAGTTAAAGACCAGCCTTGGGGCTGGGGATGTGGCTCAAGTGGTAGCGCGCTCGCCTGGCATGCGTGCGGCCCGGGTTCGATTCTCAGCACCACGTACAAACAAAGATGTTGTGTCTGCCGAAAATTAAAACATAAATATTAAAAAAATACTCTCTCTCTCTCTCTCTCTCTCTCTCTCTCTCTCTCTCTCTCTTAAAAAAAAAAAAAAAAAAAGACCAGCCTCAAGAACTTGGCAAGGTCCTAAGAAACTCAGTAATTTCTCTCTCAAAAATAAATAAATAAATAAAAGTGTTGGAGACTGGGTATGTAGCAAACTGGTAAAGTGCCCTTGGGTTGATCTCTAGTATTTAAATAAATAAAAAGATATAAATAATAATTCTTGGTAAAAAAAAATGTCATAGAATCCACTAATAATAACTCTGGATATATATGTAAAGGAATTGGAATTCTTTTGCTAAATATATTGCCACAAGTCTATTTTTATTGCATCTTTATTCACAGTATCTAATAAAAGGAAACAAATGAAGTACCTTTTAGATAGAAAGTATATCAGAAAATGCCTTCCACCTACAAAGCATCCAATTAGTCCATCCCTTCAGATGCTACACACTTAAAATTCAAACTTGTCACTAGAAGGAAAGACTCAGATAGTGGTGTTTTCTAAATACTCCAACAAATTGGAATCTCTGGGAACCTTGTTTCAGATATTCTAAAACTCAGAACTAGGTCATATGGAGGTCAGAATGAGAACACAACACACAATAAATTCTTCAATGGGAAATCTTAACTCAGACACTGTCATAACAGAAAGCAGTGTTGGAGACAAAAAATAGATTTTGTTTCATTGATTTCTGGGCTATGAATTCAAGTAAAAGATATATTAGAAAAAAGTTAAGGCTACTGGTTAAAATCTATGTAAAATAGGTATTAAAAATTCAACAGGAGCTGGGTGTGTTGGTGCAAGCCTGTAATCCCAGTTGCTGAAGAGGCTGAGGAAGAAGTATCAAAAGTTCAAAGCCACCCTTAGCAAAAGTGTGGTGCTATGAAACTCATTGAGATCCTGTCTATAAATAAAGTAAAACAAAACAAAACAAAACAAAACAAAAAACCCTGGGGATGGGTCTTAGCAATCAAGTATTCCAAATTTAAATCTTCAATATCCCCCATAAAAAAAAGTACCAGGGGACTGGGGCTGGGGCACAGTGGTAGCACACTTGTCTGGCACATGTGAGGTACTAGGTTCAATTCTCAGCACCCCATATAAACAAATAAAATATAGGCCTATCAACATCTAAGAAAAAAAATATATATATATAATGTACCAAGTTATTGAAATGGACTTTAATCTAATTAATTTGCTGTGTACTTTAGCCCTTAAGATTTAAGTTAGTCAGACATGGTGGTGCATGCCTGTAATATCAGCTGTTTCCAAGACTGAGACATAAAGATCATGAATTCAAAACCAGTCTCAGCAATGGTGAGGCATTAAGCAACTCAGTGAAACCCTATCTCTAAGTAAAATACAAAATAAGGGTAGGAATGTGGCTCAGTGGTAGAGTGCCTCTAACTTCAATCCCTGGTCTCCCCCCAAAAAGTAATGGGGCTGAGTAAATAGCTCAGCTTGTAGAGTGCTTGCCTGCTAAGCATGAGGCCCTGGGGTCAATCCCCAGGACAGAGAGAGAGAGAGAGAGAGACAGAGAGACAGAGAGACAGAGAGACAGAGAGAGAGATTGAACTTGCATGTAATTTAAATTCAAGTTACTTGCACTTTTATTTTTTTCTGCCACACAAGAAGAAAGAGTTTCCTGAAATGTTTGGAAAGTTTCTGTGGATTATTTATTTATTTACTTATTTTTATGTGCTGCTGAGGATCCAACCCAGGACCTTTCATGTGCTAGGTGAGTGCTCTATTGCTGAGCCACAACCCCAGTCCCTTCTGTGGGTTTTTTTTTAATAAAATAGTCTGACCTTAAATAAGGGAAAAAAAACAAATTAATTAATAAGTAAATAAACCCTTAATTGATAACTCATTACAGTTTTAAAATTTCTTAATTGGGACACATAAACCTCATTTAGGAGAGATTCATTCTTTTTAAAGTCACCTAATTTTATTCTGCTTTCTTCTCATGTAAAAATCTCAGAATGATAAATTAAAATCTTTTAAAAATACCCTTCAGTTCCTGTATAAATACATAAATGATGCATCCATTTGAAATAAAACATCAGAAAATAATGATTGATAATGCTGAAAGTGGAGTTTTGAGATGAGCCAAAATTTCTCAGCTTTCCAATTGCATCTGGGTGCTTGTCTCATAAATTTTGAAAAAAAAAATCTAAAAAATGGAACTCCCACCATGTGGTAAGAGAAATGATACCAGAAAAAAAAAAACTCATGTTTTTTTGTACCATCTTAGAAGTTTACTAATGTTTTTGGGCATAACATGGAGCATAATGCATTTAGAATAGGCTTTGGAAAAGGCATCCTGACTACCATATGGGTTCACTTTTATTCCTTTGGTGACCAATTCTTTTTTCTTCAAATTCAATCAGGAATCACCCCGGGACAAAGGACTTTGTTAAAGGTGTTCCCACAAATGGGCTACCAGGTCTTCAACATTTGAAATAGGCTTTAATGGTGCTCTTTAACATATCTTTCAGTTAGCTTCCAGGTGTGGTTGAGTGAGGCCCATTATCCTGATTACATGGTCATTATATCTATTCTATTTTATACTTATTCACTGTGAACAGAAAATTCTAGTTTAGGATATGTGAACAGAGAGCTAGAAAACTAGGGATTTATTCTGAGACCTATGGAGAGCTACACTGAAGTTCTGGATTTCAGATTTTTGTTCTGGATTTGAGATACTGCTTCCTCTACATTCAAAAATCTCAGGACTCATGAAAAGAATGAGTTAAAAGCCAGCATCATCAAATTCCTTAGGCCCTAAGAAATTCAAAGGGACCCTGTATCTAAATAAAAATATAAAAAAAAGGGTGGGAATGTGAATCAGTGGCTGAATGACTCTGGGTGGAATTTCTGGTACCAAAAAGAAAACAACACACAAACACACACACACACACACACATAAATAAACAAATAAATAAATAAATAAATAAATAAAATAAACAAACAAACTCTCATAAGTAACAAACCCTAAAATCAACAGCCTCTCTCATGCATAAGTACAACAAATGCATTTGGGGTTCTCTCCTGATAATTATCTCAGTGTTCACTATGCAATCTGGAGATATGCTGGACTCATGGCATATGGAAGCCCACAAAGGGCTTTAGAAAGAAGCTGAAAACACCATGCAATTATGGAACAAAATGCCCAGGTTTTCAACTGCCGATCTAAGCCTCACTAGACTAGTCAGAGGCAAGTGAAGGCTAAGCTGCCCCACAGTGATCCTCTGGCCACAAGACTCTGGAGAGGACCATGAGGAGTCCCTAGCCATGACTGCCAGTTTCCACCATTGCCACTTCTGTCAGCTTTAACCCACCTTGCTACCCAGTCTCAAAATAGCAAGGCACACTTACCATTTTCTGGCTTTCAGGGTTCTCAGTGTTCTCCCTGTGATTTGTTTTCAGATTCTGCATAACACAGACACCTGGGCTCTGGATCCAGGACAGAAAGCCTACTAAAAAATTGAAAAAATGGCGGGCTTCAGACAGGAAGGGAACTGAAGATTATGGAAGCATGCTCCCTCATCACCAGCTGTGTGAGGATTGGACAGTTCTCCCCTAAGAGACTGATTGGTCAAGGCTTCAGGCACTGCCTCCAACCTGAGCCAAGTGGGCACAGAATGAAAGTCTGAATGACAGGCTGTTCCATTGTCATTGTTAAAAGACTACAGATAAGGCCTGAGAATATAGCTTAATCAGTAGAGTGCTTGTTTTGCTTATATAAAGCCATGGATTCAATCCCATGCACTACACACATACACTCCTGCCAAAAAAAAAAATAAAATAAAATAAAGGACTTTGAGGACTAGGGTTATGGATCAGTGGTAGAGTGCTTCCCAAGCATGCATGAGGTACTAAATTGAACACAGAGCACCACATTAAAAAGCCAAAAAACAAACAAACTTCTAATGGTATTGTGCACGTCTATAACAAAAAATATTCAGGAAAAAATAAAGACTGTGTACTGGACTTGTGCACCCTCACTACAGAACTCATAAACACTTTTAATATAACTTATACATATGTGTCTTCAGACAGTGTCTAAAATTCTCTGTGATGGCTTTTCAAGTAACTTATATTACAGGTATTTTCACAAACCTGAAATTCTCCCCACATCACTTATTACTATTATTATTATTATTATTATTATTATTATTATTATTATTATTTGAGGGTCTGTGAATGCGGTTATTTTAAGGCAAAGTTTTCTTCCAATACTAGGACCTATCCCAGGGGGAAGTGCATTGACATTTATAACTCTTAATAAGGTTAAAGCAATTTGTGTATAAATATGTCTATATTTTTATTTATGAAATTGATGTCACAATTTCTTTAATTTTTTTAACTTCTCTGTTCTTTGTCTCATAAAAAAACAGTTTGAGCTTTAAACTCATTATCAATGTCCCCATATCCCTTCTCCCCAAAAAGAGACTCAAATTACTGAGTCTCATAAATTTTGGATCCTTTATTTTAACTAGAGAAGTCTATAGATTTTCTTTTTATTTTCACCCTTAAATGAATCCCAATTTTCATAGCTTTCTTGTTATGTAACTGATTTCTAATATTCTGCATACTTTACCCCCAAATCTGATCACTTGGGACTATTGATGTTTTGATGGACGGGATCTCAAAGTGGTCATGCACAAGGCAGAAAATGGATATAGTAAGATGTAAGAGTGAAGATTACTGAGAATGTAGTTTTTGCATTACAAAAGTATTGGTGGAATATATGGAAGTGGGGAGAAAAAGAGCAATGAAAAAAAATAGAAAAACTTGAGCAGTAGACAGATTCATATGATACAAGTCTACAATGATGGTATGAATGGAGAGGAGTAGTGTTCTTGGAAGCAGCAATAAAATTTGGGGAGAAAGAAAAAAGTAATTTACTGCACAGTTCCCAATTGAGAGAGCCAGGTGAATGGGTTCTGTGTTCAACTCTTCCCACCTAGGAGTGGAAGTTATAGTTCATAGGGTATGTCTCAGTAAGCAGTAAAACACCATTTCCATGAACCTTTACACTTTTCATGGCTACAAGCTGAGTTTGACAATTCCAGTCACATTACATCTTCGAACTTGTTAGTTATTCATTAATTAAATAATCCATTCTATTATTTATTTGTTCCTTTATTAATTCACTTTTTCTTTAGTTGTCATTGTTTTCACATTACTGGTGATTTTATAATTGCATAAATATTCTGAATTTTAACTTTTTCTTAAATATTGTTTTATGTGTTTATTCATATATTTACTTTTCATTTAAATGTTTTTTTTCCTTGGCCAAGCCTGATTTATATTTGAACTTAATCTTTGTTTTTGAAGACTAGATAAAATCACATTATTCCAAATAACTCAAGGATCTATCATCTTGGCAGAATCCTAATCACCCACTAAAGTTGAGTCTGGGTCACCTAAAGCTGTGTCAAAACTCTTTTTTTCTTATACAAACCTTAATAAAGAATTCATCTCTCACTTTTATGTGTTGGAGAGCAGACTAACTTTCCAAAGCAGCAGTTAATTACCTAGATGTGTTTTCCCACTAGCTCACTATTATTTTTAAATTATTTACATCCTTGACACTAAGAGTGTCACTGATTACTTTTTTTTTAATTTTGCAATCTCTCTCTCTCTTTCTCTCTTTCACTCTCTCTCTCATATTACAAATTGAAATCAGATATTCTTTTTTAATGCTAGTAAACACTCTCAGCCTTTAGTAAAATATTCTAAAAAGAAAAAGGGTTTGCTGATTTTCTTACAGCCTCACTAAGTTGCTGAGGCTGGCTGACTTTAATGTTTTAGAATAAAAAGTTATACATGTTAGCATTATATATATATATATATATATATATATATATATATATATATATATATATATATATCATTGTGTGTGTGTGTGTGTGTGTGTGTGTGTGTATCGTTGAATACTCACCAGTTTTATATAAACAATAACAGTAAAGCAAAAGTGAATGAAAAAAAGTGGAATGAATGAATGAATGAATGAATGAATGAATAAATAAATAAATAAATAAAACAGATGAAAAGTACAAAGATTTTATGTGACTGAAATTGTCAAATGTTGATGGTGGCCACACAAATTTTTAAAGCCACTTGGAAATGGTTTTATACTACCTACTTAAAAATACTCTGTGAATTATGAATTCCACTCCAAAATGGGAAGTAATAAACACATAATCCATTCATCTGACTCTTTCTTTTAAACAGAGTTACCTTCTTCCTTTGCTTGTACCTTATTTCTGCTTCCAAAGAAACTACCATTTACCCTCATGCTACTATTAATCCACAACTAGACTTCTTAAATCTGAACCCTTGAGCATGTCATTTTTTCCCTCTTTCCTTCACAGCACTTTTTTTCTCTACCCCTATATACTTCACCAATACTTTTTTATGAATACTCACTACTACATACTCAGCATCCATCAATCTCACATCCTGACCCATCCAATTCTGCCTTTTCCATGGATCACTTGAGATCCCCTCCACTCAGATATCCATAGTCCAGAGTAAGGTCAGTTTAGGGTGTTATATATGCAGGATTTAGAAGTCATTTACATAATAATAAGCCTATAAAAAGAGGGGTGTATTTTAGCTGAGGTTAAAAAAAAAATCTACAGACTGCACTGTTAAACTGAAGTGTCTAAAATTCACTAATCTCAATAATTTGGAAAAAGAAATTCTATAAAAAGAAGTGTAAAGAAAAGAACATAATACATAAAGTGACAAATTTGATGACACACCAAGTATATATATCCAAAGAGTGTCATATATTGGTGCTTTCAAAAGACAAATTAATTTGAAATAAATGTGGTTAATGTGAGATGTAGTAATCATTTTTTAATTATATATAATGGTAGTATATATGTATATGTATAAAATGCATTGCATATAATTATGAGTATATGTTGCAAGAAATGAACTCTACAGTGTTTTATTTTAAAATTTTGCTCAAACACTAGAAATACCTAAATCTGGGTTTATGTATTACCAATTATTCAGAATACATTTTATACTTTATAAAGTTTATCACTGACCAACAGACTATTTTTTTTCAATTTTTAAAATGAGTAGTATTTATTTCCAATTAGAAAATAATGCCATCATTTATTTTTCATTTTTAATTACTTTTTAATTACATAACAGCAAAATTTATTACAATTCTTATTAAACATATAGAGCACAATTTTTCATTTCTCTGGTTTTATACAAAGTATATTTACAAGAATTCACGTCTTTATACATGTACTTTATATAATAATATATATCATGTTCCACCATCATTTTTTAATAAAGTTTTTTTTTGAGAGAGAGAGAGAGAGAGAGAGAATCTGTTTTTGTAGACAGACACAACACAATGCCTTTATTTTTATGTGGTGCTGAGAATTGAACGCAAGTCCCACCCATGCTAAGTGAGCACTCTACCACTAAGCCAGAATCCCAGCCCTCCACCAACATTTCTAACCCCAATAACCCTCCCCTCCCAACCCCCAACAGGTCATTTTGATACACACTGAAGTATGCTATGAAGTTATAGAAAAGAATATATACCTTATAATAATATGAACAGATAAACTTTTGTAACTAATACATAGATTAATAATAATAATAATAATAATAATAATAATAATAATAATAATAAACTTTCCATTTACAAAAAAATAAAGTATACATCTGGTACTACTGACATCTTTTCCAAAAGAAAAAAAAGGGTTATTTGTGGGAAAATGATATTCAATGCTTTCTGAATATCAAGAATAAATTATTTTCAGAAATAATATATATATTTCAATATAAAAATAAAATAGAACAAGTTTCCATGACACACACCTCTAATCCCATTGGATTGGGAGGCTAAGGCAAGATAATCCTGAGTGCAAAACCAGTCTCAGAAACTTAGCAAAGCCCTAAGCAACTATGTGTGACCCAGTCTCTGTGTGCCCCTGATTTAAATTTTCAGTAAGGAACAACAACAACCAAAAGAATACAGAGTATTGATGAGGACACAAAACAAATTCTCATGAAGTAAAGATGGAGTAGAAATTGCTGTTATTTCTTCATGAAAACTGTTTATGTATATATGAAGTACTCTTCACCAAGCAGCATAAACCTGTAGAAATTATAATATGTGTGTACCATGACAGTGTACAGTTACATGAGAGCATAAGGCTAGAGCTGTACTTGTCCACACAGTGGAAATATGAGGCCTTGGAGGAAAGAGGAGGTACATTCAAAAAAATAAAAATAATAAAGCTTGAGAAAAATTGATAAATAGAGCCCAGAAAATTTTTTTATTTAGTTAGAGTATAAAATACCACATAAAAGTATTATACTGAAGTTACATCTGTTAAATACATTACATGTATAATGGCTTTCAAGGAAAATATGTAGAATTTATCACAAACTAAATAAAAATTACAAAACACATAAAATACCATGTGTGTAAATAAAAATAATTATTACAAAGACAATAATGTTAACTCAATTTAATATATAATATTTTCCCATCAAAATTTTAGCCTGTCTTTTTTTAATAAAATAAGAGAGCTGGATGTGGTGGTTCATAATTGTAATCCCAGCATGTTGGGAGGCTGAGACAGGTGTATTGTGAGCTCAAAGCCAGCATCAGCAAAAGTGAGACCCTAAGCAACTAAGTGAGACACCATCTCTAAATGTCATACAAAATAGGTCTGGGGTTGTTTCTCAATGGCTAAGTTCCCCTGAGCTGAATACCCAGTACCAAATAAAAGAAAAGAAAAGTCCAAACAAAAAAAAAAATCATCTTGGAAATAAAATATGTAAAATAACTCAAAACCTTTAATAAAAAACAAATAATATTGTTATTTTTATGTGATTCATTTAATTATATTGCAATAATACAGAACAATAAATCATAACATGAATCAAATCTGAAATCATATGAATATGAATAGTATTGTTAAGAGCAATAGAAAGGCATATGTAAAACCAACCATATGAAAAATAACATTAGATTGAATGAATGAATCTATCCAACCTAAAGTTAGAATTGGGACCTAGTCGCAAAGTTCACTGTAAGAGTGTGTGTGCAGAATGCGCAAGGTAGTCAGTTCCAACCTTAACAACACTACAAAAGGCAAATGTTAAGAGAGAATTATGTAGAAAATAAAGCAGAATATTAAAATGAAACACACTCTCTCTCCATCTATAGATACATTTAAGAAAAAAACTGCTATGCGTTTCTCTTTGGCAAAATTATAATGAGTAGAGAGATTTATATACACTG
Organism: Callospermophilus lateralis; assembly: GCF_048772815.1. Taxonomy (NCBI): domain Eukaryota; kingdom Metazoa; phylum Chordata; class Mammalia; order Rodentia; family Sciuridae; genus Callospermophilus; species Callospermophilus lateralis. Next base: position 92,839,310 of record NC_135315.1, on the reverse strand, counting down.
GATATTAGACCTGTCTTGAGCAATGTACTACATTTGAGACAAAATTCCCAATTACCATCATCACTTATAGTAAACAGAAATTTGAGAGAGGGGCTGAGGATGTAGCTCAGTTTTTAGAGTGCTTGCTTTTGATACACAAGGCCCTGGATTCAATATCTAGCACCACAAAAAAAAGAAATAAAAGAAAGAAAGAAAGAGAAAGAAAGAAAGAAAGAAAGAAAGAAAGAAAGAAAGAAAGAAAGAAAGAAAGAAAGAAGGAAATATGAGAGAAGTAATAAAAAAAATGTGGTGATAGCTAGGAGCCACAAAAGCTTTTTCAAGTGTTTCATCAGCTGTGATCAAGACACAGAAATACCCAAATATCAAAGCTGTCAATTTATCTAAAAAAAAAATATCTGCCAGAATATTTTCCCAACTGCTGTTGCTGACAGATGAAGTTTACTCCAGCTTGTATTTTAGGGAAAATAGGGAGGAATCCAGTAATCTACTCTTAGTTTGAGTGAGATTGTAGCACTTCCTGAATCCTGCCCCAACCCTGACACATTAGTAATAATGCCAGAACTACCAATTGCTCCTAGAAAAAGTTGTGTGTATGTATGTGTGTACTGAATGTCTCAACTTTAACATATTGTTTACATTACTATGTTCCTGATACACTAGTAATAATTCCAGAATTACCAATTGTTCCTAGAAAAAGATTTTGTTTGGGGTGTGTGTGTGTGTGTGTGTGTGTGTGTGTGTGTTTGTGTGTGTTTACTAAATGTCTCAAGTTTCACATATTTTATGTTACTATGTCTTGAAGTTCTAAGCTCTGGAACAAAAGGTGACTGAACTTATGTAAATCTCTGTAGATTTCAAACAAATGAATTTAAATCCTTTCCCAGCACATTTATAAACTATGATACCAAACAGTAATTCAGAAAGGAGGTTAAAAACCAATTATCCCTGTTTATTCCAACAAATCTTTACAGAGTAGTCCTACATTGGCTACTTCATATAAACTTTCCTCGGGGATTAATTGCATCAGTCCAAGAGATTTTTTTTTTGGAGCCTGAGCAGTGTTGTTGAAAATGTTATTATAATAATCTGAAAGAGCTAGGTGTAGTGGCAAATATACTAGTGGCTCAAGAGGCTCAGTCAGGAGGATTGTAATTTGAAAAACAGTCTTAACAACATAGCAAGGCTGTAAGCAACTTAGTGAAATATTAGTGATATATCACCTGTCTAAAAAAAAAGGACTAGGGAGATAACTCAGTGGCTACCACCCCCGGATTTTAATTCCTAGCACCAAACCACACCAAACCAAACAAATATTTGAAAGATAGAAGGGACTCCAGAGTATATGTATATATGTATAAATAAATATTTTGGTTGAAATGTAAAATTAATAAAGATACTTTTGAAAAAAGTATCATGGTTCTTAAAAGCTCAAAATACAAATGCCAAATAATCCACTAATAGTAATATTTTGAAGCAGAGTATTATTGTGAATGTCTGTACTCCCAGTGGCTTTGGTGTACTTATTTGTTGACAGCCTTTGACCTCATTTGCTGTGTACTTTAGTCTTTGAGATTGAAGTTGGCCATGCATGGTGTTGCATGCCTGTAATCTCAGCTGCTTCAGAGACTGAGATAGGAGGATCCTGAGTTTGAAGTCAGTCTCAGCAATGGTGAGGCACTAAGCAACTCAGTGAAAACTTTTCTCTAAGTAAAAATTAAATGTAAGTGTAGGGATATGGCTCAGTGGTTGAGTGTCCATGACTTCAATCCCTGGTTTTGCCCACCCAAAATATGGGGCTGGGGATATAGCTCAACTGGTAGAGTGCTTGCTTTCCAAGAATGAGGCCCTGGATTTAATTACCAGTACCACAAATAACAAAAACAAAAACAAAAATGAAAGAAAGAGACAGATTGATCTTTCATGTAGTTTAAATTCAAGTTAGTCCCACTTTTATTTTCCTGCCACACCAGAGAAAGGTGTTTACTGAAATGTTTGGAATGTTTCAATGGGTCAGGGCCATTTTAATAAAATGATCTTACATATTAAAAAAAAATAAATTGAGGACCCATTCCAGTTTTGGAAAAATCCTTATTTTTTTGGAACACATAAACTATACTACCTCATTTAGGATAGATTAATTCTTTTTAATGTCACCTAATTTTATTCTGCTTTTTTCATATGTGAAAAGCTCAGATTGTTGTTAAAGATGGAACCTGGATTATTTCTCTTCCAGGAGCTTAGGTCCATGATGTACTGAATGTTGCAAACTTTGAATGGCATCCAAACAATCACCTCCAATACCCATGAATGGTGTGAACTTTGAATATGACAAGCTGACACAGTAATGCTAATAAAATATCAGCTTGTTGAGTTCATGGAGCTTTTCCAACATTTCTACAAAGATGATAAATCAAAATCTTTTTTAAATGCCCTCCAGTTCATGAAGAAAAATAAAATAAAATATGGGAAAATAATCATTGATAATATTGAAAGTGGAGTTTTGAGATGAAACAAAATTTCTCACTTTGCCAATTGCATCTGAGTGCTTATCTCACTAATTTTGAAGACTAAAATCTGTTATCTATTCCCCATCCCATGTGGGATGCAGAATGATAACAGGTATACTCACTTTTGTGTGCCATCTTAGAAGTTTACAGATGGTTTTCTGCAGATATCTAGCTAAATTTATTTAAAATAGGCTTTGGAGAAAGCATCCTTACTACTATATGTGTTCACTTTCACCTTCTCCATGACCCATCTTTCCTCTTGCAAGTTTACCATGGGACAAAGAACTTTGTTGAAGGTCTTCCCAAAAGTGGGATTTAAGATATTTTACATTTGAAATAGGCCTTAATGGTGCTCCTTAACATATCTTCCAGTTAGCCTCCAGGTGTGGTAGAATGAGGTGCATTATTCTGATTACACAGTCATTTTACTATCTATTCTATTTTATACTTATTCACTATAAACATAGAAACCTAAATTTGAATATTTGAACAGACAGCTAGAAAACTAGGGGTTTATTCACAGACCTAGGTAGAGCAAAGTGGAAATTCTGGAAATGAGATTTTTCTTCTTAATTTGTGATACTACTTCCCCTCCATTTAAAAAGCTCAGGATCATCAGGAGCATGAGTTATAATCCAGCATCAGCAACTTAATGAGGCCCTAAGAAACTCAAAGGGACCCTATCTCCAAATAAAAATATTACAAAAGGGCTGGGGATGTGATTCAGTGGCTTAATGCCCCTGTGTTGAATTCCTGGTACCAAAAAGAAAACAAAACATGAAACAAAAAACCTCTAAAAGTATAACCTCTCTTGTGCATAGAAACAACAATGGAGTTGGGGTTCTCTCCAGATAATTATCCCAGTCTTCACCACACAATATGGGGACATGCTGGACTCATGGCACATGGATGCCCACAAAGGGCTTTAGAGACAAGCAATTATGGAACAAAATGCCCAGGTTTTTAATTGCTGATCTAATCTTCACTAGACTAGTAAGGGGTGGGGGTGTGGAGGTTGAGCTGCCACAGAGACCCTCTGAGGACCTTAGGCCTGAGTGTACACAACTGTATTTTAAAAACTCCAGTTTCAAACCTGCAGTCTCACCAGGACACACACAGAGCACTGCAGTATGGCCTCAAACAAATTACTTCTCCTCAACCTGATAAACAGAGTGAAGCCCCTGGCAGTCTGTCCTAGCCTGATAAGAGAGAAAGGCAAAAAATTCAGGGTGGAGACCACCAGATCAGATGTTTCTGACCCCAGGGTAAATGATGTCACGGAGAAATCTAGTGGTAGCTGAAGAAGATTGCAAGGGGGGTCAGAAAGCCCAAAATTTAATATAAATAATATTACTAATTAACAGGGATTCAGCCAGCAAAATCACGGATTCACTCGAGATGGAGAACCTGAAGAAGACCTGACATCCCATCACTTGTCTTCATTTCCTCATCCTCTGCATGATTCTCACCACTCTCAAACTGTACTCTCTTGTATAGACCCTGGTGAGAGCTGCAATTTCTCCCTGTCATCCTCTCCTCAACCAGTCATCTGCTCCACACTAGGAAAGCCCTGCCTTGGTGTTTGTTCTGATTACCCTGGTCTGAGTGAGTGTGCATATGCTGGATATAAAGCCTAAGGCTTGCGACTTTTGAATTTAGCATGCAAAGGGAATGTCTGTAATTAGCCTTTGTCATAATTAAGTGTGCTTTGCAGTGCTTAGAATTAATTTATAATTGTTTCTCTGAATTGATTATGTCTATTGCACTACCCAGATTTAAGAATTATTGTTTTCTTTATTAAGAACATATAGAGTAAAATTGTATTGAGTAATTAAGTGAATAAAGCATTGAAAGGTGCAGAAGTGTATGGACATTCTTTATTTCTCTCCTGTACTACATATGTCAAAATTGTTGCCCCCTCCCAACAAGTCCCTAGCCACAATTTCCAGTTTTCGCCATTGCCACACTTGCCAGTTTCAAGCAACCTACTTATCCAGTCTCCAGATAACAAGGCACACTTACCATTTTCTTGCTTTCAGGGTTTTGAGCGTTCTCCCTGTGTTTTGTTTTCAGCTTCTTCTTAATACAGAAACTCAGGCTCCTGATCCAGGACAGAAAGCCTACAAAATGATTAAAAGAATGGTGGCTCCAGACAAAAAGGGAACAGAAGATGGTAGAAGCCCTCCCCCTTATCACTGGCTGTGTGAAAATTGGACAGTTCTCACCTAAGAGACTGATTGGACAAGTCTACAAGCACTGCCTTCAACCTAAGCCAAGTGGGCCCAGAATCACGTCCAAAAGGCAGGCTGTTCCATTTTCATTGTTAAAAGACTAAGGATCAGGGCTGGGGATATAAACTTAAATAAGAGAAATTAAAATACTACTTATATGGTATTTGCTGACATTTTTCTACAGTGGGTATATTGCTGTCTATAACTGTATAAGAAGTCGCTCTAAAATTTTCTAGTTCACATTTGGATTGAACTGCATTCATCTGCAATATTTTTGCAGCATGTTTTTAGCTGTTAAGATTACTGAACTTCAGAGGGTGATCTGGCAGCCAAAAAAAAGCACTGTGAATCTTCTTCACATGATATCTCAGAACCAAATCAATTAAGGTGGGCTTGTTCTCATGAAGGAGATATTGTTCTAAAAGCAAAAGCAAAATTATTAAAAATATTTCCTGACTAGGTACCTGACAAGAACTCTTTCATAGCCACAAATTTATATAAGCCATAAAAAATAAGAAGAGCCCTGACCCAAAGTTTGGAGAAAACATTCTGCAGTTGGCTAGAGTAGGAATCAAATTTCATTATCAAATTTCTGTGCACAGATAAAGCTAAAGGACTACTGATATTATGGCACTGATTCTGCCTTTTATAATAGATGAGGTTTTTACAGCTGTTCAGTGTCAAAAAATATTTTTAAAATCCCACAAGTACTGTGTGTATGTGTGTGTGTGTGTGTGTGTGTGTTTGTGTGTGTTTGCATGTGTGTGTGTGTATGTTTATATGGGTATAGTACTTGTGGTTAAACTGAGGGAATTATTATTTCTGAGCTATATCTTCAATTTTTTCTTTTCTTTTTTTTTTTATTTTGAGACAGGATCTTACAAAGATGCTTTCTTGTGTGCCCAAAATTTTTAAGTACATATCAACATCAAATATGCCTGACCCAAAGGCAAAACATACATCATTTAGGAGCCATGGTTCATTATTATTTTTAAATTCTCTTAAAAGTTAAGTAGTGACAGTTATTCAAAAAGGAGAATTACACACTTATGGTAGCTCATGTCAGCAATCTTAATAATTTGGGAGATTTAAGCAGAAGAATCACAATTTTTAATTCAGCCTAAATAAGGCCCTAAGCAACTAAGCAACATTTTGTCTGAAAACTGAAAATTCAATAAATAAAATACAATTAAAAGGGGCTGGTGATATAGGGGTTGAGGAAAACTATCCTGGGTTAAGTACTCATTTCTCTCCCCTTAAAAAAAGAAAAGAAAAGAATAAGAATAAGAAAAACAAATTTTTTACATTCTGGTGAACATTTTATTCAATGGGGATAATATGTTTGAAAAAAATTAAGAAGCTTATAGCAAGGATTTAAAATAAACTTGGGAAACAGCTGAGGACTGAATTAAAAATCAAGGACAATTAATATTTTTAAAATTTCTTATGAGGAGAAATTTAAAAACTGCTATATTTCATTATAGTTATAATAAAAATGCAGCATGCTATGGAAACAGCAACAAAAAGACTGTATTTGTATCACAAAAGTTTTATAAATGGAGAATATAAAACATGAAACACTACGTAAAAAATTGGAGGAGAGGCAACATTAAGGTAATATATGTAATCTAAAATAAAAAATACACTAAATATACACTATATAAATATTATCTGGGAGTATGTCTACAAAACAACACAATACTCCTTGCATAAAGCAGAAGATTTGTGATAGTCTCAAATTTAAAATAGTCTCATCTGTGGCTGCTGTGCAGGGGCTCATATCAAAAAGCAAGTTTGGGGGCTCATCTCAACTTTTGGGATGGAAGCCTGCTAATTTTGAAGGCAGCAATAGCCCATAACCAGCCTCTAAATTCTATCCCTCATCCCCCCAAGTTATTACATAGACCTTTTTTTATGCAGGTCAGACAAAGATTGCACATGGACAACATTTTACTGATGTAAGAGGATGCTCACAAACAAATGTTTTTGACCTTCAGTACATACATTGAATGAGAGTGTTTATAACCTTGGCTATTTGCTAAAAACCTAGCCCTCTAGAAGCCTGGCCAGGTATTAACACACTTGGTATTTTTTGGTCTCTAAATGCCTCATGGCATTGAGCATTTTAAAACTTCTACTGTAAATAGTAATGCAAACCTATCCATTTTTAGGGTACAGCACAGAATGCTTTTTATCTAATTCTTAGAAAAAAAAAATCTTGCTCTCTTGCCACCTGGGTAAATAATTGTTTTTAAGCCCACCAGTTCTGCTTAACAGGTAAAATGGGGTAAACTTGGATACCTGGGCTGACCATGCCTGTTGTTCACTGGAGTCAATGGCTTCTGTTGTTTCATATCATGCATCATCCATTGACTAGACTTGAAGGCCATTTCCCTTCTTCTCTCCAGATTCAATCATCACAATGGGAAAGGTTGATGGGTATTTTCAAAATACAGAGATTTTACTCTACTGGATGTACTTTGGATTCCTAGACTTCTTGATTATCTTGCAATTCCTCATTCTGGTAGTCTCTCATACACTTGCATCAGTTTTTGCTCTCAGATCTATTGAACTCATTCATCCCATGGCCAGAGCAGCTGCACATGACTCATTTGACTACTTCTCCAAGTCATCTATGCCACTGCTGTTACTTTTTTCTTTGGCCAGGAGCTGGGGCCTGGGCTTCAACACTTCATTGACCCTTCAACTTTCAGGGTTCATGTTTGCCCACAGTGCATTCAGAATCCTTATTTCTGCTTACAAGAAACTAATCCAAATAAATCACAACTCTCCATAGGAGTCCACTGTAATAGGACTGAGGCAACTAAGTATTGTATGCTTCTTGGTGTCCATAGGTGCCACCACACCAATAACAACCTCTATTAATCTATTAGGAGTGAGATATCTTTCACTTGCAAATATCCTAAAGACTATACCAGTTGCTGTGAAGGTATTGAGACCCAGGATGTAAAATTTGGATCTCTAGCAATTGAGATATGTGAGGCAGAGTTGGCAGTGTAGTCATGTTTTGCAAAAAATTAAAAAATTTAAAAAAAGAAGCTCCCAAACAGCCCAGAGCCTTCAGCCCTTAGATTCCAGTATCATTCCATAGGCCTTTTCATATATAGGCCAGAAAACAAAGGTGAATGGTCAATATTTTACATAGTGAGCACATGCTCAGTAGAAAATGTTTATGAAATGACTGCATACACTAAATCAGGGTATTTATTACTTGAATTAATAATAATAATAATAATAACAACAACGATCTGTTGGAAGCATCAACAAAAGAGTAGATATAGCCATGTTTGTCCTTTCCAATGATCCACCCTTTTAGGATTTATCATCAAAAAATCTACACACCTGAGGTCTTCTGCAATCATCTATTAGCAAGGAAGTAAGAGCTCTGCATCCACAGGCCAAACAAAAATATGCTGTATTGTGATATGACTAGAACACAATCCCCCTGCCTAGGATTACTAAAAGCCATCTCCAGATGGTATTAAGACAAGCTCATCATCCTTTCAACTTATCATTGATCAACTGCTATGTGGCTTAAACTAAAGATGTAATATGTATTCAAGTAATAATGATATTATTTTGGTGATCAAGAATATACATACGGGCTGGGGATGTGGCTCAAGTGGTAGTGCACTCGCCTGGCATGCCTGCGGCCCGGGTTTGATCCTCAGCACCACATACAAACAAAGATGTTGTGTCCAATGAAAACTAAAAAATAAATATTAAAATTCTCTCTCTCTCTCTCTCTCTCTCTCTCTCTCAAAAAAAAAAAAAGAATATACATACAACTGAATATGGCAGAAATCCATTCCTGTGCTGCTGCTAACAAACCAAGTGCCATGTGATTTCGCAGCACAACTTTTTGTATTTGATATTTTTCTTTATTAACTAGAGATAGAGCCTGCTTTGTATGATTTAATATTTGAATGTGTACTTTGTATCTTATTTAACAAGGATACATAAAAGAAAATACCTCATCCTCGTGAGTTTAAAATTTTATTTATCATATAGTCTTCTCTTTAGCTATAACCACACCATAATTTTCCAAAGGCTGTAAGGCCAGCAGAAAAACTAGAAGTTCAAACATATTGAGTAACATTTTCAAATTAAATCAAAGTTTAAGCAGTAAAAAATTGTCTGGATAAAATGGAGATCAACAAAAAGACTGTATTTGTATCACAAAAGTTTTATAAATGGAGAATATAAAACATGAAACACTATGTAAAAAAGTGGAGGAGAGGTAACATTAAGGTAATAAATGTTGTTGACTATAATTATGTTGACTATAATAGATAATGTTATTTCAATATACATTGAAATATTGGTTTTAATATTTAAGCCTTAGGAAATAAGCCAGAATTAACAAAGTGGTGATTATAACAGCTGTTTCTCTGCTTAGCATTTCAATTTTTCCTGTTCATAAACCTGAAAACAAGAGTCAATATTGTAATGCATGTCTGTAATTTCTGTGACTCAAGAGGCTGAGAAAGGAAGATTTTAAGTTCAAGGATAGACTCAACAACTCAGTGGGGCCTTAAGCATCTTAGTGAGAACTTGGCTTGTCTTAAAAAAAGTGGGCAGGAGATGGGATTTGTGATAATGTGCACTGAGTCTAGTCCTTGGTACAAAAAAAATCCTGCTTTTTTGTGCCACCATCTAACTTCTAAGACAATAATGACAGATTGATAATTCATGTAGTCTAGAGGATGTGAGTTGTGACTTTGGGGTCACATAGAGTTGACCCTGAATTCCAGTAAAGTTGCTTAATATTTGTGAGACCTTTCAAATATTCTTTCACACTGAACAGCTAGGTTAACCTCATCTATTACAGAAGGCAAAATGATACTGAGTGTCAAAATATTAGCAACTTTTTAGCCTTATCTGTACACATAAATTTGACAATGTGTTCTTACTCCTCTTCTAGCCAAAGTGCAGAGTATGTTTCCCAAACTTTGGATCTGAGCTCTTATTTTTTGTATGTGACTTATGTAAAGCTATGACTATGAACATGTATTAGTCAGGAAACATTTTGAATACTTTGTTTTTACTTTCACAACACTGTCACCTCCATGAGAATGAGCCCACCTTAATTTATTTGATTCTGAGAAGAAGGATGCTTATTTTGGCAACCATATCTCCGTCTGAAGTTCAGTAACCTTATCAACTATCACCTAATTGCATGCAGTAAAAAGATCCCATATGAAACCAGCCTTAATTGATGATAATCCCACACATGATACAATAATTTTTATATAGTTTCTTCTTATTCAGTGATAGAAAACTGATCCACTAACCATAGGCTGAATGCCAGGATTCAATCACACACGGAACTGAAATTATGTGAAAAACATCGTGATTTATAGGTTGTGGTTGAATTTTTATTAATTTAAATTTAAACTTTAATCTCTTGACAGGCTTTATTGAACTATATAGAAATGTATGTAGACTTCTAAGTCTTTAATGTTTCATGATATTCTCACAGAGCCCCATACCAAAGAAGAAAATTGAAATCACTACCCTACATTAGGCTAAAGACAAAACTGCAAAATAAGTTTTTCTTTAAAATGTTTAGACTCTAGTTTCTGGATGACTGATGATCTGATGACCTAGAGTCTTCTCTCCAGTGATACCCATGTCTTTTGGTTACAGTATTATATCTAAAATGGAAACAGATCTGTGCCCACAATCCTGTGAGAAACAGTGTCCACTTTTGTACACTTCTGAGTTGTAGATGGCATCTCTTTCAAAGTGCACAGCCTCTCCTGTTCTTTGGCACTGAAAGAATGTTGATTGGTAAGTTTATTTTATAACCTATGACACAGAACTAAGTTGTCCAGTTTTTTCACCTTGCTGAGGTCAGGGTATTCATAGATCTCAAACATGGAATATAGCTGTGGTGAACATAGATATCCCTGAGAGGTCAAGAGTGAATTTCAGGATGAAGCTTGAAAAATACATTTATTTATTAGTCAATTTATATTGTCAAAATAATAATATTTTAGATATAGTAGTTTAAGTTATTGCAATTGATTTAAGCTGTCCATCTTAATATTTAATAAAAATTTTTAAATTATACTCATGCGTTATATTGTTTTTCCCTCTGGGGAAATATTACTGCCTTAGGTTATTGTTTAGATGTTTAAAATACAATTTTATTTCTCATAAGACCAGACAGCAGTAAAGTTAAATGAAATTTTAAAGTAATTGTGATAAAATTTTAATCATTAAAATATATATTTTTGCTGTGTGGGAAACGTTGCCTCTTGGTATTATTTTCCCCATTGGGTTTCTCCCGACTGAAGTTAAGTTTCCATCACAAGAGAAGAATATCACATAATCTTTTACCCTTCCCACTCTCACTAAGGTCATTATGTGGCTGTAGATTTTAAGAGTGGTGAGAATAATGAAAATGATGAGACGTGATGAGAAGTCATTGCAAGTCCTCATCAGCCTCTCCATGTCAAGTGCATTTTTGTTTCAGCTGGATGTACATCTGTTCATTTGCTCTATTATTTATACTAAATTTTGAGGCTTTTTTACCCCCTTTTCAATCTTTATTAGCTACCACCAGATTCTTCCATGACATCATTTACTCTAGGACCAGATTTAATTTAAATCTGGTCTGGTGGTCTGTACCCTGGAACTGGCCTTTAATTTAAATCTGGTCTGGTGGTCTGTACCCTGGTCTTCTCAGTCTTTCTTCTTATTAGGTGAGGACAACCGGCAACAGATCTCACTCTGTATATCAGGGTGAGGGGAAGTGATTTGTTTATGTCTGAGGGCAATATTGCAAGGCTTTTTAGGCATGCCTGGTGAGACTGCATGTTTCAAACTGAAGTTTTTAAAATAAAGTTGTTTAGGCCAGGCCTAAGACCATCCTCATAATGTTGTAATTAAATTTGTCCAAAATTTTTTTTATATTTATTTTTTAGTTTTTGACAGACACAACATCTTTGTTTGTATGTGGTGCTGAGGATCGAACCCGGGCTGCACGCAAGCCAGGAAAGCGCACTACCGCTTGAGCCACATCCCCAGCCCAAATTTGTCCAAAATTTAGTTTTGTTTTGCTTTGTTTTGTTTGTTTAATGTATTTGTCCTCAATTGAGTTTTTTTTATTTTTCTTTTTTGTACCAGGTATTTAACTCAGAGGCACTAAGACACATCTCCAGCTCTTTTTTTGTATTTATTTAGAGAGAGGGTCTCACTTAGTTGCTTAGTGCCTTGCTTTTGCTGAGGGTGGCTTTGAACTCACGATACTCATGTATAATTCTCCTGAGCCACAGGGGTTATGGCCTGTTCCATCAAGTTTGCTTTAACTGAGTTTTTAAATATGTAAGACAACTTTATTAAAATGACATTTCCAAGCATTCCTAATATTCAAGCAAACTCCTTTGTCCTGGTGTGACAGGGAATAAAAGTGGAACTTGCCTTTAATTTAAATTACAAGCAAGTTCACTTGCAAGGGCTTATTAGAACACAGTTAATTAGAAAGTCACAGGCCATGGCAATATTGTACTTTCTTAAAATATTATTTTTCTTATTTGTAGATGAACACAGTATCTTTATTATTATTATTATTATTATTATTATTATTATTATTATTAATGTGGATCCAGTATCAAACACACTGCCTCATGCATACTAGACAAGCACTCTACCACTGAGCCACAACCCCAGACCATTACCTGGTATTATTCTTTAATATTTACTTATATTTTATTAATTTATATGTGGTGCTCAGAATTAAGCTCAAGGCATCATATATGCTAGGTGAGCACTGTACCACTAAGCCACACCTTCAGCTCTTTCCTGGTACTTTTCAAATACCTGTTTTACATAAATTGTAATTAGTAGCCTTAACCCTTTTCCAATATCAGTTTGGATTAAATCAATAATCTAGAAATCAGTGAAGCAGAGAGTTTTATCTCAAACTCTGAGTTTACTTACTCTTCCTTTCCCAGATTCAGTCACCTTATCAAAGTGTCCGAGTAAAGATTCCCCCTTGAGAAATTTACTGTGTGTTATCCAGATTCCAAACTCCAAAATTTACCTACTCCTTAGTTTTAGAAAAATTTACACAATTTTCCCATAGGTACCAAAATCTCTTGGATTACTCAGAAAAATCCATATCTGAGTCTTGCCTTTTAGGGAGCAGTTTGAATTATAAGTATGCAGCCTTTAAGGCAAGTAGATGAATGGTCTGGAGCTGGAATAAACCTTTTCATCAATACCTTTCATCTAAAAGCACTTCATTTGATTCCTATTATTAGATACTGTGAATAAACCTACAATAAAAATGGAAGTGAAATACTTTCTTTAACAAAAATCTTCCAATTTCTTTAGACATATATCCAGAATTATAATTACTGTATTATAGGGCATTTTTTAACTGAGAATTGTTATTTATTTTTATTTATTTAGGCACTTTTCCACTGTGTTATATATATATATATATATATATATATGTATTTTTAATAAGACAGGGTATCACTGAGTCACTTAAGCTATTACCAAGTTTCTGAGGCTGGTCTTGCACTTAAATTCCTCTTGTTTCATTCTCCTGAGCCACTGGGAGTACAGACATTCACAATAACACCCTGCTTCAAAAAATTAATATTAGTGGATTATGTGCATTTTTATTTAGAGCTTTTAATAACCCATAATAATTTTTTCAAGAGTATCTTTATTAAATTTATATTGTAACCAAAGTTTTTATTTATACATATACACATATACCCTGGAGTCCCTACTATCTTTAAGATATTTGTTTGGTTTTGTGTGGTTTGGTTCTAGGAATTGAACTCTGGGGGTGCTTTCCACTGAGTTATGTCCCCAGTCCTTTTTTTGAGACAGATAATATATCACTAAAATCTCACTAAGATGCTTATAGCCTTGTTATGTTGATAAGGCTGTCTTTCAAATCACAATCCTCCTGACTAAGCCTCTCCAGCCTCTAGAATAATTGCCAACACACCTAGATCTTTCAGATTATTATAATAACCTTTTCAACAACACAGCCCAGGCTACAGAAAATCTCTTTGACTGATGCATTTTATACCTATGGAAAGTTTATATAAAGTAGCCAATATAGGACTATTCTGTAAAGATTTGTTGGAATAAACAGGGATCATTGTTTTTTAACCTCCTTTCTGAACTACTGTTGGGTGTCATAGTTCATAAAAGTGCTGGGAAAAGAATGTAAATTCATTTGTTTGTAATCTACAAAGATTTACATAAGCTCAGTCATCTTGTGTTCCAGAGCTTGAAACTTCAGGACATAGTAATGTAATCAAAATATTTTAAAGTTGACAAATTCAGTACACACATACAAACACACACACACACACACACACACACACACACACACACAGAAAAAACTTTTTCCAGGAGAAATTGCTAGTTCTGGCATTATTACTAGTGTGTCAGGGTTGGGGCAGGATTCAGGAAGTGCTAAAATCTCACTCAAGCAAAAAGTAGTTTACTGGATTTCTCCCTATTTCACTTAAAATACAAGCTAGAGTGAACTTCATCTGTCAGAAACAGCATTTGGGAAAATATGCTGGCAGATGTTTTTTGAGATAAATTGACACCTTTGATATTTTGGTATTTCTGTGTCTTGATCACAGCTGATGAAACACTTGCAAAGGCTTTTATGGCTCCTATATATTACCACATTTATTTTTTGTATCAATTTCCCCATATTTCTTTCTTTTTTTTATGGTGCTAGAGATTGAACCAAGGGCCTTGTGCATACAAGGCAAGTGCTCTAAAAACTGAGCTACATCCTCAGCCCCTCTCTCACATTTCTGTTTACTATAGGTGATGATGGTAATTGTGGAACTTTGTTCAAGACAAGACTAATATCCAGTATATCTAAATCTCTCTACTTATTTATGATTTTTCCAAAGGGACACTCATAGTAGTTTTTTATTTAATATATCTATAGATTGAGGGAGAGTGTCTTATTTGAATATTCTGCTTTATTTTCAACATAATTCCCTCTCAACATTTGTCTTTTATAGTTCTATTTCTTAGATTTTTTTCTTCAAAATTTATGAGACAAGCACCCAGATGCAATTGGCAAACTGAGAAATTTTGGCTCATCTCAAAACTCCACTATCAGCATTATTAATCATTATTTTCCAATGTTTTATTTCAAATGGATGCATCACTTATGTTTTTCTACAGGAACTGATGGGAGTTTCTAAAAGATTTTAACTTATCATTCTGAGATTTTCACACGAGAAGAAAGCAGAATAAAATTAGGTGACATTAAAAAGAATGAATCTCACCTATATGAGGTTTATGTATCCCAATTAAGAAATTTTAAAACTGTAATGGGTCATCAATTGAGGGTTTATATTTTATTAATTGATTTGTTTCTTTATTTATTTATGGTCAGATCATTTTATTAAAATAACCCACAGAAGGGGCTGGGGTTGTGGTTCAGTGATAGAGCACTCACCTAGCACGTGAAAGATCCTCGAATGGATTCTCAGCACCACATAAAAATAAATAAATGAACAAACAAACAAATAAATAAATAAAACCCACAGAAACATTCCAAACATTTCAGGAAACCCTTTTCTTCTGGTGTTGCAGGAAAAAATAAAAGTGGGACTAACTTGAAGTTCAATCTCTCTCTCTCTCTCTCTCTCTCTCTCTCTTTCTCTCTTTCTCTACTGGGGATTGACCCCCAGGGCCTCATGCTTAGAAGTCAAGTACTCTATAAGCTGAGCTATTTACTCAGCCTCATTTTTTTTTGGGGGGGGAGACCAGGGATTGGAGTCAGGGGCACTGTACCACTGAGCCACATTCCTACCCTTATTTTGTATTTAACTTAGAGAAAGGGTTTCACTGAGTTGCTTAGTGCCTCACCATTGCTGAGACTGGTTTTGAATTCATGATCCTTATGTCTCAGTCTAGTAAACAGATGACATTACAGGCATGCACCACCATGCCTGGCCAACTTCAATCTTTTACTTACTTATATGTGAAGGTGAGAATTGAACCCAGTGCTGCACATGTGCCAGACAAGTGAGCTACCACTGAGTCCCAGCCCCAGCCTGGTACATTTTTTATGGGGGTTATTGGAGATTGAACTCAGGAACACTGATTATGAAGACACATCCCAGGGTTATTTTTCTTTACTTTATTTAGAGAAAGAATCTCAATGAGTTTCTTAGCACCTCACTTTTGCTAAGGGTGGCTTTGAACTTTTGATACTTCTTTCTCAGTCTCTTCAGCAACTGGGATTATAGGCTTGCACCAACACACCCAGCCCCTGGTACATTATTAATACCTGTTTTACATAGATTTTAACCAGTAGCCTTAACTTTTTTCTAATATATGTTTGACTTGAATCCATAACCCAGAAATCAGTGAAACAAAATCTATTTTTTATCTCCAACACTGCTTTTGGTTATGACAATGTCTGAGTAAAGATTCCACATTAAAGAATTTACTATGTCTCGGGGCTGGGGATGTGGCTCAAGTGGTAGTGCGCTTGCCTGGCATGCGTGCGGCCCGGGTTCGATTCTCAGCACCATGTACAAAGATGTTGTGTCTGCTGATAACTAAAAAATAAATATTAAAAAAAATTCTCTCTCTCTCTCTCTCTCTCTCTCTCTTCTCTCTCTCCTCTCTCACTCTCTCTTTAAAAAAAAAAAAGAATTTACTATGTCTTGGGTTGTCATTCTGACTTCCCATATGACCTAGTTCTCAGTTTTAGAATATCTGAAACAAGTTTCCAAGAGATTCCAATTTTTTTGAAGTATTTAGAACACACCACTTTCTGAGTCTTGTCTTCTAGGGACCAGTTTGAATTTTAAGTGTGTAGCTTCTGAAGGGATGGACTAATTGGATGCTTTGCAGCTGGAAGGCATTTTCTGAAATACATTCTATCTAGAAGGCACTTCATTTGTTTCCTTTTATTAGTTACCGTGAATAAGGATACAATAAAAATAGATGTGTAGCAATATATTTAGCAAAAAGGATTCCAATTCCTTTACATATATATCCACAGTTATTATTAGTGGATTGTATAACATTTTTTTACAATAATTATTATGTATATCTTTTTATTTATTTAAATACTAGAGATTAACCCTGGAGCACTTTACCAGTATGCTGCATACCCAGTCTCCAACACTTTTATTTATTTGTTTATTTTAGAGAAAGAGTTTTACCAAGATCTTGAGGCTGGTGTTTAACTTGAGAATAAACCCCTAGTTTTCTAACTCTTATCCTCTTAAGCTACTGGGAGTACACGCATGTACAACCTTGCACTGCTATCCCAAATTATTACTAGAGGATTATGTGGCATTTTTATTTTGGGCTTTTAAAGAACCTTAAAACTTTTATTAAAAATACACTTATTAAATTTATATTGTCACTAACATTTTTATATATTTGTGTACCCTGGCATCCCTATTAATTATGAGATATTTGCTTGGTTTTGTTTGGTTTGGTGCTGAGTATTGAACCCAGGGATGCACACCACTGAGACACATCCACATTACTTTTTATGTTATAATTTGAGACAAGCTCTCACTAAGTTTATTGTAGCCTTGTTATGTTAATGAGGCTGTCTTTGAATTAACAATTCTCTTGCATCATTTTTCATAGCTTCTAGAATTTCAGGCATATGCCACCATACATGACAATTTTTGATTTTTATAAAAGCCATTCCAACAGCACTGCATAGGCTGCAGAAAATCTATTTGATTTATGAATTAAATTCCTGAGGCAAGTTTATGTGAAGTAGTCAGTGTAGGAGTGTTGTGTAAAGATTAGCAAAGATTGTGGAATGTGATGGACATTATTGTCTAAAGTACATATATGAAGACACAAATTGATATGAACATACTTTATATACAAACAGAGGTATGAAAAATTTTTCTAGATGTGTTAGGTGCTGGATAGGCTGAGTAAGCTGTCTGCAGGACATGCCAAAAAAAGTTAGCTGCAGGATGACCTGGTCACTCAAACCTCCTGTCTGGTTCTTTATCACCTGTTTGCTTCAAGCCCAAATGCCCAAGCCCCCACTCAAGGCTGAACACTCAACCCCCTGCTCAAGGCCAAACACATAATCCCCCTTGTGCCAACAAGGCAGCTTGCAGACCCAGAGACCTCATTAGATTTGGGCTCTAAAAACTCCCTCCTGCTGGGCCCCTCTCTCTCTCTTGATATCTCTCTCTCTCTCTCTCTCTCTCTCTCTCTCTCTCTCTCTTCTCCTCTGTTGCACTGCTGCAATTAAGATCTCTTGGTTGTTCTGAGTGTTGTGGTCAATTTTCTTTCAATATGTGTAATAAGAATTTTGATGCATTCCACTTTCATGTATTTAAAAATAAAACAAAAAAGATTTCTTTTTATGTATTGCTGAGAATTAAACTCAGTGCTTTGAACATGCTAGCAAAGTAATCTTCCACTGAAACATAACTCCAGCCCATGTACACAGCTTTTTATACTCTCTTTGTAGTAATCAGAAACAACTTTAAAAATTAAAATTGCATTTATATCACTTTTCCTAGTACAGTAATGTATTACTAATTAAATTTATTCTTAGTATTTTAAAAAAATAATCAAATGAATGACTGTTATTTTTTTCCAGAGATTATTTTATTACTTCTTCAGGGCTTGGTGAAGGGTCTTCCTTTTTTTCAGAATATGAGTGTCTCCTATTATGAAATGGGTTGTGCTAAGTGTGTTGAAAATAATGATTCTAAAATTCACACAATCTACACATTTCCAAAACTATAGGGGAAAGGGAAAGAACAATATTCAAAACCAAGGAACCATTTCCCATGGAAGCATAGTATCAGTGTCCAACCTCGAGTGTAATCCAGATCTTTCAGTGATAAGGTTGTTTAAGAACCACAACCATAGGTTTTTGTGATCCT
Source organism: Callospermophilus lateralis (assembly GCF_048772815.1). NCBI lineage: Eukaryota > Metazoa > Chordata > Mammalia > Rodentia > Sciuridae > Callospermophilus > Callospermophilus lateralis. The sequence continues at coordinate 92,820,650 of NC_135315.1, read as the reverse complement.
CTACAGTACCCTGAATGGCTTTTAATCATTTATTTTTCTTCAGAATAAAATTTCTGCTACCTACTTAAAAAATAAAGCACTATGAATGAGAAAGATAAATGAGACTTAAATTCTGTGGAGGTACTGAGGTTGATCTTTAATAATAGTTTATAAATAGTCAAACAAGAAGGGTCTTAGAGTTGTCTCATCTTTTCCAACACATAATATGGAATACTTAGATAAACTGAAATAAAATAATGAAAATGCATTTCAGGGAAGTGATATCACAGAAAATTTTAGGGTAGAATCTTGGAAATGTGGGGAAAATATATTCATATACATATGCATTTCTATAGAAAAAAATAAGTGATAAGAACATGAGTATGAGGATAAATTCAGTGTGCCCCATGCATTGTAGGTTGAAGGTAATGATTAAGGAGTAACTGAGGAGATTTAGAACTCTATAATTGTGGGAGACATTAATAGCAATTTAGAAAAAGAAAATATAGTTAAATTCCTTTAGATTTGCCTCTGTCCTCTGTTCTTCTTATGAATTTGATTCTGTCAAATGAGATTATGTGGGTATGGTTCTCTCTGAATTAATGTTTTCTTTTGTTTTTAGGATTTTGTCAGCTATGTCATGTAAAATCCTGTCCTAAACTCACTTTGGGGGCTCTTTTACCACCTGTTCTGGACTGCAGAGCAGAGACCCACTTCATGCATTCTGTGCAATAATTTGACTTTTGTCAATCTTTGCAAATAATGGTTGGAAGAACAAGCATAATGAAGGGTCTTCCATATTCTATAATATGGTTGTCAAACCCTGTGGAGTTAAAGGGTAGTTACTTGCTATGTTAGAAACATCTTCCGTATGAGAAGGGCTTATGTATATTTTGTTTGTTTGTTTTGGAAGCCCCATAAAGACAGAAGAGAAGCATTTAGGGTCACAAACAAAGGAATGCCAGAAGCCATTAGATGTGAGAAAATACAAAAAAATAAAATCTTCTCTTAGAGCTTTTAGAGGTAAAAAGTTTATTTCTGTTTTCTGTAAGAAAACTAAAATTTCTCTTTGGCCTGACAATATTTTGATGTTTTAAACTTGCTTGGAATTTCTATCTGTGTTTTGAATTCACCTATGCCTGGCTATCCCTTACCAGAAAACAACCCTCTCTAAAACCTTACTGGTGCCTCATAAATTCTGGCTCCCACAGATCAAATAACAATTCTCTCTAAATCTCAGTGGCAGCTCATAAATTCTAATGTCTGGAGCTGAATTTATTCCCTACCTTGTAATGTTAGCCATGTAGATCCTTAACCTGCTATCTGTCTTTGTATTATGTTTGTCAAAATCTTGTTAGCTGTAACTACCCTAGACACCCACCTTGTTTTTAACTTTTTGTGCTCTAAAAACTTTTTCCTGAAGATCAGGGTGATGATTTCTAGCATAGGATTTTTTAAGAGACAGTCCTGGCCAGCTTTTGTGTACACAATACAATCTTGATTTAATTTAATTTAAAATTGGAGTTGGTGGTCTTTTCTTTGTGTTTTGGTTCAACATTAACCTTTTTTTTAACTTCACTTTAAATAAAACCTAAAGAAAAACTCCTGTAAATGAGTCAGGTGCATAATAATAGCCATTCTTTACTGAAAGCACTATATTCATTATAGAAGTGATATAAGCTTATCATTAAATTAAAAGATAGCTCAAATATCAAGGAGGTATCAAGGGAGTTTAGGAGTTAGAAATTTTTTCTTTCAGAATATAGGTGGTAAAATAAGTTGATGGCACATGTGCTGGAAGGAAGACAAGAGTCTTTGAAGAGGAGGCAACAGAGATTTTAGTCTTTCTTAGGTCTATATTTTGCACAAAAGAGACAATTTGAAGCATCAATATATCAAGTAATGTGCAAAAAAAATTACAAAAATATTTATTACAAAAAATAATATCTATAGAAATGGCTCAAAAGTAGCAGTCTTTTTGTCAGGAATAAACATTTGGACAGGAATGGAAGTTTTTATACTATTTTTAAGTACTTTTACACATGGTGAATAATATTTACACTGTTTCTCCATTTTACTGGTTGGAATTAATTAAAATTCATATGTCTGTGAAAAAGATACTGAATGCAGAAAAATATTATTGCTCAGGTTTAAATTACCTACATTATTTGATCTTTCCCTTTTTAAACCAAAAATCTGCATAAAACCATCTCTTAATAAATATCTCTATGTCTGTATATTGGCAGCAACTGTGTTATAAAATATGCTATGATAACTTGTCTCTTCATGTACTAAAAGACTATAAATTGCTGCTGAGTATTTAGATATAATTTTGTATGGTGTTCTCTACTTATTTAAGTCTCTATGCCAAGTTTTATATCAAGCTCTTAGTATGTGCATTAATTACTCTATGTAGCAATGTAGGATCCATGTCTTTTTTTTTAAAGAATTTTTAATATTTATTATTTAGTTTTCAGTGGACACAACATCTTTGTATGTGGTGGTGAGGATCGAAGCCGGGCTGCATGCATGCCAGGGGAGCGCACTACCGATTTAGCCACATCACCAGCCCGGATCTGTGTCTTATTTGTGAAACTTTGTTCTCAGAACTGTGTCTAAAGGAAATATGTACAAGATAATTATCCAGGAAAAAAACTATCTAATATTATATTTTTATTTTATATTTATTTGTTTATGTATACATATTGTTTTTATTATTTAGAAACATATTTTGTTTTGAAACTACAGTGATACTAGTGTATTTTAGCTTGAATTGGTTGTGAGAAACAAACAAACTAAAAACCAAGGACTGCTTCTTTAACCTTAGGTGAGAGTAGAATTGATGCATGTAGCCTTCTGATGAGGTGGCTCTTTCCTTGCTCCTTTCAATGGTGACTGCAGGGGAGTGTGAGAGCTGCGAGACCTGAAGAACCAGAAGGCATCCAGAACTCAGGCTTCCATGACAGGGCTTGCAGCTTATTAGGTGTTGTGCTGGCCAGGTCTACAGGTTACAGAAGGGAAGAGTTTCACCCATGTCCCACCCAGTGCTGGCTCACATGAAGCATCCAGAGATGGAGTGAATCAACAGTCTGAAGAGTGAGCCAGGATGTGGGCCTGGAAGGAATGTGAATTCTGGGGTAAGGGTAGAGCTCTGCAATGGTTGAGTCTTTTCCCAAAGATAGGTTGACATGCTGCCCCTGAGGACAGGATATGAGCTGATTTGGAATCAGGTTGCTGCAGAGTTAGTCAAGGTGAGGTCACAGTAAAGAAGGGAGTGGCCCTACAGTGGCTTTTCTGTGTGTCCAAACCCTCAAAAATCCCAGTTTTCAGGCGTAAGTTGTGACCACATCCCTTGTCTTCAGGCTTAGTCTCTGTGGCTGGAAAGTCCCCCATGGTGGGGCAGCAGCCCTCTTTCCTGGAAAACAGGTGAGGCCTAAGGCATGGAATCTCAGGCATGTTAGGTTCTTAGAAAGGGGTTTCCAGCATTTTGAACAGCCTGATTTATCCAACATCACTGGTCCATGTCATTTCCCATCTAAATTAAATTACTTAAAGTACTTTCTTTCAAAATACTAAGATTTTTAAAGGTGGTTATTTAATTAGAAGTCCCATGGGAGAGACAGATGATCCTAATAGCCCACTTTATCTCATGAGTGATCCCATTCAGAGTGCAGGTGGCCATTCTTTGTGGCGATGGTAAGATCACCTATGTCTGCCCTTTCATTCTCAGGTTGACTGCTCAGCTAGAATCTTCTATCAAATACTAACTCTCCTTTCTTCTTCCTCCCTTCCTTCTTCTGGGAGAGAAATGCTATTCTACATAGTAGAAAAGCAAAAAAAAATTACAATAAAGATTGTCCTGAGTTTATGAAATGTATCAGTTTGTTGTCTTCCATTTACAAATCACAGAAAATCCAATTAAACAGGTTCAAACAAACAATAAGGAGTAATATTTTGTGTAACTGAAGTATTCAGGGGAAGAGTGGACTGCAGACCCAGTAGCATCTAGGGGTTCATCAGGGTATAATTTATCTTTACTTTCATTTTTGCCTTCTACTGTGTGCATCCCATAATCAGACAGGCTCTTCCCTCTGGAAGAAACTCCAGCCTCACATCCTTCTGGGTTTAAAGCCAGAAGAAAAGAACTTTTCTCAGGGAGTCATCAAGCCCTGGGTGTGTTCTAATCACATCCTGGGTGAAAGTGGAGGGGCCTATGTCTTCTGGACTCAGTCCCTCTTTGGCATTGATCTGCAGAAATGGCAGCGCATACAGCTGCAAGGTGGTCAGCAGGTCCACTGCAGTCCTCATGGGTCTGCCCATCCACATGGGGGTGGGGGGGGGACTGTCACTGCCAGCCTGGCAAGTAGCAGGCAAGTAGCAGGTGGGAGGAGGAAGTACTGTGTCCAGATGATGGCAGGTTTTTCAGATGTCACAGGGAAACCATTTCAGGGCTTTAGACTGATAGCACTGGGGAGAAAAGAAACTTGGTGAAGCCTCTCTTACAGACCCTCATGTGGATGGGCAGACCCAACAAAAAAAAACCTCTAGCCTGATGTCTTTCAAAGCACATGTGCTGTGTACTTCTGCTATGAACTTCACCTTCCATAAGATTTGTACATGTAGGTGCCACTCTCCAAGGCCACTGAGCTTATATTCTGTAGGATCCAAGGTAGCATGGCCATTCCCCTAACAATTCCTCTGGTTGGAAGTGTATGGATGACTCACTTACTTCCCTCTCCTCAATTTTCCTGAAGCATTACTCACAGAGGATTTGCAAATGTGCAAATATGTGCAGATGTTAAGCTCGAATTTGGGACCCCCAAAAGACCACCAGAGACCCAAGATCGATGTAAGCAGCAAAGAGGTGTTTATTGTGAGCTAGCTGGGTCCTCCACACACACACACAGCAACTGGTGATGCTGAGAGGCCCCGAAACCAGGGTTTGCAGCATTTTTATACATTTTTTTTTGGAGAGAACAGGGACTTCACATACATCATAGCCTTTTTAAGCAAATCATCACACACCGTGGGAAAATCAAATAACAACTCTAAAACATGATTAGCACATTTCCTGGTGGGAACAAGTTGTCTAGGGGTGATTGGTCAGTACAAAGGGGGTATTCCTTTGAACAGATTGGTTTAAGCCAAGAGTGGTGTACGTGCTGAACTACATGGTTTCCCAACATCATTAAATACTGGGAGGGTCATCTGGCATCCCAGGTATTTTCCTGTCTCATGCTGATTGGTGGCTGCTAGGGGGCTGCTATGGGTCCCCACCTAGTCTGACTGAGTCAGGGACACCTGGAGCAGCAGATCTCTCCTGTAGATAAACAACTTAGCAGGGTGGGAATTTGCCTAGGAGCGCTCTGTGGGTTTTTCCAAGGACAAAGGTCATGTCCCTTTCCTGGACAGGCTTTGCTCTGAGGTAGAGGCTGGTTTTTCACAGACACTATGGAGAACAGTGTGGAGGTTCTTTGGAAGAATAAAAATAGAATAACCATATGGCTCAGCAAGCCCTCTTCTGTGTATATTAAAAAAAAGAGAGAGAGAAATAAAATTAGCATGTGGAAGAAACATCTGTACTCATGTTTGCTGCAACATCCTTCACAATAGGAAGGGACAGAATCCATCTTAATGTCCTGTGGATGGGTGGATGGAAAAGCAAATTGTCAGGTGTACTGTGAAATATTATTCAATCCCCAAAAGGAAGGAGATGGCTGCACTTTCAGGACTTGGGTGGACCTAGAGGACATTGTGCTGAATTACATAAGCCAGGCACAGAGAAATCTGGCACAACCTCACTTACGTGTGCAATCTAATAATGTGAATTTACAGAGGCTGAGAATAAATGGTGGTCACCAGGGGTGACAGCAAGAAATAGGTGTTGGTCAAAGCTACATAGGCACATGTATGCCAGGTGAGTGAGACCTAGAGATCTTCACCCCAGCTGCTCAGAGTTAAGAATGTGGTATTTTGCCTTTTAAAAGCTGTTAAGAGGACAGCTCTCTGGTTAAGTTTTTTATTTTTGCATAACAAAACAAAGCACACAGGGCAGCCTGAGGGAATGGCTGGAAGCCTTGTGGCCCCAGGGTTTTTCAGGTGTGTCCAGTGGCCAGCCCACTGAGCTGTGCCATCAGATATGAGGAATTATTTGTTTCTAATGTGCCTCCTACTAAGGCAGGGGTCATGAAGTGGCTGTGCAGGTGGCTTCTCCAGGGGCCAGTAGCTCTTAAGTGGATGAGCTCTTAAGTGGATGCAGCTGCTCAGGCCACACACTTTACACTTTCCCAGGCCCCCCTCACTGCCTGCAGCTGGGGGAGATGTGCTGCACATGTGCAGAGACCTCTGGCCAAGGGGCAAGAACTGGGAATGCAGCCCACCCTGCTCCTCAGTGCACAATGTAAGGTGCAGGAGATCCCAGGACTGGTTGCCTGCCCTCCTCTTCCACTGTGCTCACTGCCCTGTTTAACTTGTTTTTATGGTAAGTAGATTAGTAAAAAATTCCCTGTTTTTTTTTTTTTTTTCTTGGAGACGGGGTGGTAGGATGGCCCTAGGCCTGAGTCTAAGCAACTCTATTTTTAAAAATCTGCATTTTCACCAGGCACACCCGCAGATCCTTCCAGTATGGCCTCAAACAAGTTCCTCTCCCTCTCCTGGATAAAGAGAGGGAAGCCCCTGGCAGGCTGTCCTCAGCTGATAAGAGGGAAAGGGGAGAAGATAAGGGTGGAGACCACAAAAACAGATGTTTCTAAACCTAGGGTGAATGATGTCACTGAGAAATCTGGTGGTAGCTGATAACAATTGAAAGGGGGGTAAAAAAAAAAAACCCAAAATTTAGTATAAATGATAGAGCAAATGAACTGGGATTCAGCCAGCCAAAAAAGGATGCACTCGAGCTGGAGAGCCTGATGAGGAACTGTCATCCCATCACTTGTCATCATTTCCTGAGCCTCTGCATGATCCTCATCAGTCTCAAACTCTACCACCTCATATGGGCCTTGGTAAAAGCTGCAACTTCTCCCTAGGATCCTCAACCCCCTTTTCAACCAGTCGTTCACTTCATGCCAGGAAAAGCCTGCCTTTGTTCCAGACCTGATCACCATGGTCTGAGTGTGCATCTGCTGAACTCAAAGCCTAAGACTTAAGACCATTGAACATAGCATGCAGAGGGAATGTCTGCCATTAGCCTATAACGATTAAGTGTGTTTTGCAGTGCTTAGAATTAATCTAGAATTGTTTGCTGTGAGTTGATTGTGTCTACTGCTGTGCCTAGCATTAAGGATTGCCATTTTCTTGATGAAGAACCTATAGAGTAAAATTTCATTGAGTAATTTGAGTGGGCCATTGAAAAGGGCAGAAGTGTGTGGACATTCTTTATTTCTCCCCTCGACTGACTGTATATGTTACAATTTTGCCCCTTCATTACATAGGGTTACTGGGGATTGATCCCAGGGGTGCTTAACCCCTGAGCCACATCCTGGCCCTTTTTATTTTTTTATTTTAAGATAAGGTCTTGCTAAGTTGCTTAGGACCTCACTAAATTTCTGAGGCTGGCTTTGATATTGTGATCCTGCCTAAGCCTCCTGAGTCTCTGTGAATATAGGCATAACTCTTTTTTTCATAGAGGGGTAGAAAATTAATTTTGGTGGTTTTCCTTTTTATTTGTAACTTCAATATGGAGATCTCTCTCTCTCTTTACCAAAAACTGTTTTCTCCAAGACAATCCCACTGGGCATAGTCATGCATCAGAGCCTCAAATACTTTAAGGATGGTGGGGTCAGCCCAGGGGGTGTTTCTGCAGAGCTGTGCTGTGAGCACAATCTTCTCCACATAAGGAGAAAGTGGAGGATATGACCTGACAGAACCACCAACAGAGCTCCAGTTGAATCTGCCCATTAGGTGGGCATGGCCACAGGTGCCTGGCCTTGATTCACCTTGCAGACAGCAAGGTCTTGGTGGACACACAGTGGTCAGCTGCACTCGAGGGACAGTGGAATAAGGCATCCAACCACTGCACCCACGGGGGACATATTGGCCTGGATGGGGAGCTAACTGTTACTGCTGTTGACTGGTGACAAGTCCTTGCTTCCCCAGTGTTGAAGAATAACACCAAAGAATCATGCCGAGGCAAGGTCAGAGTAGAAATTAGAAGTTTATTAAAGGACAGCAGAAAACACTTCTCCCAGAGGAAGAAGGGGACACAAGAGGTGGAATCATGGAAGTGTGGTTGTCTCTCCATTTTATAGTTTCTTTCAGTGATGGAATGTAGGTGGGAAGGCCTGAGGGGTGGGACACAGGTGGGCCAAAAAAGTAGTCTGAGCAGGAAGGACTTCATTAACACTTCTTTGGGATGGACTTTGGCCTAATGCCTTTTCAGGACTTCATCAACATTCCATGAGTTGTCCTGTGTTTCCTGGAATCATTCTCAGCATGGCCTCTATTTTAGATTTCACTCGGTATTAGACCCGATTTACCTAACTACACTGACTACCTAACTTTAAATCTGGCTTCATAACCAGGCAAAATGACCCGGGTATTGTGAGGTCTTGCTCTTCTGCAGGGAGAGATGCCAAGGGAATTGGAGCAGGAAGCGGGAGAGGTAGCCTTCTATGATCAAGCCTGTGCTGTTTGGATGGTCACTGAAATGCCTACTAGACAGTCCCCTTTGCATACCCATCAGGCCCTTGGAGAGCGAGCCATGAGCCATCCGAGCATCAGTGCCAATCAGGTGAGACCCACGGCCTCCCTGACTGCCATGGGGTCAGGACCCTGTGGAGGGAGGAACACTGCTCGGGGTGGTGAAGGGAGGATTTAGACTCTTACCCCTTGCTGTGTTTAATCCATGAAGATGGCCAGCCCCAACAGGTCCACATGCTGCGCAAGGTGGGACATTGCATCAAATCAATGTAAATATTAAGAATGTTGGCAGTTGTTTAAATTTATTTTTAAAAGCAGCTGTACTGAGATAAAATTGATATACAAAGAGCTGCACATGTTGAATACACACAATTTGGGGAGTTTGGGTGTGCCAAACCCCTGTTGATGCCATTACCACCTCCAAGTAACAGACGCATCTCCAGCACTTGTGCGGGCAGGGGCAGGTGTCTCTGTGTCTTGGTGTGTGCACCTGTGCAGGTGTGGGTGTTGGAAGGGTACTCAACAGGAGAGCAATGCTCCTGAAAATTTCTAAGTGAATGATTCCTTCTTGTTAACTACAGGCACAATCCTTTAGAGTGGATCTCTAGAACTCATCCATCTAAATTACCTGAAACTTTGTACATTAATAGGCTTTATTTTTAAAGCAGTTTTGGATTTATGAAAAAAGTGAGCAGACTCAACCATTCCTATAGAGTAACTTCCCCTGCAATTGCCCCTGTTATTAACATTTTGTTTGACTGTGCTGCATATGATACAAATAACGGACCAATTTTGACACTTTATTACTACCCAAATTACATAATTTATTCAGGTTTCCTTAGATTTTAACCTAATGCCCTTTTTTCTATTCTGGGATCCCATCTTACATTGATTTGTCATGTCTAGTCATTGTAATTTTTAATTCCAACTTGAGACTGTGATTATCTTGAAGATATCATAAGGTTATAAATTATCTCGCTATTAAGAAAACAGCAGGTATTGACATGAAGAAATCTGTCAGGGGCTAGAAGGAAATTCTCCTTCAAAGAATAGCCTGACAGTTGCAAGAAACAGCTCCCTGAGAGACATCCTGCCTGGGAGACATCCTGCAGCTACCTATATTCCTGAAACATCCTGCAGGATCATCAGACATCCTGCAGCTGGCAGTTTTACCACCCACATCCAGCAACTGCTGATTAGAGAGCTTCCCCATCCCTAGAATATAAATACCACTGTGTGAACAATAAAAGTTTGCAGCTTGATCAGAACTCCTGTCTTGCTGTCATCCCTACTGTCTCTTGTCCCTTTATTCTTCCCCACCTAGGTTCACGTTGATGTGTCCTGCCGGTCGGGACAGAAATCCAAGATCTCAAGAGAGTAGCACAAGGTAATTTGTGTCAACAGACTTATTTTCTTGTGTTGCCAGGGTCTGGCTCTGTTTCCTGGTACCTGGGGGCCATTGGCATGCAGCCAACAGAGCATGAAGCACAGGAAGGCACCTTGAGCCCAAGGCACCCAGGCCAGGGCTCAATAGCCGTCCACTCCTCCACTCACAAGAATGTGTGAGAGAACCAGTGCATAGTGGAGCCTGGCGGTGGGGAGCCATGGCCCCAGGGGAGGGAAAGAACCTGTGAGAAGTCCTCCCTGTCACATAGTGTGGGTTAAAAGTCCAAGAAGCTGGCTGAGCTTTTACCCAGAGAAAAGCATGCGGAAGGGGTTAGGGAAATCTAGGCAGGCATACTGGAAATTTTGGAAGGGGGAGAGTGCAGTACATTATGGGCACAGTGAGAGGATAGGCAGTGGGTTTGGGCAGGGTTGTGGTGGCACCTGGTAGGATTGGAAGATTAGCCAGATTTCAGATCATGTTGTCTTGTTTTCTTATAGTTTCCAATTTAACCTCAGGGCAATAAGGTGACGTTGGAGTATTTTAACCTGTGATTGATGTTATTAGCTTCATAATTAAGAATATACTGACTAGGTATAAGATAAACATGTACTAGAGACCTTGTGACCAGCAATGTGACTGCAGCATTGATATTGTCCCTGTTTTTCTGAAATAAACTGAGTAGTTCCCAAGTACTCTTGCCACCCCACAGAAAAGAAGAAGCGATGGTGTGTTAATTAGTTTGATCATAGTAATCATTCAACAATGAAATCTTCTATCAAAATTTAAAAAAGATATATTTTCTATTTGTCCTTCATACTCAATAAATATAGACAAACTGCAGAATATGAGGGTCACAGGGTAGAGAGTAGACTGGGAAGAAAGGACTGAATGAGCTCTACCCAGGCAGGACAGGGCATCTGGGAGGGAAAAGATGGTAGAGAACAGATTAGATACATGACTATGGATGGAAGTGGGGTAAATGTCCTCTTCTGTCCCAGCACAAGGGAGTCACTGGCCCAAGTCCTACACTTTAAGAAGCCTCTCCCTTTGTGCTCTCATGGATCAGGATGGAATAATTTAGCCTTCCATCCCCATCTTCCATGGAAGCTAAAATCAACTCAATTAACAATGCACCACTGTTTCCTGGTACCACTGAGAAAAAATGATGCTAGTTGCAATGTTGATACTCTGTCAAATGCATGATGTATCCCATTCTCAATAACATTAGAAAGTAAAAGAATTTTTTCTAGGTAATTTACTAGAATACAGAATGGAATTCCATGGTCTTCTGTGTCATTGGCTGGTGTCTCTGTAGCTAGTCTGTGAGTTCTGCCAGGGTGTGGACCACAGTTAACATTTCTGTAAAGATCTTGGGGCAGCTTTAAACCAGGAACATGGTAGTTGTTGCATAAAGATAGACTGAGCTACAAGGAGATGGTGTGGTGGGGAGGAGCTACTGCTTCACTGTTAGGAGAGCATTTTATAATTTGGAAATGAGAACTCTGTATATTGTTGAGAAAAGATGCAAAATATCAGTACAAACATGTGTTTAAAATAAAATTGAGATGACTTTAGAATTCTGGAATAGTTGCCATGTTCTCATACATTTTACACACAGCTTGCTATGTTAGCATCTTATAAAATTAGAAAACAATAGCCAAAATATTCATCATCATGTGCTAATAGTGACTGAATGACATGATTTTTTTGGAATTTGCTTTTCCCACTCTGTGCCTTTATGTTCCAGTACGAGCTGAGTCTCCTTAGGCTCCTGTGATATAGTATGCCATAATTCTGCCATTCTCACTCTGGGAGGTACTGAGTGCAAAGCTTTCCTGGGCCTTTGATGGTTCCTGATTTTGCAGCTGGGTGGCTGATGAATCACCATTCTTGTTCTACTGCAACACTGCATCAAGAAGTTTCTGTTCTCCATGGGTCTCCTGAGTGCTGAATGTATTTGTACTTCATTAGTGCACTCTTAGGAAGGAGTTGAAGTATCTTCTCCCTTCCTGTGTTCTGGGGGTTTGGGGAGGCCTCCTCCAGAGGCATCCCAAGTCAGATCCTTCCCTGAGTTCTGCTGTGTGGCCAAGTCAGGGGCCACAGGTTCTGAAGAAAGTCATAGCTGCTATTCTCTGGGTTTCTGTTTGCTTGACCTTCTTAATCCCATGTCTTAAATTCTTTGAGCACTGTTTTGACATGTGGTGAAATCATGCAAATCTCTCCAAATCTGCAGCCAAATTGCAGCTCCTGGGTAGTTGGAAGATGCAGATGTTCTCACATGTGGGATTTGCTTTAAGAACCAATGTAGCACTTTTTTCTCTTTTGTATTTTGAGAAGGGAGTTGATGGGTAAACTTTCTAATTCTGCTCATTTTAGTTTTAAAAAACAAGCCCACATTTTATGTTCTTAATATTATGATGGGAATATTCACGTAATCCCCAACTTGACTTTAATGATACAAAGTACATTATTTCCATTGCTAATGAAATGGCCATAGAGAAAATATTTTTGCTTAATACATCCAATTATTTCTCTGGTTGAATGGGAATTTTGCTGTTTTAGAAACCTTTTAAGACTAATAAGAGCCTGTTCCTCAGAGGTTCCCTTGCCTTCCACAACAACCTAGCATGAGCACCTCATGTGCTTCCTCATTAAATGCTTCTGGTTATAAATTTCCACAAAAGGGGTCTCCCTTTTGTCTTTCTTTATCAGCATTTAATTTCTTAAGAATGAAATTATCAAACCCTACATATGATTACTAGGTTTTTAAAAAATGTTTTCCCTCCTCCTAAATTATATTTTTCAGTCCTGGCCTTCATTAAGGGCCACACATGTGGTTTTGCCATGGAATTTGGACTATGTACTTACTTTATTATTTGAGGGTTTTTCTTTGTGACATGAGGAGCTGTGATCAATGCAAAAGTGAATCATTTAACATATTGCCCTGCATTACAATCATTGTCAGTTGAGACTCCCTGAGCTGATGGGAACAAAGTGAGATGGAGACAGCTCTGCACACACTGTACATTCACTTCAAAGAAGAAGGACGGGATGGAATGCTATAGTAGGGCCATCAGATTTGCCAAATAGAAATGCAGTACTCCAGTTACATTTGGAGCTCAGATAGATAATGAAAAGTACTAGTGCAGCTCTCTCCTATGGGATATCTGGGGTGAACTTATAGAAACATTCATGCTTTATCTGAAATTCAAATTTAGTCAGATGCTCAGGATGTCAGCTTGAAACCCTATTTATGGTGAAGAAAGTCTTTGAAAAAATAAGAGCTTAATAAATATATTTTGCATCTACAGGGTCTTGGCAGATAGTTCAGGAACATGAGTCTGTAGCCCTGAGAAGAAGGAGCAGGAATAAAACCAGAATACATAAGACACAGAGCTAACGTCTGGGCTGATGTCATGTTTGTCATTCCTAACTCCCTCCCTCAAGGTGGGAGGTTCTGGACTCTGTGGGATGTGTAGCACCTCTTGAAAAACCAGCCTCTACCTCAGAGCAAAGCCTGTCCAAAGAAGGGACATGACCTTTGTCTTTGGAAAGACCCACAGAGCACTGCTAGGCACATTCCCACCCTGCTATGTTGTTTATCTACAAATAACAGGAGAGATCTGCTGTGCCAGGTGTCCCTGACTCAGTCAAGCTGGGTGGGGACCCATAGCAAACTCCCCAGCAGCCACCAATCAGCATGAGACAGAAAAATACCTGGGATGTCAGATGACTCTTCCAGTAGTTTATTGTGTTTGATAATATGTTGGGAAAGCATGAAGTTCAGCATGTACTTCCCTCATGGTTTAAACCAATCAGTTCATAGAAATCCCCCTCTTATACTAACCAATCACCCCTACCCAACTTGTTCCTGCCAGTGAATGTGCTAATCATGTTTTAGAGTTGTTTTATGATTTTCCCGTGGTGTGTGATGATTTTCTAAAAGATGCTACAATGTATGTGAAGTCCCTGACTTCCCTGAAGAGTGTATAAATCTGCTGCAAACCCTGGGCTCAGGGTCTCTCAGCATCACCAGTTGCTGGTGTGTGTGCATGGAGGATTGAGCTAGCTCACAATAAACACCGCTTTGCTGCTTACTTTGATCTTGGGGGTTCCAAATTCAAGCATTACACTCCTGTGCTGTGTGGCATGTGGGTGGCCAGTGGAGGCAGTGGTTGGGACTGTCCCTGCAGATTCTTGAGAGACCTTAGAGATGGGAGCTCAGCTGTGCCTGGATTCCTGAGCCAAGCACCTCAAAATAAGTGTTTGTTGTTTGACATCACAGAGTTTCAGAAACTCTGTGGGGTAGAAATAGATGGGGATGTTATACTCGAATTTGGGACCCCCAAAAGACCACCAGAGACCAAGATCGATGTAAACACTAAAGAGGTGTTTATTGTGAGCTAGCTAGGTCCTCTGCATGCACACACAGCAACTGGTGACACTGAGAGGCCCCAAGCCCAGGGTTTGCAGCAGTTTTATACATTCTTTGGAGAAGGCAGGAATTTCACATACATCATAGCATCTCTTAGCAAATCATCACACACTATAGGAAAATCAAATAACAACTCTAAAACATGATTAGCACATTCACTGGTGGGAACAAGTTGGGTAAGTGTGATTGCTCAGTACAAAAGGGGTATTCATTTGAACTGATTGGTTTAAGCCAAGAGGGGTGTATATGCTGAACTACATGGTTTCCCAACATATTATCAACCACCATAAACTACTGGGAGGGTCATCTGTCATCCCAGGTATTTCCCTGTCTCATGATGATTGGTGGTGGCTAGGGGGTTCCTATGGATCCCCACCTAGCCTGACTGAGTCAGAGACAACTGGTGCAGCAAATCTCTTCTGTTATTTGTATATAATCAACTTAGCAGGGTGGGAATGTGCCTAGGAGTGCTCTGTGGGTTTTTCCAAGGACAAAGGTAATGTCCCTTCCTGGGACAGACTTTGCTCTGAGGTAGAGGCTGGTTTTTCAGGGACACACAGGGACTCTTAGCAGCCCTA
Source organism: Callospermophilus lateralis (assembly GCF_048772815.1). Classification (NCBI taxonomy): domain Eukaryota; kingdom Metazoa; phylum Chordata; class Mammalia; order Rodentia; family Sciuridae; genus Callospermophilus; species Callospermophilus lateralis. The sequence goes on along the minus strand of NC_135315.1, from coordinate 92,805,634 downwards.
CATTCTAGGAAAATAGGACCTGTGAATGTCCACCACAGGCAGCACAAAGGACTTGTAGGATGATGTGGGACTTAAACAGTTATAATTTCTACAAGACGGTGTATCTCCTTGGTCTACCTAGGGTCTGGTGACCAGCTCAAACAAGCAACAGGACATTCTTAAAATCCCCCAGACTTGCTTTAATATCCTCTCATTTACCTGTTGTGAGAGAGGTTATGAGGAGAACTCAGCACTGGGTATCACACAAAAGAGCCCACAGCAGCTTATGATCACCTCTCCTCAAGCCAGAGAGGTACATAGGATGCTGACAGGCCACACAGGCTGTTTCCAGCTGCAGGAGACTCATTATGGGGATGATTCACAGGAGAGAATTCAGCCCCTCCAGCAGGGGCCCTGAGAGGCAGCTTTCTAGTGTGAAGAGGGCCAGGTGACCCTGTTCCCACTGGAAGATACAGCGAGTTTGCTGGAATCTTTATGCAGCTGCTGCCAGAGGGTAACAGGAGTTGGTTTGTGCTAGGGAGGTGCCTGGCCAGGAGACTGTCTCTGCAGGGACAGGTTGAAAGAGGGACTTAGGTTTAAGTAATTTGAGTTTTTTAAAAATTTCCCCAGATGTCAAGGTCACATATAATATTGGGCCTTAATTTTAGGGCCAATATTTTGTTCAATGAATAAAAAGTAATTTTTGTGAGGGAACTAGGGTGATATTAGAAGAAAAAACTGAAAAGGTACATAGAAAATGAGTCACATGGGAATGTCCACCTCATTTGGTGGCTTTTGTGTTATTCCTTTTCCTCTCTTCCTGGTGAGCATTATTTGCTAACAAGTCTCCAATCAACCATCATTCTTGCACATTTGCCCGCCTTTCTCCCCACCCTAGTTGATTATTCACACTGGAATTCCTTGTGTACAGGTAAACATTCCTTCATCTCAATTTAGTTCAAAGCATGAAAATTACTGATGTGTAATTAATAACTGTTCTTCACAGGATGGTATGGAACCCAGTGTGATTGGGACAGTTGTTACCAGGAGCTGAAGGTCTTTTCCATTTTATAAGGAAGTGTAGAGAAACCCAGTGAAAGCCTGCAGACGCAGATCGAGGCTTCACTTTCCATTCTTCTAGCACATTCTGATTGAGTGTTCTCTGTTGCCAACAAGGATCTGGAGACCGAGGGAGAAGCATAGAAGCAACACTGCCTTCCCCGCTGGGATTTCTCTGAAACTCTATCCAGAAAACATAGTCAGCAATCCCTTGGTGACTGTGGAGGATGGGCCCTGGGAAGCACCCTGGGGATAGTCAGCTGAGCTATGGAGGACAGGGTCCAGGGAGGACCCCTGGGGATGTGCCCACCCACGGCTGTTCAAGCCCCTTATGTAACTACATTTGCATAACCCAAATGTCATCCTGTACTTAACTGATAGCTAGCTTGCTTCTCACCCCTAAGGCAGTGGGGATGCTGGGTAAATGCCTGTTATGCAGTATTGCTTGGGGGAGAATGGTGAAAAAAAAATGTCTGAACACAAGTTTGTTTGTTTTTCAGAATACTTTTGATCTATGGTGGACATCATACAGATGCACATAAAACCTACAGATAAGGAGAGTCAACTGTTTATTTTTGTCTCATAGCCTTATAATAAAGAAGAAAGACCAGAGTACTGTGGTTTAGACAAGAGGTGACCCCCAAGCTTGAACAGCCATGGCTTGTACAGCCCTGGATGGACACACCCTGGGGGCCTTTCCTGGACCCTGTCTTCCATAGACACTGAAGGTCAGCTTATTATCCCCAGGGTTGTAAAGGTCTGTCCTCAATTTACACCATAATACAGGAAAGCTTAGCAGTGACAAGATTGGGTTATGAACCTGAACAGTGAATTAATCCTCTGATAGGGATTAACTGGGTGGTCACTGGAGGCAGACAGGGTGGGGCTAGAGAAGGCAGGTCCCTGGGGACATGCCGTTGGGGTTTATATCTTTTCTTCCTTGTGCCATGTCCCCAGCTGCTTCCCTCTGCCACAATCTTGTACCATGATTTCTGCCTGACCTCAGGCCCAGAGCAATGGAGTCTAAGGTCTGAGACCTCTGAACCTTGAGGCCCCAAGCACACTTTTCTTCTCTAATTGTTCTTGTCAGGTTCTGGAGTCACAGCAGTGAAGAAGCTGACTACAACAATCTGCTGGCCTTTTCCTCCCTGCACCAGGATGACCTTCCTGTGCATTGCATTCTAGCCCATGACAAACAAAACACAGAAAGATTCCAGTTCACTCACTTTTGAAAAGTGTCCATAACCCTCACAAGGTGAGCCCACTATGTCACTCTAGGCTATGTTTATCTCTGTTTTTTCCTCTATCTCTCCTGTGCCCATTTCGTGCCAGGGGTGGTTGGTGTGAAATGCCTTCTGTGCCAGGTTCTCATCCAGCATAGCTTCTCAGGCTCCTGTGGGGGTTTGTTGTCCTCTGCATGTCCTCATGTGAGAGCACAAGGCATAGTCGCTGTGGTGAGGCTGCCTCAGACACATATCTAGCAACATTCCTGTCCTTTGCATTATCTCCCGTGTCATTGGTTGCTTTTTTTGTTTTCTGTGATTCGAAGTTCGTTGTCTGCCTTCCCCACTGAGGACCCACCCATTATCCCCACCTCCCCTCCTCCAGCTCCAATCTCCTCCCCTAATCAACTGTCACTGGCTCCACATGCCCTGCCAGGGTGGCCCATCTGAAGGCAGGAAGAACTGGAATATAGTTATATTTTTCCCTTGACATCCAAGAGCCATCAGACCTAGACAGAGCCCCATTTCACATCTTATTACTTGTGTACCTCCTTTCTGAGAGGGTCCTTAGTTTTTACTCTATATCCTCAAACTTTATATCAGCTAAAAGAGGGGAAAGCTTATGACATGGTTCCTGCACCTGAATCTTAGTGCATTCATCATGGAGTGTGGCCTGTAGTTTTTTTGTTGACACACTTGGACTCAAAGAAAAATCTGCCTGCATTTTGTGTGACCACAAAAGTCTAGACTAACATATGTGGGATAAAGGGGAGTTACTGTTTGGGTGTCAGCACCATCTTCTGAATTGACCCCTAGGTACCACCACCAAATGACAAACTGGTTTTAAAATCTTGCCAAAGAGAAGCCCAGTGGGGTTCTGGATGTGTTTCATGCTGGCCTTTCAGGGCAGGCTTTGTGCTTATCCTTGTGTTTTGCAGTGGAAGGTACCCCCAAATTGGCTGTTGTGAGTGCATTTACACCAAGCATAGTAGGAACACCATACGTTGGGGCTCTTCTCTGCAGTTGCTAAACCTGACTGGAAAATCACAAACCAAGACACTCAAAGGGAAAACTGTTGTTGATCCAGAGAAAACAAATGTAGGATTTTCTAAACAAATTTGAGAGACCTGTTAATCTGCAGAAAAGCATAGAGGAGACACTTGAGCTCCCAATACTGGGCATTTTCAAATCTTTGTTTTGCCACTTGGTTTGAGAAGAGACAGAGAGACAGTGGAGGGAGGAGAGAAAGCAAGTGAGAGAATATGAACATTATGTTTTGATAATGAAAACATCAATTTTCCAATTCTGCAGTAGTCCAAGTGTCACATTAGGTTAGTTTGGGGTCAGACTACACTTAAATTTTGCATATATATTTATTAGATAATTACATGCACTCTCTGTGCCAGCTCACTGGTTTTAAAGGCTTTATGTAAAAAAAAAATTATATATATATATATATTATAGTGTGTGTGTGTGTGAGTGTGTATTTTGTGCTAATGTTTCCAGTACTCTTTGAACCCCATTTCTTTGAATAGCACTGAGTTAAAAGAAGAACCTGAAACAGTGTTTTTCATGGGGGCATTAAAACTAGGGATTTATAATTTAGAGATAAATAAATGAAATTTATAAAATTTTATTTTATTTTGTGATTTTTAAGAATTTCTAAAATAAGTACTCTGTTTGCTATTTTATTTTTTATACACTTAGCAGAATACTGACTAGGGATTGTTTCCAATTCTATAAATGTAAATCTTTTTCTTATACTTTGTCATATTTTATATATTTCGATTATATTCAATATTTTTAACAGTGAAAATTATTTCTTAAGTCATAATAGGAAAGATTATAATGGCATATTTGTCACATAGATACACCAGTGTCTCAATAGATTTTTTGTAAAAAATATCATTTTTTTGTGATGTATTGCAATGAAGTTTTTTATCTTTTTTCATTGTCAATGGCTAGTTTTGTTTTCTTTCTTTCTTTCTTTCTTTCTTTCTTTCTTTCTTTCTTTCTTTTTTAAGTATTCTGTATTTATTTCCAAATTTTTCATGTAACTATGAGGTCTCGATGGATTTCTATAATGTTAAATCCTCTAGTTATATGTGGAAAAATATGTGTATATGAGTACTGAACTTTCTTACACTAATATAGCCTAGCTATTTAGTGGTCTATACCATCTAGTAATATGTCAATAACCTCTATATTTTTTCCTAAATGGCAGAACAAACATATGATGCATTTTATAGAATGTATGTCCATCAATAATTTAAGAATACTTATATATAGCCATACATGATAAAATCACAAATTATAAATAGTATGTATGCAATGTTTACTTTTGAAATTTACCTGAAGTATTTCAAGTTATTTGTTTTCTAAATGCAACATCTTGCTTTCCTGTTACTTCCAATGGTATGTTCACTCTTATTATTTTATTTTATTTTATTTTTTTACCAGTCACTATTTTAATGCTTAGAATACATCAGTGAGCAAAAGGTAAACCTTGCCATTGTGAAAGTTAAATGTCATTCCATTGCCCCTGGATCAAATTTCTGGAACAATCTGAGCATCAAAATAAGTATTACCTACTAAGCAAAATAAAAATCTATGATTCCATACAATAATGAACAAATAAGGGAGAATCGAATATTCTTCCCTGTAGTAGAATGTGATTTACTATTTTTCAATCATCATAGAAATAATTGATTCAGACCAGAATGATTAATAAAACTCTTAGATAAACATCAATGTTCATAGCAGCTCAATTCACAATAGCTAAGCTATGGGAACCAACCTATGTGCCCTTCAAAGATGAATGGATAAAGAAAATGTGATATATACACACACACAATGGAATATTACTCTGCCATAAAGAAGAATGTAATTATGGCATTTGCAGGTAAATAGATGGATCTGGAGACCATCATGCTGAGTGAAATAAGCCCATCCCCAAAAACCAAAGGCTAAATGTTCTGATATGTGGATGCTAACACACAATGCAGAGGAGGTAGAAGTTCATTGGAATGAGGGGAAAGGAGGAAGATGGGAATGGGAAAAACAGTAGAATGAATCAGATATAACTTTCATATATTCATATATGCATATACAACCAGTATAACTCCATATCATGTACAACCACCAGAATGGGAAGTTATACTCCATGTATGTATAATGTGTCAATGCGCTGGGGTTGTAGTTCAGTAGTAGAGGAATTGTCTAGCATGTGTGAGGCACTGGGCTTGATTCTCAGCACCACATATACATAAATAAAATAAAAGTCCATCAACAACTAAAAAATAAATACATTAAAAATATATACTCTATTGTCATGTGTAACTAAAAAGAATAAAAATTTTTTAAAACTATTAGGCAAAACTTTGAAGATGAGTAGTAAATAATTTTTTTGTTTCCTATATTTCTATAAATTACTTTTTAATTATAACAAGAAAATAATTTTCCAGTTAAGAAATGCAGCAGACACAATCTTAACCAAGTAATGTGATCAAATTAACATCACACAAAATAGGACAATACATGCCTGACAATACATGCCTCCTAAAATGGTAAAAATCAACATTATGTGCCTCCTGATAAGAGGCACTAAGAAAACCCCAATATTGCTTCTGTGATATTCCACCCCAAAATTACTAGAATCTAATCATGAGGGACTAACTAACACAAAATGAGGAACATCCTACAAAATAACATATCTGCAATCTTCAAAAATGTTAATGTATGAAAGCAAGTAAAAGCTGAGAAAATGACAATTAAAACCAATGCATTTAGTAACTAGATTCTGGATCAAAAATGAAAAAAATAATCATAACAGATATTACTGGACAATAGTGAAACTTGAATATGGTATCAATGTTAATTTCCTAAATTTAATAATTATATAAGAGAATGTCCTCATTTTTAGGAAATAAAAGTTTGAGCATTCAGAAACCAAGAGATATGGTGTCTGTAATAATTCTCAATGGTTCAGCTATTTTCACATACATACAGAGTTCTCAGAGTACTAAAGCAAATATAGAAAAATATTAACAACTGGTGAATTTGTGAGTGGGTATACAAGAGTTCTTCGAACATTCTTTGCAACTCTTCCATAAGTTGAAAATTATTTCTAAATAAAGAGCAAAAAAAAATATATCCTCTGATGGCTATATATCTCAAGGTAAAAGCCAAAGTCCTTACAATAGCCTACAAAACCCTATACAATCAGGCCTCCATCTCCTGCTACTCTCCTTCTCACTTACTCCACTTGATCCACTCTACTTTCCTCTTTGTTCTTTGAAGCACATTCTTGTCTTAGATCACTTATCCTGTGCCTTTTAAAATACTTTTCTATAGACATAACAAGTAACTCAGAGAGGCCTAACCTAATCACCCCATTAAAAACTGGAATTTCTCTTCTCAAATACTATCCCTTTCCTGGTTTATTTTTCCTCAGAGTTTATTAACCACCATTTTGTATAATGTATTTATTGACTTAATCACCACTCTTTTTCCCACTAAAATATAATTTCCACTACAGAAAGAATTTTTATCTGCTTTGTCCACCCCGTATCTCTGGTCCTTGAAACAATACCTGCCATATAGTATGCTCTCAGTAAATATCCTGAATGAATAAATTTTATATTATTTATGTGGCTTATTAAATAAGCATCTGCTTCCTTCTTTTGACTTACTATTTTTTCCAAATCTGCTGCTCACATTCAACTGACCATTTATAAAACAAATTCAGTGAAACTAACAATGGAAAAAAGCAAAACCTTATTTTTTCAAATACATTTTCTTCATAATTAAAGGATCACCCTTTGTGAATCCTTGATTTTACTTTCAGGCTGAGGGAGGAGCAAAAATACCCCTGTAGAATAACAGCATAGAACTGATAAAACATCACTTCTGGTGACCATCACCCCTTACCCCTCTTTTTAACCTTGGTAAACAAGAATGTTAGGAAGTAGGGTTCCCCTCTGAAACTGGAGTGCTTAGCAAAAGGCAGTGAGGATCGCCAATCCAAAATGTTAGCTCCTCATGTTTCATCAATTTTTCATCCCCTACTTACCTGCAAAAGATTTGGGTTTTACTAAAACTGAAACAGCCCTTTAGTCAGTCACACTAACAAAAAATCACTCACTTTTCACGACTATGGAAAGTAGGAAGGCCCTATGCAGGCAAAAAGCTCTAGTAAGCACTGACTTACGCTGTGAATAGAGCAGGATTTGAAACTCCAGAAGGGCACAAGTAAAGAGCTGGAACACATTCTCCACCCCAAGCAGTTCAAAGACCTCTTTGACAGGAAAGTCAAATAGGGGAAGCTCATTGGTACTTGGTCTCTGGCAGATTATTGGCCCATAGACCCCTGAAAACTTCAAGGACCGGCCAGGAGGTGGGAGTGGCACCTCATAGAGTACGTTGTATATGTAGCTCTCAAGGGGCAGAGGAGGGGGCTGAGGTGAAGTGACTGCCTGATGAAGTTGCTCCAGCACACGCCGACATGCCTTCATGAAGGACATGGGTGTGATGAGGCAGATACACTTAGAGACATACAGAGTGTCCCGGCTAATGTCATAGGAGTTGAAGCGCTGAAGTTTGGTCCCAGGAGTGCCTTCACTATCTTCCATGCCACTCTGGTCTCGGCCATCAGCAAGAGGAGCATGTAGGACATCATACTCAGCATTGTGCATATGGTAAAGGGTTTGCATTGCACTGCAGATCTGCTTGCTAGTCACCTCTTCGTAAAATGTAAGGGCAAACCCAAATGTTCGAGAGCCATCCTCTCTTGTGATAATAAAGGCATGGAACTGGGGCTCCCTGGGATCAGCCTGGGTCTTGAATGCCAGCCCTTTAGGCATACATAGCATTTCCACTGCATCTTGGTCAAAGGGATTCCATTCTACATTCTCAGGATATCGGGCAAGGACCTTAGACTTGAATGTTCGTCTTTATGGTGTCTGCTCAAAATTTTCTCCTTCAGTCGTACTCGAAATGAAAGGGCTGGCACCATCCCTGGCTTTAGAAGCCTGTATGTACTGGCATAATGCCGACAGCTCGTCCGGCTCCAGCCCGGTCTCGGTGTCCAGCCCGCAGATGACAAAGTAGTCGGCGGAGCGACTGGGCGCCGAGCCCCCTCCTCCGCCGCCGCCGCCGCTCATGGCGCTGGGGCCGAGCAGGGCCGAGCCGGGCCGGGCTGTGCGGAGCGGCGCGGAGCCCCCGCACCCGGGCGCCCGCCCGCCCTCAGGCCGCCCCTCCCGCCGCCGCTGCCGCTGCCGCCGCCGCTACCGCGGCTCGGGCCGCCGCCCCCGACCCTGGCCCGGTCCCCGCGGCCGCCGCTGCCGTGACGGGGCAGAGGGGTACCGGGCCGCCCCGCGCCGCATCCTGGACGCCTTCGCTCTGCGCCGCCGCCGCCAGCCCAGAGCGCCGCGGCCCGAGCGAGCCTGGAGCCACTCTTATTATTTTAAATGTGGCTCATTTATGTGTATTTTTCCTTTACTTTCCTTTGTATAAATTTTTTCTTTCAAAATATTGAGACTGATATTTAGTGAATGAATTCTCAGTTTTCTTTTAAATTTATTATTTATGTGTGTGATTTATTTTTTACCACAACCTAGACATATAACATATTTTTAAGAGTTATTGATGTGATAATGAAACATATTTAAGATTTATATATTATCTTTTGATACTCTATGGATATTTTTATATATATTATCTTTTGACATCTATAAAACCACCTAAATAATCAAAATAATTAATATGGCCAATGACTACAAGTATTTTCTGATATTTTTTCTAAATCTTTTCTTTTCTGCTCTTCCTCATTACCTTTCATTTAATGAATTTAATATTATTAACCAAGTCAAATACTGAGCCAGAATAAAAATTATACAGATCAATAAATTCTTTCAAAGGTAAAATACAATGTAACTAATATATATATATATATATATATATATATATATATATATATATATATCACTAATTATGCTACACATAATATGTACATGTACTCTTGCTTTCACTATACCCTCCAGTCTCTCTAAAGGCAACACATTTGTTTTGTTGCAACTAGTTCTTTTAGAGTACTATTCTTTTATAAAATAGAAAACAAACAAACAAAAAGGAATTGTGAGCATTTATTTATTTAATTATAAAAAGAGTAGCTCATTGTGTAGGAAACCAAACCTAATATTAATCACAATTGATGCTTTGTTACTAAAGAAAATCTGTTTGATATAGAAATCAGAATAAAGAGGGGTAGCTCATAATATTGGGGCTGGGCCATTACTAGTGCTGTTATGAGAGGTTACAAGAGGGTAAGAATTGATGGGATGGGTTGAAGGAAAAATATAATGGGTATTTGTTACTACGGGCAAGATGGGGAAGATCAGGTGGAACAGGTAAAAGTGGAGCAATAGCAGATATGAGTTGGATAAGAAGTGACTGGAGAAGAAAAAAAATTAAAAACTTGAGAGGGAAAAAAATGTGGAATTTCCTGTACAGCTGTAAGAGCAGCGAGCCAGGTGTGTGGCTCACTTGTTTGATTATACCATTAACTTCCAGTTTATAAGAATTTCCAAATATGAGACAATTGGCATAAGTATTATGCTATCACAATATTTCCTGTCTTTTTCCAACTGACAGCCACCTTTTTTATCCCTGCATCTTTTATGTCCTCAGCAGTTTCTTTTTCTTTCTCAAATTGATTCTCCTATACATGTAAAAATTTCATATTATTTATATTTTATATAATTGTAACATTTTTGATATGTATAATGATGCCTCACTTAATGATGTGGTTACATTCTAGAAAATGCACCATAAGGTGCTAATGATGCAAGGTACTAACACAATTTTAGATGATATAGAAAACTACATACCTAGAATATAATTTAGCCATTACTGTACATGAAGTCCATCATTAATGAAAATGTCGTGCCACATATGATTATAGGACTTAACATTATAGCAATCAGTATAGACATCATAATGAGATAAAAAATTAGCTCTCTGGAATTAAAGACACAAAACTTAAAATAATTAGCCCTGTGGAATTAAAGACATAAAACTGGCCATTAATACAATGATAAAAGACAGAAACTGCACTGCCATGAAGGAGAAGAAATGATATTCTTTCCAAAGAAAGCTGTGGAGTATCTGCATTACAAAAAAAAAATCATTGTATCATTTCCTAGGATGACATAATAAAGTATTTATTGAGAATAAAATACTTTAGTATAAAAAATAAGATATGCCAAAATTTTTACAAGAAACGGGTTTATACAGTGTATGCAGTGATGAATGACCTTAATACAAGCTACTTGGAAAGAAAAGTAAGAAGAATTGCAAAATGAAGTTCAGCCTAACGGCTAGTGCTGTAGCTCAGTTGGTAGAGCATTTGTCTAGCATGTGTGAGGAAGTGGATTTGATCTCCAGCATCACATGAAAAAATAATAAAATAAAGTTATTGTGTCTGTCTGTAACTAAAAAATATTTAAGAAAAAAAACCAGCTTTAGCATTTTAGTGAGATTATTATTCAAATTAACTTTAGAAAGGACTGTGAATATGGCTGAGGAGTTTGGAAAACCTTTTCTCAATTATCCAAAATAATAATAATAATAATAATAATAATAATAACAATAATAATAATAATATTGAAAGACAAATATAATTGTAAGTTTCCAAAGTTAAATAATGCCTTTATAAAAGGGAAATATTAAAATGTAATTTATATTTACTGTATGATGCCATTAAAGGGTACAAACTGAAGTAACAATTAGGAAAAATTGACTGTCTCACATATAACAAAATGTATGTCTTACATATGAAAAAAGAGAGAAGAAAGATTAGGCAAGAGGATCCCAAGTTTAAACTAGTCTTGGAAACTCATCCACACCATAAGCAAATTAGAGACCCTGTCTCAAACTTAAAAACAATAAAATAAAAATTCGGGTGTGATTGTGAATTTGCTCTATCAATTTGAATATGTCATGTATCTGAGATATGTGTTCCAATTATATTTAAAATGTTTTAATGAAAGTGAGATTAATGTTTTACATAAGATTAACATTGAAATCTGTAGATTTTAAAGCAGATTACCCACCATAGTTGTGGGGCTCATTCTATCAGTTGAAGGACTTTATGAAAAGCCAATTTTATTTCTTTGGAAAACTCTGGCTAACTGACACAGATAACGTTCATATATAAAAAAAACATTTGGGGCTTGGTTCATGTTCAGGGTTGGAGCATTTGTCTAGCATGTTTGAGGCATTGGGTTTGATTCTCAGCATCAAATATAAATACATTTTTTAAAAAAAATCCATCAAACATTATAAAAATAAAATTTAAAAAGAAAACATTTGTAGTTTTAGTTGACTTAGGTTTTTCTTTTTTTCATGTAAAAAGAAATAAGAGATTTATTCTTTCATAATGGATTGTATTTCCTCCCAGAAGCTTCTCCACACTTAACTTGGCTCTGCTACTTAAGTTTACCTTTGTCGCTACATGAAGGATTTTGATTATTATTGTTATTGTTATTACCACAAAAAGTCAACTATCCTGTGAGAAAAAAAATTCACGACTTCCACAGATGGAAACCATATTTCATTGCTTTTTTTTTTCAAGTGGTTATGATTTTAAAGGTCATCCTCTCACCTCCTACTTATTTGCCAGGCTTCTGTAGGGTAAACATCTTAAGCAATGGCAGCAAATTTGAAAGTGAGTCATGGAATTGAAATTTTTCTTCTCAGTGCTAAGAGCTCTGCACTTTCCCATTCTTTTACTAAATGACAATTTCTGAAAACACATCTGGCCAAGTTCATTTTCATTATTTGTGAAAAGAAACATACCCCAATTCTATACTAAGAAAAAGACATTTATGGAATTAGTTTCTAAATTACTTTCTAAAGTAAATGTATCCCCGGTGGTCTGTACAGGCCACACACACACACACACACACACACACACACACACACATACACACATACACACAAACAACAAAATGCATATTAATGAATAGTTTTAATATATCTGCTTTTGTGTTCTGGCTTTTACTTTAAATAATTACTTTAAATAATTAGGCACACTGAAAAAGAGAACAAACCTTTAAACACCAGAGAGCCTAGAGTACAGACGCCAGGTGAAGGAAGAAGTTATGCATTGCTTAATCTGCTTAAAAAATCTGCAAAACACACACACACACACACACACACACACACACACACACACATAATCCTCTTCATGGAAAGTTAAATGTCTAGAGAGAATGAATCCCCAGAAAAGATGCAGAAGCCATTAAATACTTATCTGGGTTCACTGGTGAAGTTTTTCCCCTGTATAAATCCACTCAGGAGAAAGAAGATTTCAACTAAAATTTTCAGCCACAGAAAAATTAGTCTAAGAAGACTTCAAGAAAAGAAAGAAGGAAAAGCCATGCTATATTGTAGAAACTAAAGAATCTTAAAAAATAAGAATACTTAGTGTTTTTGTTAAAAAATTAAAAAATGACAAAAACACTGAAGTTTAAAAGTATTATGAATCACATCGGTTACACATCCACGTTTTTACATACTGCCATACTAGTGTCTGTTGTATTCTCTTGCCTTTCCTATCCTCTACTATTCCCCCTCCCCTCCCCTCAAATCACTGATGTGATTCTTCAATCTGTATATCACGTAAAAATGGGAGTTCATAACCCACTTGAATCAAATGTATGAAATATGATATGTCAAAAGCTATGTAATGTTTTGAATAACTAATAATATAAATTAAAAAATAAAAATAAAAGTATTATGAAGTACTAATAACAATAAAAACTAAATGACTTAATAAATGTAATTTTCAGGGATAAATCTATCAAACATATAATTTTAAATAAAAGTGATTATTAAATTTATGGTTCTCAGTCACCCACACCTCTAGTACTGGTTTAGAACTCAGGAGTACTTCACCTCTGAGCTGTACACACTGTTCTTTTTATTTATTTTTTTTAATATTTATTTTTTAGTTATTGGCGGACACAACATCTTTGTTCGTACGTGGTGCTGAGAATCGAACCCGGGCCGCACGCGTGCCAGGCGAGCGCGCTACCACTTGAGCCACATCCCCAGCCCCTGCACTGTTCTTTTTAAATAAAATTTTTAATTTTGAAAAACTAAATTTCCCAGGCTGGCTTTAAATTAGAATTTTCTTTCTTCCATTAACCTCCAATGTTCTGGAGTTATGGCATGAGACACTGTGTGCAGCTTTTCAATCTTAAATAGACACATAAATAAATAAGACAAATAAAAATGTAATATTAGTAATGAGAAAGAATAATAACCGTAGTCAGGTAAAGATATATAAACAAAGAAAAATCCAGGATAATTGATATGTGCATTTTGCCCCAGATATTTGACTTGTGAGGCTCAATCAGAAGGATCACAAATTCAGGACAAGTTGCAGCAATTCAGCAAGACCCTAAGTGACCTAATGAGAGTCTGTGTCAAACTAAAATATTGAAAACATAGGGATAGAGGTTGATAGAAAAGTGTCACTTGGTCCAATCTCCTATAACAATATATAAATTAATAAAAAAAACACAAGAGATTACAGAAAGTGATTAATGGCATTTTGTTTCAAAACCAAGAAGGATTATTTTGTAAAATATCAAAATAGGAATCTAAGTCAATAGTTTAATATATTTAGTGCTTAATTAAGAATATGAATTTATTTACCAAAATTAATTTTTGTCTTAAACAATAAAAATCATTAGGCAATACAGACCTTTTTATAAGGAAATAAACTTGGAACATTTTAGTAGGTTTTTATAATTTCAAAATAAAATGTGGACAAAATCTTAGCTCACATTAGTATAATCAAATTAGGACAATAGCCTGAATTATCCTTGAATTAATCAGTCAAAATTTGTATAGTCAGTCCAGTACACATAAATCTCTTTTTTAATTGTTATAACTTTTTACATCATGTGTTTAGATAGTAATATAATAATCTTTTTTTAGGAAAATACTTTTATCATTAAAATATAGATGATTTTTTTTTAGGATCAAATGTGTGCTTTTTTTGGTTGAAGCATCTTTTTTTCAGAATTTTTTCTAGTTATACTTTGGAACAATTTTTTGCAAACCTTAGAATTTATAAACAAATGTTGTACTTTGATAAGAAATATCAATGAAAATATTGTTAAAATCCTTAGCTATTTTGTAGACAGAATTATATTTGTTTATCATCTTATAAGTTTGTATAATAACTTGAGAATTAGAAACTACTTGAAGATTGTATTTTCTCTTAAAAGCAAATTTATAGTAAATATATTTATCTCAAATATCTGTAACTAAAAGGCAGATTATCTGATATATGTACATATAAAACACAAATTATGAGTTTTCTGTTGAAGAAAATCAATTAGACAAATATATATTAATTAAACAATTAAGTATATGTGTTAATTATTTTAGATTACCAAATATAGGTTATCTGAATACCTAGGAAAACATATATTAAGAATAAGAAAATAACTTATAATTGTATGGACTTTATGTAACCACGTGGTTTTTAAATACTTGGATCCATTTAAATTTAATTTTAATTAGGAGTGCACTCTTATATGTGATGTCACTTAATGTAACTGAAATAAGATCCTTATGCATACATGTTTAGTTTTTGTAATTATATAGTCAGGAATGAGAATAAGGATTTTTTTGTTCATCATAGGAACATTGTTGGCTTTTGTTCCTGTGGAGAGAAAATTCATCCCCATAACCTCTAGAATTAAAAGTAAAATACAAAGATGCATGTTTGATATCTCTCATTAATAGAACATTATTTAGTAACACAACTCTAGAGAAAAATCAGGATATTCAACTCAAAAACTAATTTAAATTTAAGGCTGCAATATGGAAACCTGTGGAATTAAATTTTGTCTGAAGAAGATTTTTTTTGTTGTTAGCATTTGCTGGTCAACATTTTAAAAATTCATGCTCTGAGTAGCTCCAGTAAAAATCTGAAACAGAATGTACAGGTTAGTGGCTGAAAGGCATGACAAGAAGTCCTGTCTGAGTGACTGTGGAAGAACCAATGGGAAGCCTGCAAAAAATGCAGAAGGCGGGACCAGGAAGCCCACCACTCCATCCAGGCATCTTGTGGTTACCATGGTGACTCAAACAACATGGAGTCCCCTGCCCATTGTTGGGGTAAAAGTTCCCTGATAATTTTCCTAGCTGATTGCATTTCATTTGATTTTTTTGCATTTCCCCTGCCTGGCCAAGATCCTACAGCAGTAGCAGCTTGCTTTGTCTCTGTGACTTGTGGTGGCAGTTTGTGTACTCCCACACCCTGCACTTCTTTTTGTGACACAAGGGTGCTCCAAAATTTTTTTAGCGGCAGATGCCAGAATTACCATCAGATATTATGTTAGTCTGTGTTTGGCATTCAGGTCAAGTCATTTAAGGGTTAAAAACACTGCTGGCTGCCGGGGTCCAGCCCCAGCGGGGTCTAGGGAGTCCTGAAGGAGGAGTGGCGTCGGCAAAATGATGAGACAGGAGTTGTTCCATTTGAGCAATCTTCAGAGAGAGAGCTAAAGCAGCTTTCTCTGGGTCCCCTTTTATTACAGTTTTTCTCATCATTATAGATTCACAATACGTCATTGATTATATAATTTAAAACTTTGCCAAGACATGACATTTCCTTAACCATGATTGAGAGCACACCGATCTACATTCTTCCAGGATATGACCCCCAGCCATACAATCATCAAAGTACAGAATCATCAATAAAACATGTCACCAATTTACATCCTTCAGATTTTCCCAAGATTTACTATTTTTCCCAAGATATGTTATTTCCTTATTAACTAATGCCAAACTATGTAACCAGACTCTAAGTCTTTTAGCCAATCATTAACCTAAAGTACACTTGTACTTTATTTTTAATCTAAAATTCCCATCTAAAAAAGTCCCTTTAAATCTTATATTTAAAATATCCTAAAGTTTATGAATCATCCTTAAAACATATCAGAAACCTATACAACTAAAGACTTAAGAATTTCTAAACTTAAGAATCTAAATAATGGGGCTGGGGATGTGGCTCAAGCGGTAGCGCGCTCGCCTGGCATGCGTGTGGCCCGGGTTCGATCCTCAGCACCACATACAAACAAAGATGTTGTGTCCACCGAGAACTAAAAAATAAATATTAAAATTTAAAAAATAATAAAAAAAGAATCTAAATAAAATAATATTTCTAACATTATTCTAAAACTGTGTCTTATAAACCTATTTTAATTGATTCCTAAATTTATTCTCATAAAACTGGTTGAGCTGCTTTCTCGAAGAGTTTCTTTATTTCTCAGTCAAGGTACACTAGTTCTCAAAGAGTTTGTTTCTCAGTCAAGGTGCACTAGTTCTCAAAGAATTTGTTTTTCAGAGGATAATTGTTGTCCATTATTAGGTTTGTCCACAATGTACTAAGATAGAAGAATAGCCTTTTACTTAGTCCTTGATATGCTGAGGGGTGGGTAGAACGGCCTCCAAGGCATGAACTACCTGTTCTGTTCTAGCCATCTGAAATTTAATTTGTTTGGCATTTAACATACTCATGCCTCCTGTGAGAAACATAAGCATGAAAATGCAAAGTCCCAATTACATAAAAAAGGGTCTCATGGTTTCGGTTACCCACCAACCAGCGTGGCTTTGCCAGCATTCATCCTCACTGTGACCCTGTCAAGACAGTGAGTGGGGGATCGCCTCCACCAGCTGGCCACAGGGGCTAAGACCTTATAGCACAGTGAGCAGCAGCGACTAAAGTCTTTTGTCCCCAACGGCTGAGATACAGCCATTCTGATTTATAGTACAATCATGTAGCTAAGAGGTCAGTACATATTTTCTGAGTGTTCACAAAAACAATAGAAAATTGAAATTTGCTTCCCTCCAGGTAAACATCGCATCATTTTCTCTTCCTTTTTCTCACTCTCCTAGCACAAACTTGTAGGAAGATAATAAAGGCCAAAAAAACCTTTTGTCCCCTTTTTTTAGGTGTACATGGACACAACACAATGCCTTTATTTTGATGTGTTTTTTTTATTGATTGTTCAAAACATTACAAAGCTCATGATATATCATCTTTCATACATTTGACTCGATAGGGTTATGAATTCCCATTTTTTCCCCAAATACAAATTACAGAATCACATTGGTTACACACTCACATTTTTACATAATGGCATATTAGTGACTGTTGTGTTCTGCTACCATTGCTATCCCCTATTATCCCCCCTCCCCTCCCCTCCCCTCCCATCTTCCCTCTCTACCTCCTCTGCTGTTGTTTAATTCTCTCTCTTTTTTCCCTCCTCCTTTCCCCTCATAACCTCTTATAATTTTATGTAACATTGAAGGTCTCCTACTTTTTCCATATGCTTTCCCTTCTCTCTCCCTTTCTCTCCCCCCTCTCATCTTTGTTTAATTTTAGTCTTTTCCTCATGCTCATCCTTCCTGTTCTGTTCTTAGTTGCTCTCTTTATATCAAAGAAGACATTTGGCATTTGTTTTTTAAGGATTGGCTAGCTTCGCTTAGCATAATCTGCTCTAATGCCATCCATTTCCCTGCAAATTCTATGATTTTGTCATTTTTTAGTGCTGCATAATATTCCATTGTGTATAGATGCCACATTTTTTTATCCATTCATCTATTGAAGGGCATCTAGGTTGGTTCCACAGTCTAGCTATTGTGAATTGTGCCTCTATAATCATTGATGTGGCAGTATCCCTATAGTACGCTCTTTTAAGATCCTCAGGGAATAGTCTGAGAAGGGCGATAGCTGGGTCAAATGGTGGATCCATTCCCAGCTTTCCCAGGAATCTCCATACTGCTTTCCAAATTGGCCTCACCAATTTGCAGTCCCACCATCAGTGTACAAGTGTACCCTTTTCCCCACATCCTCGCCAACACTTATTGTTGTTTGACTTCATAATGGCTGCCAATCTTACTGGAGTGAGATGGTATCTTAGGGTGGTTTTGATTTGCATTTCTCTGACTGCTAGAGATGGTGAGCATTTTTTCATGTACTTGTTGATTGATTGTATGTTCTCTTCTGAGAAGTGTCTGTTCAGGTCCTTTGCCCATTTGTTGATTGGGTTATTTGTTATCTTATTGTTTAATTTTTTGAGGACTGAACCCAGGTCCCACACGCGCTAGGCAAGCATTCTATCACTGGGCCACAATCCCAGCCCTCCCAAATTTTTTTATAAAGATTTACAATTTTTTTTTTAAATTCACAAAAGCACTCTTTCCATGGAAAGGACTCAACTCAACAACATAGCCCATTAGCCATTTAAATATCTATATTTATTTAGAGTCTCTAGAATTATACACAAATATTAAAAATTTAAATGTCACAAATTTTCTTTCTATCTAGTTTACTTACTTTCTACAATCCAGCCCACAATACTCTGCAATCCTAAGCTTGCTTAATTTCTGGAGAGAAATACTGAATTCACTAAACTTTCTTTAATATTTAAATTAGAGTTCCCGTGCAAGCCAGCATTTGTTGCTTTTGTTCAGGGTACCTTAAAGAGTCAGCAGGATAAAATAGACACTAGTATTTCTGTATGTATACACGTGTCTTTATAACCAATGTGATTCTGCAACCTGTACACTCAGAAAAATGAGAAATTATACCCCATTTGATTCAAATGTATGATATGTAAAGATCATCGTATTGTTATGTCTAATTAAAAAAATAAAAAAAAGAGTCAGACCTTTCTGCCCACCCAGGGATGCCAATTGCTGGGTTTCTTTTCTCGTGACTAAAGGGCTCAGAGATCACTACAGCTAAATTGGGCTAATTGGGATGTGCAAAATAACCACACAAGAGACACAAATACTTTTTTGTTTGGAGTCCCTGTGATGACTCTTCTGATCTTAAGGGTATGCAGGAAGAGAGAGAACAAGAGAATGAGAGCATGTGCTGACCCCTTTTATTGATGAGAAGATATTCAAATGAGGCAAAGGGTCAGATTTCAGGGGGCTGAGACTATCTTCATGATGTTCACTGTAAGCAGGTTGATTGGCACCTGAGTAGGCCACACCCAAGGGAACAGTAAGAGAAAGGGACACACACAAGGCATTTCCATAAAAGATTCTATCCTAAAAAGGGTCATATTAAAAAGGAACAGGTGAGCATAGCTTCACCCAAGGGGCTGTAAAAAGACACACTCCAACCCTCCAACCCTCAAACCCAAGAAAGGAGGGGAAAGCTCTGCCACATTTCTGTGACTGAGCGCCTAAGCACCCAGCCTGGGAGTGTGACCCAGTCATGTACAAGATTGATCTCCCACACTTATACAATGTTTGTGGGAATATAAAATATTTAACCAGTATGGGGAACACTATACCTATATGTGCAGAAGAATACATACTCCTCTGTAAGAATTTTTGGAATAGAAAATCAACATACAGATAAGATACTTTTGTAAACATGTTTATTGTGGTACTATTCACAATAAAATATGAAATCAACATATATGTCTGTCAAAAGATGAATGTGGAAAAAATTGTGACATACACACACAATGGACTTATAGTTTGTCATAAGAAAGAAAGAAACATATCATTTGCAGGACAATGAATAGAATTGGATTTTACATGTCACATAAATTAGTCAGCTAGGGAAAAATATGTATTATCCAATCTTGTATAAAGTAAAACAAGGGTAATGAGGATTAGAAAGAAAAGACAGATTATTTGTAAAACATAATGGGATTTGAGAGAGGAAGAGAGAAAAAGAGGACATAAGAAGAGGTGGATTAAATCAATTCAAGTATGCAAATAGAATAGTCAAACCCATTAATTCTAGAATTGATGTAATACAAGCACTAATCTAGAAATATAAATAAAATGCAAGTTCATTAACTTAAAAAACTGATGTGCAAAGTCTAAAACTAAAATCAGTAGAAAAACCATGCTGGAATATTTTAATAGCAATGATATTGATAATAATTTTTGGAAAATGACATAAATTAGTTTCACATTCTACCATAAAATACCTGAAGAAACCAATTTATAAAAAAACCTGATATACCTCAGTTTTTGGTGTTGAAGGCACATTGTTTTTCTTTCTCAGTTCTGAATAGGGCCCTGAATTGTGGCACACCCTAGCAGGACCATGTGTGCAAGAACATGGTTACACCTCAAACAGGAAACCAAATACAGAGCATTTGGGGTTACACTATCTAATGGGCATGCCCACTGACATAGGGATCCACCCCTGAAAACTTTTCAGGGTTCCACAACATTCTAGTGGCACCACTGGGAGACCAGATTTTTAATATGTAGGCATTTGGGGGACATTTAAAATCTGGTCCTTAATATGATACCAAAACTATGAGCAACAGTACAGAAATAGACAACCAGAACAATGTCATAACTCAAATATCCTGCTTGGCAAAGAATACAACAGTAAAAAAGCAAGAGAGTTGGAGAGTAGATTCTCAAACAAGATATATGACATGGATTAATATACAAAGTACATGATAGGCAGTTCCAATTCAAGAATAAATAATAAATAAAAACCCAGTTGAAAATGATCAAAAAATGAGAATATATATTTTCCCCAAAAAGCATAGAAATGAAAAAAATATATAAAAAGATGTTCAGTGTTAAGGATCATCATGGAAATTACTGGATATCATTGTATAATGTGTGGTCCAGGCTTTGGGGAAGTTTCTAAACTTTTTAGTGGACTTTCAGTGTTGGACAGGCAGTTATTTACATTTTTATGTCATATATATTTGTTAAGATCACAGATTTTATTAAAATATTGTTAACATGATAAAAATTGCAATCAACAATGTAAAGTTAAGGGTACATCTTCAGGTAATTGATCGGATTGTGATGGTTGTACTATTTTTAATATTAACTAACTAACTAACTAAATAAATAAATAATCTTTTTGATTGTCTGAATATTTGGATGTGGAAATTTCCACCCTAAAAATTAGTTTTAAAATATTTAATATAACAGAATCAGCATCTCTTCTTCTGTTGGAAATAAAAATAAGTTTTTAAAAGAACATATAAATATACAACTATTCATAAATTTTTAAATAATTTAATTGACACATGTACTTCTTTTTCTTAATTTTTTTCAGTTATTGATAAATGAAATAACTATTTATTTTATGTAGTCCTGAGGATCACACCTAGTGCCTCACACATGCGAGGCAAGTGCTCCACCACTACAACTACCCCAGTCTGACACATGTACATCTTTGTAGCACAATATTAATAATTTGATACATACATTGTTAAAAATGGTATAATTAACATTTTGCCTTCTCAAATACTTATCATTTCTAATTACTTTCTTTTAGTTAATTTGAATCATATCATAAAGTATAGTAGATGTACAATAGAACACCTGAACTCATTACTTTTACAAATGTTTGTCAAGTTTTAAATTTGCCTACAACTGAAGTTTCCAAATTTTCAGCATGTTTGCTGGCCAATTGTCCATGAAGTGACCAATTGAGGAGTGGGCCATGGAACAACCACAGGGAGTGCCACAAGTGACCTCATGCCCAGGGCTGTGCTTGCAGGATAAGTGGTTTGCCACTCACACACCTAGCATGGTGAAGTGGTTTGCCACTCAGATGACCTTAATGTATGCAGTACTTCATGCACTCGTCCCCAAAATTCCCCTCTCTGACTATGCTGCAAAGACTTAAGCCAACCTGTTTGTCTTGCATTCATTGGCCTTTACATGGTTACATAATCATATCACAACACATAAAAATATTATCACTATTATAAAGAGTAAGGCCAGGGT
Source organism: Callospermophilus lateralis (assembly GCF_048772815.1). Lineage (NCBI taxonomy): Eukaryota > Metazoa > Chordata > Mammalia > Rodentia > Sciuridae > Callospermophilus > Callospermophilus lateralis. The sequence continues at coordinate 92,783,552 of NC_135315.1, read as the reverse complement.
AATATCATTAAAAGGGCTAGTTAATTTGGCTATCAGGTTTTCCCAATGTTAAGTCAATTCCTGGAAAAAGGAAGAGGTGTTCAAGATAGACACATTCATCTCATTGATTTTGACAATTGACAGTAAGGTTATGCATAGTCATAATACAGTTAGCATCCCAAGTGCCCTTAATAAACTGAGATAAATCAGAGAAGTGTAAGGTTACACTTGCAGATGCAGCATATTGGGTGACACAAATACTATAGAATTCAGGATCACAAGTAAGCCTTGCAACATAAAAAGAATATCTAGTTGTTCTTGGTGGAGGTCTACTTTTTCCTGAATGACTAAAATAGCAGCTCAGGACAGTTTATTTAAAGGTTTCTGCCATGGCAGAAATTTTTTTTGTTGTTGTTACAGTCCGAGCAGTCTGGATACTCTGAGTGAATGAAGAAGCAACAGTGGCTGTGGTGGTGATGATGGCCACAAATAATTCCAGAGATGATGAGGCAAATTGCATGCCCTGTCTGGTGTAGGATCTCATTCAGGAAATTCTTCATCTCCATGTCCCATGGACTCCTCAACTCTCTGGATAGGTGTACAGGAAGCCAGATTGCTAGGGATACTCTGAGAATAAAATATAAGTTTTGCTTTCATAGTAGGGGTTAGAAAATTTGTGAGTTAGCAGGATATTTTGATTGCACAAGTTATCTCTATATTAGTAATATTTATACCATCAATATCATTCATTATTAGTATGGCAAAGGGTGGCATAACACAAACTTGGTGGGTATGAGAATAATTTGGCACAAAATCAAATTTATGGTAAGGATATAATCTGCTTCCCGTTTGGTGAATCTAGCAGCTAGAAATATTGGCATGATATCCATCATTCCAAACTGTTTTTTCTGTATACCAGTTGATAAAGTCTTGTCCTGCATAGCAGTTACTGCAGGATCCCATATGGTTTTTGGGCATGTCAGTTACATTCCAGGTTGTTGCACCTGCCCAGGTGCTTAGATGTTGTTCTTCCCCAGAGAAATTCCTCTTATCAAGGAGATAAGATATGACACTGAAACATCAATTCCATGGAATGCTATCATTATCTGAGGGGGGTTTCCCAATAAGGATTGTTGGGCATGTTGGCATAAAGAATTTCTTGCATTTGCCATGGGGAAGCCTATTGCTATAGGTAGCATTAACTATAAATCTAAGGTCAGTGAGAAATAGCACAACATATGACTTATTGTAGTTATCTATAATAGTTTCATTGGCAAGAGAAAAACTGATTGAACTTCCTGGATTATAGGTCTTGTAATCTACTACAGAAGAAAAAAAAACGGGCAGAGTGGGTTTGGAAATGCTGGTATGCTAGGATACAGTTAATTTCTGGATAGATAAGTCAGGATTAATAAGGTTGGTATTATTTGAAAAGAACTTAGGTAAAGCTTCTTCCAAATTAGCAATAGCCAGAGGGGTGGTCTAGTGACCAGGGCCCAATTTACTTGGGCCATAGTACTGTTGATATTTAGAGGTGTGCATAAAAGTAGAAATAAGAAAGATTAGGACCATGACCCTGGCTTTCTCCATATTATTTGCCTGCTGTATTAGCTTCTTTACATTACTCCCTGAGATCTTGTGATAGAGTTTCCTTTGGTGTCCTTGTGTCCATTTACATTTTTGCTGTCTCTTGCCTTGGAATTTACAGCAGACCAGCATGGCTGGTAGGAATCCAGGGTTAGACATGGTGAGCTGTAATTTTGTTTCCTGGGAAGATATAAGCAAAACCTTTACCCAACACCAGAAGTGGTGAAGGCTTTGGTTAAGTGGTCTTTATTGCACTAAGTGTAAGTTTGATGGCTCCATTAGGGTGGCCCAATGCTTAAAGCAGGTGTACAATCATCACCTTTAAGTACTGTTAAAAAAATTAAAGAGAATAATATTAAGAATATCATAAGGAGACCATGGGAGGCACTTTCTATCCCCTATTGTTTTAAAATGATTGCTTTTAACCCCTTTTGGTATGTTTCCATTTTCCCTTACCCCTGGGGTTTTAAGGAATACCCATGATATGTTTGATGTCTCACTTGAAACAGAATTCTTTAAAGGCTATACTGGTATTTGTTAAGCCATTGTCTTTTTTTTAAATTTGATATGATACTCCCATAGTTCTAAAACAGTTCAAAAGGTAATAACAGACAAGTTTGGATTTTTCTCCTGGGGCCTCCATTGCCAGGGGGAGCCTCAAGTAGGTGTCTATGCATACATGAGCATATTTTAAATGCTCAAAGGATGGCACATGAGTAATATCCATTTGCTTTAGGGACTTGAAATTTAGACCTTGAGGATTAACAACTTGCGGTTTTAAAGGTCCTGTAGACAACAAGAAGGGGATTTAGCATGTTGTCTAGTAAATAGGTTGCAATTTTTCTTTGTCAATTGAGGAAGCAGTTTGTGCAAACTATGGGCTAATTAATTAAACTTGCTATGAAGCCTGATTGTCTGCTCAGGTAAGGAGGAATTGCAGTCTCCAAAGATCATATTATAATCCTCCTTATATAGTTGTTACAAAGGCTCAGGCAACTCAGAATTGGTTTCTATATTTTGAATGTAAAAAAGATTAGTCATTCTTTCTAGGAGTATCTGAATAGATTCCAGGAACAATGTAATCATATTAGTATCATTTTTTATGAAAGCAAAAGGCAATCTAGAAATGGCCATGGCACAATGCTGGCTATCCACATTAATAGGCTCAGGGAATTGTTGCAAGACCAAGATTATAGATGATAATTCTAGTGCTTGGGGAAATTCAGGGAATATTTATATTAGAAGGACCTTTTCAACCCAGTGCTGCGCCCCTCCCCTGACTCAGGCAATGGCAAGGCCCTACTGAGGTGGATGGCGTAAAGCGTCCATCCTCTGGAGGAGCGCAGTATGTTTCTGGGAATGGGCTGATTTGTTTTTGTATTCTTTAAATAAGTATAGTTGTGACTTCTCAAATGACCATTAAGTATGAAGGAAAAAAACATGACTTTCCCAATTAATGCAACTACTTCTAAAGAATAGATCTGTTTGCTCTAAATGCAATGATTCAGCTGTGAAGCATAAATTGTTAATGTCTAATGAAAAATTCCCTGTATTCTTGTCAAGCAAGTTTTTGAGAAATTAAATTAAAATCTAGAGAAGAAAAATTACTGTTAATAAGACAGATTAGTGCTTAGTACTGGGCAACTTTTTCTTATTCCTATGCACAATGGTTTGTGCTCTTACTGTTGTTTGGTTAAAATTAATAACAAGTCAACCACTTGCCGTATCCATGGCACCGGTTCCAGTCAGTAAGTCAAGAAAGAATAGTCAAGGTATAGGCCAATAGTTTGGGACATTTCTAACTATTATTAAAAGTTAACTAAGCAGAAACAGCTCAAAGCAAAACGCAAACTGAAAGTACAAATGCTTGCTTATGCATAAGCCAAGATACATTCTTCTATTCTAATTGTAGCTATGTAATATTTTGTTTCTTTGAATAATGATTTCTGTTTTGTAACCACAAAGTACTATGAGCCTGCCAAAATGAAAAGTATATATGATCAACTTCACATGTAAAGATTGGGATCAGCACCTTCTCTTTGGTGTCTATGTTGTTTCTCCACCCCCATTTCGCCAACTCCTCACCATCCATTCCTCTCCTGAGACCCCCTGTTGGAGCTGGACACCAACAACCCCAGTATCAGGGTGGAAAAAATTATGCTAATTTTCCCTGTAGACCTGGCATCTGTAAACACCAAGGGTGCACTCAGAATAGGCTGGCCCAAATTAACTTTTGTTGCCCTTAGAGGCACAAGGGAAATAATTCACAGAATTCTTGATGGAAACATATGACAGTAAAGGATGCCGGTAAAATTACTAATGGCTGCTTGAAAATTATGGCTAAGCATCATAAGATTATTCACTTCTGAGGTTGTGAAGGAGTTATGAGCTTATCTGGTTCCTTCCCATGCACTCACAGTAGAAATCTTCTCAATGAGGTGATCATCTATGGGATGCCTTCAATTTGACTTTGGACTTTCCTTTATGTGTTGGAAGAACAGTGCACCTATGATATGATATTGTCTGGGTCTTGCCAGATGACTACAGTAGGGATCCCATAAGTTAGGCATACTATTGCGCAGGCATACTTGTTAGAGTGATAGCATTTTACCTTCATGTTGTTTAGAAAGAATAGTCAAGGTTTAGAATGTATTAACCAATTCTAAAGCCTAAAGGGATTCTGTGGTAACCTGCCAGGGGGAGTATAAATGTGGATCTCCCTTTAGAAAATCAAATTTGTTGAGTAGTGATCTTTACAGAAGGTCTAAGCCAATTTAAATGCAGCAGGATAGTCTAAAATTGGTTGAAGATATACTTTTCAGAGAGAGCAACACAAAGAGTGGCTTGCATAACTGCTTCTGGCAGGAAACAATGTCCTAAAAAACCTAAAAGGGCGTTCCTTTTGGATTTTTTTTTTCCAGAGAAATAGTCAATCTCAATTCATTTAAGTTGTCAATCAAATATGTGAAAGCCTGTTGCAGTATAGCCTCTATCTCATGTGCTAAGAGTAGGTCATTCATATAGTCTACCACAACAAGACTTTTATATTGCTCAAGGCCCCTTAGGGCTTGAACAACAAACGACTGACAAATAGTGGGACTATTTTTCATGCCTGTGGTAACATTTTCCACTAGAAACATTGTGTAGGAACCGATTTGTTAATGAACAGTACCATAAACACAAAGCATTGTCTATCAGCAAGATGCAGTGGAATGGAGAAAAATGAGGCCTTTATGTCAGCTGTGCAATTTTTGTAGCCTTTGGAATACATCGGGTAAATGGAAGCTCAGGCTGAGTGGTGCACATCTTTTGCATAATCTCATTTATGGCTCTCAAATCCTGAAGTAATTTCTACTTGCCTTTTGCCCTTTACTGAATACAAAAAAAATGGGTTATTCAATGGACTATGAGAGGCTCAATAGGCCCCAACCCCAATTGCTTCTTTACCAATTCCTGGATATGCTTTAACTTTTCTTGGGAAAGTGACCACTCTTCCACCAATAATGATTCATCAGAGAACCATTACAAACTTTTGAGAAAAGGTGCTGTATTATGAACAGTGGTCTTTAATATTATGGCGACATCTGAATCTCCCTCTTAAGTTTGGGAATTTTAAATTTGTGTCTATTATGTCATCATAACAGGCATGGTCAGCAGTAGTGAGCACTGCTCCTATGGAGCCCAAGATATCTCTGTCAAATAGGTATTTCTTCCACCACAAAGGGGCAGATGGTCTCTTGGTTGCTATTCATGTCCTAAAGTGTCCAGCCCTGTTCTGTCTGCCAACAGGGGATTAGTTTTCTCACTCCTGTAACATTGGGCCCTGGTTTAGTGGACCATGACTCAGGCTGTTTATTAACTTCAGCAAAATTAAGTCAGCCCCTGTGTTCATCACCTTCTTGACATTTTCTCATTTATATTTATCATTTCCCTGGGTTTATTGTCCACCATATTCCTGGACCCCTTATATAATCTGATTAGTTGTTTGGCTGTGTTTCTGTTTTTCTTTGTTTGGACCCTTTCTTTGATGTAGAGCTAGGGGGTGCCTGGAAGCACTTTAAAGGTTTTTCTTCATAGTCTCAGCTTTACCAAAAGTCACTAGTGCAGTGTCATCTCTTTTGTCACTGAAGGCAGAGCAATTGTTTGCCCCCTCCTCTTCTAGAAGAGCAATCTTGAGAGAAATGCCCTTTTCATCCATAGAAACAACACTCATCTTCTTTATTTTGATGATTCATGGAAAGAGCTAAGAATGCCAAGGCCATCAACATGGGCTATTGGCTTGGTGTTCCTGTATCTTGAGTGGCCAAAATTTAGTCATCCCTTGTGCATTTATGTTCCTTATTTAGTTTATTCAATATAAACTTATTTGGCCAAAACTGTCCTAGCTTTTTCATGACACAACTTTCTTTCTACTCTTTACTCTGTCAATAAACTGTGGCAAGTTCTCAGTGGCTTTCTGCTTTAAGAACTGTATAAGAACTGTACCTTCATGAGCTGGCAACTTTGTCTAGGCTCTTGGAGCACAGAGCCCCACCTGATAAAAATAATTTGGTGGATCTGTGGCTTGTACAGCAGGGGAACTGTAGATTCTTACTCCCTCCAAGCATTTAGCTGGAAGGTTAACATTTGGAGTGTGGTTAGAATCCCCCTGCTGTTTACATTCATCATGGAAGTATGCCTTCCACTGAAAACTAAAATTTGCAAGCTCAAGAGCCAATCTAGCTAGGTTTTCCCAGTCTTGAGGGCAACTGAGTTCAAGACTGAGTTATTTGAGCATTTGATCTGCAAATGACCCCCGGGTTCCATCCTCTTTTACTGCCATCTTTAATTCTTTCAGGGTACCCAATGCATGTGTATATCAAGTGGCAGAATGCTGTGGCATAGGTGATGTGTTGATTGGGAAGGCTTGCACTCATTTACCCCACTTTTCATCTCTTGTCTTACATTTATCTTCAAAAGGACCTCTGGCCTCCTGAAATGGGTTTCTAAAAGAAAATGACTTGGACCTGTCTGGTGGCCTGGTCATTTCTAAACTGTCTTAGTTCCTTGCTGGCTTTGGCATTGCCTCATAAAGAGGCAGTTGTCATTGACTCAGACAATGATGTAAACTTTGTCTGTCGGTAGAGGGCGCACTTGCACCATTTGTGGTTGTTTCTTCCTGAATCAGTTGTGCTAGTAGTACCATTTTCTGCCCCTCTCCTTCCTGTACCTGTTGTGGTTGCTTTATTTGAAATAGATTCTCACCCTTAATTTTCTATGCATGCTGGAGTTGCTTGATTTGACATAGATTATCACCCCCACCTTTTTCAACTTGTCTTTTGTGCACAGCCTCATCTTCCCTCAGGGCCATCATTATATGCAAGGGTCTATTGCAGGGCCCTCTAAACTTTGCTGAATGGCTGTCACAATAGAAAGAATATTTATAGTGGTAAAGTATACTCCTGTTTAACTTCAGCTTCCCATGCATTTGCCATTATCTTGTTCAATATACTAGGATCAAAAATATAAGCAGCTCTTATCCATTGAATGGCATCAATCACAACATCCCAGAATTTCTGGGGTTCTCTCTCATTGAGATTAAATCTTCTATTATCTAAGAGAGTGTCCAGAACTTGCAGCTGCAAGTTTTTGGTTGTACTCAGTAGGTTCCCTATTTCCCCTTCCTCACCACTCTGTGAGGGGCCACACACTGTCTCATAGCCTTACATCAGATCCTTGCTCAGGAACCAGAGGTGTGGGCTTTCTTTCATCCAGCAAAGTGGTCCATGCAACAGGGTAGAGGACATTGTGGCTGCAGAGTCACTAATCAAGACCTCTGAAGAAGAAGCAAGAAGAGGGCCTGATATTTTTTTTCACTTATCATGTATGTATACTCAGGAAGTAGCTAAGCAGATTACAGGCAACCACCAACACAATTTCTGGCCAACTGCCCCTGCAGCAACCAATTGAGGAGTGGGCCATGGAGCGAGCACTAGAACTGCAACATGTGGTCTTAAGACCATGGCTCTACCTACTGGGTAAGCAGTTTGCCACTCACACACCTAGTTTGGGGGAATGGTTAGCCAATCAGACATCCTTAATGTATTCCATATATTCAGTGTTCCATGCACATGTCCCCACAGATGGTCTCTAAGACACCATTGTGGCCTGCCCTCTAAAAGGTTTCTTGAGGTACCAGGGTATTCTCATCCCTCTGGTCTCTTTTAAATAAGATAATTGTGATTAGGTGGTGCAGGGGTGACACATGTACCTCATAGAGAGAAGTTTTGTTGCCGCAGTCTCTGGCTGGGCACAAATCACGAGCCTCCACAAAGCTTGTAGATTCAAACAGCAATTCTTTATTCCCGATCTCACACCGGCCGTCTACAAACACGTTCTGGGGGAATCCACGTTCTCTGCTCAAATCCACATTTTGCCCAAATCCACTCTCTCCCAAATCCACTACTCTGCCCAAATCCACTCCGCATGGGCTTCTGTCTCCCAAAATATACTGTCTGACCCTAAGCACTCAAGAGGAACTCAGCAGCAGGATACGCCCTATTCTAAAGGGGAAACACCCTAATCTCCTATTATGCTAAACTGCCCTATTCTAAAGGGGGAACACCCTAATCTCCTATTATGCTAAACCGCCCTATTCTAAAGGGGGAACACCCTAAACACGGATCCTGCCCTGGTCCTTGAGCAAGGTCACCTTTCAGAAGTCCTTCCACTAGACAGCATGGGAGTAAGCTTGCAAGGAATTTGTCATACCTACTTGGCTGATGGCTCCCAGCATTTTGTTACCTTCACATGGGAACACAGCAGCAAGTCTGCTTATAAATAATTAATGCTCTAATTCTGTTTCGACTAGAATTCTTTATCAGAGAGTATTGATTTATCACTTTCAGGCAGGAAAATCTCATTTTTCTGGCAATAAAATAAATATGGTAGATTAAAGAGTAAAAATTTTTCATTCAAAATTAAATTTAATCAAACTGTGTTCAATACGGCATTTTGTAATTATTATATGTATTAGATGTATAAATCAGTAATTTATGGTATTTGTTATCCCAGTGAAAACAGTTGGTTCATTTACCTGCTGGTCCTTGTTTGTCTCAGGAGAATTCAAGTTGAGTGCAGATATGACTTGAGAAAATGTTCAGCAGGAGAAAATCTTCTGCTGTCCTTGTAGTCTGTGGAGAGTCTTTGCTACAGCTTCATTAGAAGTTTATCTTAACTATCTAGCTAAAAAGTGCTAACAATGTAGACTTTCCCAAAAATGTTGCTCTTTACTTCCTCACAGAACATTTCAGAAAATTTTCTTTTACAAAAGTGTTTATCCTTGAGGGGTTATATTGAGTAGAAGCCATAAGGTGATATGACAATTTTTACAAATTTAGGGTCATTTTCAGGAAGAAATCTTCACAGAGATGTAGAGGGTAAAATACATATAGTATGGAACAACATACTAATATCAAGATTGTTAAGCTGATGAACTGAGAATAGGCCAGTGCCATGTGAGCCATGTTAGAGCTTAATGTGAATGAAAAAATATAAATATTTTGTAAATATTCTGTTACTAGTTTTTAAGTGAATAATTTATAACTTAAGGCAGTACTTTCTGATAATAATATATAATTTTAGAAAAGGAGGGCAATAGATGTTCTTTAAAATGCACTTTAATATTGCTTAGGGACAGCCATTTCTATCTTAATATAATAGTAGATAATATTAAGATATAAGAGTGGGCTGGGGATGTGGCTCAAGAGGTAGCACACTCGCCTGGAATGCGTGTGGCCCAGGTTCAATTCTCAGCACCATGGAAGATGTCGCGTCTGCCGAAAAACTAAAAAAATAAATGTTAAAAATTCTCTCTCTCTCTCTCTCTCTCTCCCCCTCTCTCTCTCACTCTCTCTTTTAAAAAAGTACAAGAGTATGTGCATTCATTAGTGGTGGATTTCTTTTATCACATGGTCACTGAATAGAGAAATTTCTGGCCAAAGGAATCTGTGGAACATTCAAATCACTGTGTTTTGTTTCACTGTCTCAGAACCTGACACCTCTCACTGTTAGTGAATGATCTTGAAAAAGTTTTTCTTACAAACTCATTATGTTTTCCCAGAATGACATGTTTAGGCCTGAATAGTGTCTCCTGTTTGAGAAATGAGCACACAGTGGCCATTAGCATTGTGAAAGGACACAGAAGGTGTGAATGTCTAGATGACAGATGGCTCAGTGATAGCAGAGACTTATATTTGAATGGGAAAGTTGAATGCATTTTAGGGGAGGAGACATGAGAGAGCAACCCTTTGACTGGAGTTTAGACACCAAGAGCTTGGTGGTCATAAAGTTCTGCAGTTGAGAACAAAAGCTTTAGCTATAAATGGGATGTGTGTTCCAGGGGTAAGGTTACTTCCACAAAGCTTTCCAGAAAGTTAATTTTATAGAAAAATCCACTGGGCTCGATATGGGGAAGGGTACTCAAGATTTTGTCTCAACCATACCAAAAAAAAAAAAAAAACTATTCCCTGCTGACATACCTAATTCTTTCTCAACACATTTGGACTTTAGTTTTCAGAATCACCATGCTACTGTTTTTATAAACTTGATCAAGAATATCTCAAATGGCTCCTTACAGAGCTGAAGGGTTTGATTCAAATTTCCTCAGTGTCACAATGCAGAATGAGGGTTCCTCTTCTTGACTCTGGAAAGATTATTTCAGCTTCTATTAGACCTGAAAACTGGAACTGCAATTGAATATTTAAATCTGCAGTCTGTTCCCAGGTATCTTATGCCATTCACTATCAGATCACCTGGAGACAATTAAATGTCTCATTAAATCAAAGGCTTCTGAGGTTCTGTCTCACAGTTATCATCTTATGAACCACTGAGTCCAATACATTCAATGTCCAGTGTTTAAAAAATTTAGTGTATATTAGCTATAAGATCCGAAGTATATGCGAATAGAATACTGTTTTGAAATTATTTAGAATCTGTTTAACCTCACCATGAATAATTTTCAAAACTATTTTTTTATTTTGTTCTCCTGTAGATCATTCAAAATCATATCAATTATAATTTTTTATCATAGATGTAAAGATTTGGTTTCAAAAATTACCCATTCTGAACATACAATTTTTGAGTGCAAGGGCCATTACTTAATTGACTGTCCAATAAAGATATGTTATGATTTGCAACTCCATGGGTCCCTTTGAAGATGGTGAACCAGTGAAACTTCTAAACACAAGAAACTAAAAAGTAGTTGAAACAGGGGAGTAATATTTGTGTAGTTAAAACATTAATTCCAGTGATAATATAAGCCACTCAACTTTGTATAGAAAATTATGCTTACTTCAAAATTTCTAATGAGGGAGAAGTGAAAGTATCCTTTTCAAAGAGAAACTAACAGACTTCAAAAAACAAATACTTACAAATTAGAAAATGAAATGAAATTTGTATTATATGCAGTATAAATAATAGTTTAATTTGTAGCAGTAATAATTTATCACACAAAAATACTTCATGACACATGTGAATCTCTGAGACACCCAACTCCAACGTGGCACTTAGGAATCTTTTACATATTGCTCATTTTTTATTGATTCATTACAACACATGTTTCTTGTTCCAGGTACTGCTTTATAGGCTTTAGATTCAACAGAGAACCAAAATGGACAAAAATTTCTTCTGTCGGGAAACTTACAATTATCTGAGATACAAAAAAATATTTTCAATATTATAAGTTGCATAAAGTGTTTTTTAAAAAGTATTATTAAGGCCTGGGGATGTGGCTCAAGTGGTAGTGCGCTCGCCTGGCATGCGTGCGGCCCGGGTTCAATTCTCAGCACCACGTACAAAGAAAGATGTGGTGTCTGCCGATAACTAAAAAATAAATATTAAAAAATTCTCTCTCTCTCTTTCTCTCTCTCTCTCTCTCTCTCCCCTCTCTCACTCTCTCTTTAAAAAAAAAGTATTATTAAATTAAAAGCATACAGCAAAAGAAATTTGGAATGTCCCTTCATGGTAATAATCAAATGAGGCTAACAAATAAAAAGCAATAATTTCAACAAGAAATGAAAGAAACTTAAATGTTCTCTGCAGTGCAAAATTATGAAAGTCTATGGGTGAATACAAAGTTCCACTGCAACACACTGTTTTCAACTGAAAGAAATGCTACTCTGAAAACATTTTAGATTATTTATAAATTTTGTGTGTGTGAGAGAGAGAGAGAGAGAGAGAGAGAGAGAGAGAGAGAGAGAGTGTTTCATAAAGGCCTAGGTAAAAAAAAAATAAAAATGTGATGTCAATAGTTAAATTTAACTAGAATACTCTTTCCTCATTATTTTCTAAAAAACCATTCTAGAGCTTTATGTTATTATTGGTGGTGGTGGTAGTGGTTGTGGTGGTGGTGGTAAGTGTCTGATTTCAACAGCATCTACTTCTTGTAACATAGTTGCTTGAGTCATTTATTCTACATTGTAATAACACCCTGACCTCATAAATGATAGAGTCTGCTGGAGAAATGGTTCTCCAGATGTGGTCCCCAGGCCAGTAGCTTTAAACTTATAGAATAGCTATGAAGTCCCATGCCCAGGACTTATCTGAAGAGGCAATAGTAAGAGTTCTCTGCCTGGCCAGTTTACTTAATAGCATAGAAGGTAATAGGGATTCTGACAAAGTACACCTTAGGAGTCACTGGCATTTAACCAGAATATTTGGGGCCCCTCAGGAAGGTTGTTAGAATCCCATGATTGAAAGAGTTCAGGTTCAATCTGGACTCTGGAACAGAATTCATAGAAGTAGTGCATGAGGACTGTATCCACACCATTCTATTTTATTTATTGATTTATTTATTTTTTGAGGGGGACAAAAGCTTGATTTGGAATACAGTTAACATCATGTATTTGTGGCAAGTTACTAGTTTTGAACTACAAATAGGTCATATGGTTCACAATATTTGAACCTAGTGATTTATAGAACCTCATCATTCAATATATTTGCTATTATGGAAATGTCCTATGTCTATCCTGTATAATCCAGTAATTTCAAGAACATAAAACTTTGGCATTTTGATCCTACAACAAAAGAACTGAGTTTGTCACTTTGATGGATTACATGGCCAATGGCCACAACATTGGCTAGCAACATTCTAGGACACAAAAGGAGAAAATGAAAACATTTCCTTTAAAAACTGAAAAAGACAGGGATGCCCTCTTTCACCATTTTTATTTAGTTCTTTAAACACTGGCCAGAGCAAGTAAACAGATGAAAGAAATTAAAGGAATATAAATAGGAAAAAACAAAAACAAAACAAAACCCTCAAACTAGCACTATTTGCTGTCAATATGATTCTATACCTAGAAAGCCCCAAAATTCCACCAGAAAATTGCTAGAACTAGTAACTGAAGTCAGCAAAGTAGGAGCATAAAAAATCAACACCCATAAGTCAAAGGAATTTTTGTATATCAGTGAAAAATTAAAATGAGAAAAACTACCTTATTTAGAAGAGTATAAAAAATAATAAAATTCTCGAAATCAACTTAATGAGATAGGTGAAAGACCTCTACAATGAAAACTACAGAACCTCTAAGGAGAAAAACACACACAAAAAAAAGAAAAAAAAAAGAATAAAGGAAATCTGAGAAAATGGAAAGATCTCCCATGTTCTTGAAAGAGGCAGAATTAATATTATCAAAATGACCACACTATCAAAAGTACTATACATATTTAATGCAATTTTAATCAAAATCTCAATGATATTCTTCATAGAAATTGAAAAATCAATCATGAAATTTATCTGACAGAATAAGAGACCCAAGATAGATAAAGTAATTCTTAGGAAGAAGAGTAAAGCAGGTGGCATTACTATAGCAGATTTTAAAATGTGCTAAAGATTAATAATAAAGAGAATGGTATGGTGTTTGCACCAAAATAGACTTGTAGACCAATGGTACAGAATAGAGAACACAGAGGAAGATCCTCATTGTTACAGTTATCTTATAGTTGGCAAAGACATTAAAATACATATTGGAGAAAAGATAGCCTCTTCAAGAAATGATGCTGCAAAAATTGCAAATCTATATGAGACAAAATGAAATTAAGTCCCTATCTCTCACCATGCACAAAACTCAACTCATGAGCAGGGAGGAAGAGCATGAGGAAAAGATTAACATTAAACAGAGGCGAGTGGTGGAAGGGAAAGGGAGAGAGAAGGAAAATTGCATGGAAACAGAAGGAAACCCTCAACATTATATGAAATCACATATAAGAGGTTGTGAGGATAAAGGCAGGGAAAACAAAAGAGAGAACTGAACAACAACAGATGAGGTAGAGAGGGAAGATCGAAGGGGAGGGGAAGGGGGATAGTAGAGGATAGGAAAGGCAGCAGAATACAACAATCACTAATATGGCATTATGTAAAAATGTGAATGTGTAACTGATGTGATTCTGCAATTTGTATTTGGGGTAAAAATGGGAGTTCATAACTCACTTGAATCAAATATATGAAAGATGATATGTCATGAGCTTTGTAACATTTTGAACAACCAATTAAAAAAAAGCCTCAACTTAAATTAAATCAAGGACCTAGAAATTAAACCAAAGACAATGTGTCTGTTAGATGAAAATGTAACCCAAATCTCCATCATACCTAATTAACTCTAAGTTTATTGATAAGACTCCTATAGCACAACAATAAGTATTAAGGATCAATAAATAAGATGAATTCAAATTAAAAAGATTCTTCTCATCAAAAGAAACAATCATGAAGTCAATAGAGAGCCTACTAATTGGGAACAAATTCTTACTACATGCACATCAGATATAGCACAAATTTCTAGAATACATAAAAAACTCAATAATATTAAAACAAAACAAACAAAAAAAAACCAAATAACCCAATCAATAAAGGGGCCAAAGAACTGAACAGACTATCCTCACAAGATGATGTTCAATCCACCAACAAATATTTGAAAAATTGTTCAATGTTCCTAGCAATTAGAGAAATGCAAATCAAATCAACTCTATGATTTCATCTTACTCCAGTCATTTCAAATTTAAAAACAATAAGTTTTAGCAAAAATGTGGGGGAAAGGCACATTCATACAATGCTGGTGGGACTGCAAATTTGAAATATTGAAAGCAGTATGGAAAATCCTTGGAAAACTGGAAAGGGAACCACAATTGGTGACAGTTATTCTACCCCTTGTTCTGTACACAGAGGACTTAAAAAAGAGCATACTACAGGGACACAACCACATAAATGTTTATGGTAGCACAATTTACAGTAACTAAACTGTAGAATGAACCTATATCCCCTTTAATAGATAAATGTGTAAAGAATATGTGGTATATATATACACAATAGAATATTATTATATTTACTATGTATATTATTATATTTATTATGTATATGTATTATGTATTATTATATGTAATATGCATTATACTATATACATAATAGAATATTATTAAAATAATAAAATATAATAAAAGTTTTACAAGATAATAAAATCATGGTATTTGCAAGTATATGGATGGACTGGAGAATATAATGTAAGTGAAATTATCCAATCCTCCCAAAAAGTATGCTGAATAATTTCTCTGACTTAAGGATGCTAATTCATATCATGATGTAGGAGAAGAAAGAAGGGGAAGATTAAATTGAACTCCAGATAAGGCAAAAGAGAAAAGGGGATGGAGGGTAAAGAAGGGGGCATACAGGTAAGAAAGAGAGTGGAATGTAATTTTTATCATTACCCTAAGCACATTTATGAAGCTGTAAAGGATGTGACTGTACTTTGTGTACAACCAGAAGTATAAAATATTATGCTATATGCATTATATGAATTGTAATGCACTCTGTTCTCATATATAACAAATTAAAATTAAAAAAAAATAAAAATTACATACTAGAAAATTTAAAATTGTTATTAGGTTATTAAGTGTTGTTCTAATTTAAGCCACCCAGAACGTCTTATTCATACATAAAGATTGGCTTAAAATTTAATAATTAATTTTAGGAAAATTAAAACACTACCTTCAAAGAAAATAAAAATTGACACTAGTGGATTTGGGCGGTTGTATTGTTTGTTTGTTTGTTTGTTGTATTGATAATATGAGTGACTTTGAACATGCAAGTGTTGTCTAGAGAAAGCACTGAACCTTTACAGGTACTTTATGTTTGCTAAAAAGTTTTTGATAGTGAGTGGGAGATGGTCATATACTATTGGTTGGGAGAGTTTGTAGTAAGCTGGCCTAGAGGGATGGCACCCTTTTCACTCCAGGGCCAACTGTAATTCAACAATGATGGGAGAGTCAAAAAGTAGGTGTGTATAGGGTAGAAATGTACACTGGAATCCATAGTTAAACACAGAGAAAATGTATTATGTGTTTGCAGATGGATTCGAGAGAGGGTCAGGAGACTAATAGTAATAGGGAAAAGTACAGCTATAGAGGCTGGCAATTTTTAGGTGAGCTTGCTTCTATACAGAAAAGCCCCCCCCCACTCCACACACACACACACACACACAAACAGGAGGTTTGGCCAATTCTCTCGGCCTAGTCCCCTACACAAAGGTCTGATTTGCTTCCTGCTCTGAGAACCATCACACATGTTGTTGCCTTGTGCTGTATATAAGCTCTTTATTCTCATTTCACCAGACTAAAAACACATATTCTCAGAGTGATACTGTGCCAGTTTCTCAACACCCATACATGCTGATTTCAAAAAGGTGAACTCTACAGCCAATCTTAAACACTACCAAATCTGCCACCCAGTCAACCTGGACCTAAGCACCTCTCATTATGCCCTTTATTTTATTCATCTTCTAAATTTTAGCAAAGTAGAACATCAAATCAACTTCATGATGACACCCAGGAATTTGATTTTTTCACCTATAGCACATCTCTGAGAACATGGGGTGTGGGGACGCTTTCCATCCCCCCCCATCTGCTTCAAAGAGCAGTATGTTAGCTCTATACCTCCATCCCCTCCAAATAAAAACAAGGCCTAGAAAAATGACAATTCCACAATCTTAACACATGCAGGACACTAAATAGAATTTCTGTCAAAAAATAATGAGAAAATAAATAAATAAATAAATAAATGAATAAGAGAAACAAGTATGACATGCTACCAGTTCACTGCTCACAGCAATTGATTCCAAAAAAAAAAAAAAAAAAACTCTAAATTTTTTAGGTAGTTGTGAAGATGGTGTTCATAGCTTCTCCATAGAGTTCAGGTCCTTAACTGAGATGTCCAGTGTGGCCACTGCTTTCTCATAAACAAAAGATTTGGAGCATCCAATTTGTTTTAGCAGTGTTTCTCTTCTTTCTCTTTAGTTAAGTCTAATGTGGCATTCTGGCAATTTGAGGAAATGTTAAAGGGTAGCTCTTAGGTTTGTAAGGTAGTAGTTTTCAATTAAGTGAAAGATTGTTCAAATAGCTGAAATATTTTAATAGCTTCATTGAGGTATTGCAAAAATTATATGCACACATTTATCTTATGTAGGGGTATGTTTTGATTGAAGTATATCCCATAGATTAATTTCCACATTCTCAGGAAACCATGCTTCTTCTCCTGCTTTCCTTGTATATTAAATTCAGACCATTAAAGACTTATATAAAGTCAAACTATTCAATATGTTTTTTGGTGTCTGACTTTCTTCATTGAGTATAATTATTTTGATACTTTTTCATATTCTGAGTGTTTCAGTAGTGTAATTCTGTCCTCACTTTCATGGATTCAATACTTTACATTCAAAATGCTTCAAATGAGAATATGCAAAAAGATTTGGATATTGTAACTTTATTTCAAGTAAGAGAGAGAAATGTGTTAAGCATGACATTCTAATTTTCAAAAATTTGTATTTTACATAGGGCTTTTAGATATTTTGTGAATGTAATTTTATGAAATATTTTAGTACACCTGTGTTTTGACTGTGGTGTGTCACATGAGGTCTGGTGTGGAATTTTCCACATGCAGCATCATGTCACTTCTCATAATCGTTCACATTTCTGATTTTTTTTTTTATTTTTAGATTTACAATGCTTCTCTTTTAGAATCTGGTTTATCATTTAAATTTCAGTGAGCATTTGCATCATTCCCAATTGGTGTCTAATAGTGCAACCTGTTGTGTAATTTTCATACAACTCTTAGCAGAATTATTATCTTATATTTTAGTTATAAACTTTTTGTGTGAAATATACGAGTCTTATTTTATGTGTTCATTTAAATTGTAAAGTACATGTTCACTTGTTTTACTTTAAAATTCTCTAAAATGTTCTTCATAAATTTTTTTACCAAGGCCTGATATCTCTGTTCATATTTTAGCCTTGTTTGATGTTGTAAAACTTGACATGTTCTCCCAATAATGTTATAGATCTATATTGAAGGTAATGTGACCATTGCCAAGTGTGCTTCAATTAAATCTGTTGTGAAAAATTGCCTGTGGTAAATCCACTTGAAATTTTCAATTTATTTTTTTTTAATTAAAGCTTTTCTGAAAAAAAAAAAAAAACTCTTTCAACCACAGTTATTCATAGTTAAAATTTGAATGAATTCATGTATTTTAACTTGGTAATGTATTAACATTTTAAGAGAATAAAATTTATATATTAATGCATATAAAATTATAATTCTTAATAAAAGTTAAGAATACTCTTTAATTTGATGGATTTGTCTAAAAGGGAACTATTAATTTTGAACGTTGAGTCTTCTACATTAAAACAATTATAATTCATATGGTAAAAATTCACAAGTCAGAGAAATTTGAATGGTGCTTTCATCGTATGGTTTTGAAATGGAGATTTCTAGATAGTAGTTTATCACTCCCTGAGACTTAAGGATTGTCCCATGTCTTCATCTGATTAAATGTCTGCCCCCCAAAATTGGGACAGGTTTAGCTGATTGATGAGAAGTGAGAAAACATGGTACCAACAACAACATCAGCAACAAAAATAATTGTCTTCAGTGAATCATTTAGATGTCCTAATTCTTTAGTTCTGATTCATTTGTCCAGGGAGTGATGGCCCTAATTTTTAACATAGAGACATCTTGTTTCTTGCAGGACCACGTACAGCTCACAAATAACATATGATAATAAAATATTTTTTCCTTTCAATTTAAATTGTCAATAACATGTTATAATTTCATGAAATGTCACAAAGAGGTATATAATATCAAGACTAAATATGTGTATGCATATCTATGAGGCTTGCAGGAAGCCTAGACCTGTTCATTTTATAATTCTGTTGCAGTTCTCTTTTTTCATTTTTGGACAGGTTGAGATAAGAAACATCCAAATGACAGCACAAGCACCTCAATTAGAAATGTCTAATAATGGTATGATGAGTAGTTTTGACAGACATTTGCAAATGGCATAACTTTAATAAAAAACCTGTTTTTAGATATTTGGATGTTTTTGTGTGACATCTGAATATGCAATTTTTTTATCAACATAACAATTTACAAAATACAAATTGAATTGGTTATTGTCATTTGCATGATATTTAGTTTAGCATTGCGGGGACTTAACCCACGAACACTTAACCACTGGGTCACATCTACAAATTTACTTATTTATTTATTTATTATTAATTTTCAGAAAGGGATCTCACAAAGTTGCTTATGGTTTTGCTAAGTTGCTAAGCCTGGTTTTAAACTTATGATCATCTTCCATTGACCTCCTAATTCAGTGATATGACAGGTATGCACCTGGAACTTTACCAAATTTTGGTTTTGTGTACTAGAGATTAAACTCAGGGACACTAAACCACTGAGGCACATCCCCAGTCCTATATTGTATTTTATTTAGGACACGGTTTTACTGAGTTGCTTGAGAGGTAATAAGAAAAACAAATTCCCCCAAAACAAATGTGGAATGTTTTCTTTGATATAAGGAGGGTGTTTCATAGTGGGATAGGGAGGGGGAGCATGGAAAAAAATAGATAAACTCTAGATAAGGCAAAGGGGTAGAAGGGGAAGAAGGAGGCATGGTTGAATGTGTTGAACATTATTATTCAAAGTACATGTATTAAGACAAAAACTGATTTGAATATATTTGTATACTCAAGAGATATAAAATATTTTGCTCTATATGTTGAATAAGAATTTTAATTCATTCTGCTCTCACATTAATAATAATAATAATAATAATAATAATAATAATAATAATAATAAAGTTTTCAAGGTGAGGATGAACGACTTACTGAGACTTTGTCTCATATAACATTAAGACTGGGGTCTAGTATTAAATAGAAGAGCACCATTGGTTTCAATCATAAGAATGACACAGCAATTTATTTTCAAATTTGCACAAAACAAAATGTTACCAAATTAATAAATTGGACATTAAAATAACCAAATAATAAAGTAGTACCTCTAAAAGGAAAAAAGTGACAGTTAGGATTACTTACCTGATACATGACTAAATACATTTAATAAGAAAAGAAGAAGACACCAAAAGAAGAACAGCCAAGCAAATTGAATAGCCTATTTTTACAGGTGATATCTAAGTGCTCAGTACAAATAAAATCTTCAGGACCTTAAAAAAATTAGAAAAAGATAAAATAAAACCAAATATATAAAAATAAACAGTATTATCAAGATGTGAAGTGAAAAGTTCTTAAGAACTACAGATGAATTATAAATTACTGTATTTTTGTAAAAACTGTGTGCCTATTGAAGGACATAATCCTTCTCTACCAGTAGCATTAAAACATAAAAATGATTGCCTTTATAAACCATAATAGCATATAAAAGTAGAGCTGAATTTTTCATACAGTTGAAATCTGCAGGGTGGAGGAAAAGATAATGTACACATAAGAAGATACAAATTATAAAGTGTGATTAAAATGGTATCTAAGGTCCAGACACATTTTGGCCACAGTACATTCAGCCTAATGAACAGTACAAAGCACTACATCAGTATTATATAAATGTCACATTTGTATTCTACTTCAAACAGTACATATATATTTTAAAGGAAAATATCTAGAATTTATCAGAAAATAAAAACTTGAACAAGGACATAGAACACCCAATTACACACATGTGTTTAGATACTACTCATCATTACAAAGACAACAATTTTCCCTGAATGTAATATGTAATTTTTTAATCAAAACTTTAGCATGTGTGGCTTGGGTTGTCATTAAGTAATAGAGTTTTCATCTAGCACATTTGTGGCACTGGGTTCAATCATCAGCACCAAATAAAAATAAACAAATAAAATAAAGAATATTTTAAAGTGAGAGAGTGAATTTTTTAATATTTATTTTTCAGTTTTTGATGGATACAAAATTTTAATTTTTATGTGGTGCTAAGGTTCAAACTCAGTGCCCCATGCATGCCAGGCAAGCGTGTTACCGCTTGAGCCACATCCCCAGCCCAAGGATTTTTGTATAAGTAAAACAAACAATTTTTTTTTTTAAATTTCAGCATGCTTCTCTTTTTAAAAAAAAGCCAAGACTAAAGAAAAAATTACTTTGGAAGAAAAGTATATATGAAATACTTTCAAAACCTCTGCTTCATAGAAGCAAATGAACTAGTAGTATCATTAAGTGACACTGGTGTATATTATAAAAGTATAATACAATAATGAAAGTCAAGGAGTAATAGAATGAATCATACACATAGATGAATCCATGTGCATGTAATTATTTCTATTGTTAAGAGCAATAGAATGATCTAAGCCTATTCATATTAAAATAATACTGAAAGTAAATGGGTAGTACACTATAATATAAAATTAGATGTTTGAGCTAGGGTCACAGTTCCCTGAGAGATTGTGTGCAGCATATGTAAGGTACTGGGCTCAAACTCATCAAAAAAAAAAAAAAAAAAAAAGCAGACGTTCAGGTGAGATGAAGTTAGAAGTTGTTTTAGTCAGCTTTTCTTACCACCATGACTAAAGAAATTGACCAATGAAACCATAGAGATTTTCAAAGCAAGATTTATTTCCTAGACGCAGGTCTAATTCAGGGGTCTTGCATAGTGAGCCTCATCCCTTACCCCATGCAGTTTTGCACTGTTTCAAACTGCTAGACCAAAAGAGCACATATAATAACACTAGCCAAATTCAATTTGTGTAACCTGGCACACTGGAATGTCTTTTTGTTCTTCTATCTGACCATTGCTCTTATAAAGTCCTGAACTAACATTGATTGCTGAAGGGTAAAAAAAAAAAAAAAACATGAAAATTCTGAACTTGGATTTCTACCTAATCAGGAACATTTTGGGAATGGCTAAGGACCTGGTCTTCCTCCTGTAGTGTTACCGAGATAGTTCTTTGCCAGAACTGTTCTTTAATGGAACCTACAGATGGACTAGGAGGAAAGCACACACTGCTGTTTGGAGGAGTGAACACGAATCAAAAAGTGGTGTGAAGGGCATAAAAACACTGAGCCCAAATGAGGACCTCTGCTTCCAAGTACTGCAGCAGGGTGGTCTCTACTGCAGGCATGGCCGGTTTGTAGTAGTCAAAATCACTTTGTCATTTCAGACGCTCCTTCTAAAAAAGGGCTCTGGGACGTGGAACTGCCTTGTGGAAGAGATCTCACAGGCGACCCGAATCGAACCCCTTCCTGGCTTCCTGCACAGCGCTCATGGTTTCCCTCCTGCAGCCCTCACGCATGCGCACGCGCTTTGCTAGAAGCCACGCTTGCAGGCTGCCATCCAACTACTCCAGCTTAGGATGCTGTTCCAGCGAGGCAAGATGCAGGCGCTAGCAGGGACAGCGGGCATTCATGGTCAGCTGTGGTTCCCATGGTGACATCCAGAGCCAGCCCCGTAAGGCCCCGAGGTACTGGGCCCGCGACCCTCTCCCTTCCTGAGTTGTCCCTGCCCAGTCTTCCGACTATGGGGCGGTGGTCTCCTTCTGAGTGTGTGTCTGCGACTGTGGTGACTGGGGACCCTGCGCCTTACTGGGCAGCCTGGGGTGCAGACCTTTCCTCACCTCCAAAGTCTGTGAGCCGCCCCGACCAGGCCTGTGCTGTGCGCAGCCTGCCCGTCTGGAATGAGGGGCATGTTGGCCAGTGCGGTGCCAAGGTCAAGATGTCATCCATGTCCCTTGCATCCTGAGTGGCGCCCGTGCTCCAGGGAACCTCTGCAGTGCTTGAGAAGTGTGTCCCAGTCAGCAATCAGCATCACCATAAGATGAAGTGGTGATAGTCATCTTGTTCCCCGGTGAAAGCTGTGTTAGAGACACTGTCAGCTGGCATCCAGGTTGTCAAAAGGACGCTCATTTTTCATAACGTTAGTGACTTTGCCAAACGGAATACTGAGCGCTTTTGCTGAGTCTGATGTGGTCACATCACGATTGACGTCCCCTCCTATATTGGCTGTTGGTGGAAGAGTCTGAACAAAGCAGCTAAATGACTACAGGAGAAACATTTGACCACAAGTTGTTTTACAATAAAGAGATTCATATTATATTATTAAATTTTGCACAGTGAAATTGATTATATGCTGCCATGTGTGTTAATGAGCATTAATTAGGGAGTCAGTCCTTGTATGTATTTCTGGACGCCAGAAAAATTTCCTTTCATTTTGATGGGCATGAAAATCATGGGGTGGTTATTTGGATGAGAAAATGAGATGCTGTGCTGCTCCTGGAGGGATGGTAAGAATCCAGAGGTCTTCAGATGTTTTCACTGTTCCTTTGGTGGGGTGGTGGTGTCCCTAATGTGTTGATATTTCATTTTGAATTTGGAGCTTGATGTGTTTTCTATGGACTGAGGAGAATGTGGTGTGTGTTCACAAGTGTGAGTGGTATGTGGGTGGATACTTGAGATCAAGGGAAAGTGTGACAATTTATGAGACTGATCAGGGTTTGCTATATTTAGAGGGCATGAGAAGTAAGGGGCATAAACTCAGGGAGTTGGGCTTAGGTGTTTGTAATTTGTTTTTTGTAATATTTTCCCTGTGGTCTTCTTGTATATTTGTTTTGATCCATGAACTAATGCACCCTGGGAAGTTTGTGTATAATATGTGTGTTTGTATATGGACTATGTTAATGAATGTGTTTGGGTATATATCTCTGGGTTTGCATTGTGATTGTTAAAATTGGGAAATGGAGGAGGGGTATATGTATATTCCATACATGGTGTTTTAGTATGTGAGATTTTGACTAAATTTTATTTTCATTATTCATGTATATGTACTTGAGTGTGTGAAGGCTGGTCAGTTACTAATTTGTGGAGTAGTTGGATGAATATATTCACTGTGTGGTGTGGAGATGGCAGGTTTCTGTATTTTGGAAGACAAGGAATTATTTCTTCATATTTGGGAATGTGTGAGTTTGTATTTGAAGATGGTAAAATATTTTGAGTATACTTGGGTATATTTGCATATTTGTTTGTAGTGGGTAACCATGTAGCGATGAGGTACCTATGAAGAGTTACTTGTGTATTGAATTTTTATTGACTACCACACCTCAGGTGTGTGTATGTGTGTGTGTGTGTGTGTGTGTGTGTGTGAATGCATGTGTGTATATTTGTATTGCAGTTAGTAACAATAGTTGTGAGGAGAAAAAAATTAGGTGTCCATTAGTATGTGTATTTAAGG